>NC_135829.1:14397588-14697588 GCF_964213995.1 Mustelus asterias
TCCTGCACTGTGTCTCAATATGATTCTATATATTTTTTAATTCACTTATGGGATGTGTGTCTTGCTGGCTCGACCAGAATTTATTACCCATTCCGATCTGTCCCCTGAGAAGGTGGTGGTGAGCTGCCTTCTTGAATCGCTGCAGTCTCTGAGATGTAGCTACACCCACAGTGCTGTTGGGGAGGGAATTCCAGGATTTTGACCCAGCGACAGTGAAGGAACAGCCGATATATTTCCAAGTCAGGATGGTGAGTGATTTGGAGGGGGACTTGCAGATAGTGGTGTTCCCATGTATCTGCTGCCCTTGTCCTTCTGGATGGTACTGGCCATGGGTTAGGAAGGTGCTGTTGAAAGAGCCTTGGTGAGTTCCTGCAGTGCATCTCGTACATGGTACACGCAGCTGCCACTGTGATTTGATTTATTATTGTCACATGTATTGGGATGCAGTGAGAAGTATTGTTTCTTGCACGCTATACAGACAAAGCATACCGTTCATAGAGTGTGTAGGGGAGCAGGAAAGGAGAGGGTGCAGAATATAGTGTTGCCATTACAGATAGGGTGAAATGAAAGGTCAGCTTAAAAGTCTGATGACAGCGGGGAAGAAGCTGTTCTTGAGAATGTTGGAACATGTTTTCAGACTTTTCCTGATGGAAGAAGATGGAAGAGAGAATGTCTGGGGTGCGTGGGGTCATGCTGGCTGCTTTTCCGAGGCAGCGGGAAGTGTAGACAGAGTTATTGAATGGGAGGCTGGTTTGAGTGATGGACTGGGCTATGGTCACAATCATTTGTAGTTTCTTGCGGTCTTGGTCGGAGCAGGAGCCATACCAAGCTGTGATATAACCAGAAAGAAAGCTTTCTATGGTGCATCTGTAAAAATTAGTGAGAGTCGTGGTGGACATGGCAAATTTCCTTAGCCTCCTGAGAAAGTAGAGGCGTTGGTGAGCTTGGAGTGTCAGTGTGGAGAGACCAGGATAGGTTTTTGGTGATCTGGACACCTAGAAATTTGAAGCTTTCGACAATTTCCACTTTATCCCCGTTGATACCGACAGGGGCATGTCCTCCACTACACTTCCTGCAGCTGATGACAATCTCCATTTTACTGACATTGAGCGTGTCAGCGGTAGGGGGATTGACTGTTTGTGGAACATTGCACAAATCTGCTTATCACAGCTAAGGCCAATTGACACTCTTGGCTAACTGGCTTAACAACATTAACCATGGGGATTTGCTCAAGTACGATTCAGCAAATCTACCAATCACAAACGGGATCAAGCTCAAAGCTAACCAATTCAACCTTTTATTTTTGAAAGCCACCAATCCAGAGATTTTCTCTTTTTTATTTTAACCCAACTGCTTTCAGCCACCATCTCTGCTCTCTGACCGGTTTAGTATATTCATGAGAATCAGAGAATCTACAATGCAGAAGGAGGCCATTTGGCCCATCAAGCCCGCACCAACAACAATCCCACCCAGGTCTTATCCCCATATTCCTACATATTTACCCTCCTAGACCTCCCTGACACTAAGGGGCAATTTAGCATGGCCAATCAACCTAACCAGCTCATGCAGACATGTCCCATGTGGGCATGAGACATGTCTGTCCTTGGCCTGTTGCAATGTTCCAGTGAAGCTCAACGCAATCTGGAGGAACAGCATCTCATCTACCAGCTCGGCACTTTACAGCCTTCCGGTCTCAACATCGAACTCAACAACTTCAGATGATTTGCTCTACCCCACCTTGGACCCCTTGGTTTTCATCCTATTTTATTTTTTACTGTTCTCTAGCCTTTCCCCTGGTTCCTGTGGCTGTGGCTCATCTTTCATTCCCTCCCCCTGCAGTATAAATATCTCCCACTTTCTCTGCCTTTTAGCTTTGACAAAGGGTCACCTGGACTCGAAACGTCAGCTCTTTTCTCTCCTTACAGATGCTGCCAGGCCTGCTGAGATTTTCCAGCATTTTTTTCTCTTTTGGTTAACCAGCACATCTTCGGACTGTGGGAGGAAACCGGAGCACCCGGAGGAAACCCACGCAGACACGGGGAGAATGTGCAGACTCCACACAGACAGTGACCCGAGGCCGGAATCGAACCCAGGTCCCTGGAGCTGTGAGGCAGCAGTGCTAACCACTGTGCTACCGTGCCGCCCGTATTGTAATGTAATAATTGCTGTTTAAATTCCTAAAATTATCTGCCTACCCCTCACCACTGCAATCAACAAGCCACAGAAAACAATTGTGCAGGAATAATAATTTCAGTTCTGTCCAGTGCAACACTTAAATTTGGCACTTAACATGTTTAAAACAAATTTTTAGCTTTAATCTTTCCCGATCTGGAAGATACTATATTATTGTCATATATATCAATTAGTATGGAGATTACAAATCAGAACGGTTCTGCCAATATAGAACTTGCATTTTGAACTCTAGTGGTAAGGGTTCAAATGTCATAGGAACATAGGAATTTGGAACAGAAGTCGGCAAATTCAGCCCTTCGAGCTTGCTCTGCCATTCAATCAGATCATGGCTGATCTCTCCCTGCTCTCAAATCCACCTCCCCATCTGCTCCCCTCTGCTTTCTGTCAGTCAGCCAATCCTCAATCCCAACACAAGTTCTTCTGCCCCTGTTGCAATGAAGTGCAGGTTTAATTACGCTGCACCAAAACTGACGTCCAACAATTGAGGGGGTAGGTCGCGTCTCAGTCACACAATTTGTCAAAAAGGCAGGGGGCGATCCCATGGTGGAGTGGGCGAGAATGTGGCGTCTTACCCGCTGCAGAGGCAAGGGAGGTTCAGCCCAGTCTCTGGTGGGTTTTCCAACCTGCCATGGAGGGCACAAGACTCATAGAATGCACAAGGATGCCATTAGGCCCATCGAGCCTGCACCGACAACGATCCCAAACAAGCCCTATCCCTGTAACCCCACATATTTACTATTATATTAAAGTTTATTTATTAGTCACAAGTAAGGCTTACATTAACACTGCAATGAAGTTACTGTGAAAATCCCCGAGTCGCCACACTCCAGCGCCTGTTCGGGTCAACGCACCCTAACCAGCACGTCTTTCAGAATGTGGGAGGAAACCGCAGCACCCGGAGGAAACCCACGCAGACACGGGGAGAACGTGCCAACTCCACACAGACAGTGACCCAGGTCAGGAATCGAACCCGGGTCCCTGGCGCTGTGAAGCAGAAGTGCTAACCACTGTGCCACCTTATATATATATATATATATATCTTGTATATATTATACGAAGGGGCAATTTAGCATGGGCAATCAACGTAACCCGCACATCTTTGGAGTGCAGGAGGAAACCAGAGCACCCGGAGGAAACCCACGCGGACATGGGGAGAACGTGCAAACTCCACACAGACAGGCACCCAAGCTGGGAATTGAACCTGGGTCCTTGGCGCTGTGAGGCAGCAGTGCTAACCACTGTGCCACCGTGCCGCCCGGATTTAATATGTGTGATGAAGTTAGCCATTATGTATTGTCACTTCATTACTTCAGCCACCATACCACGCCGAGCAGAAGACCCCACTGTAAATGCCAAACAAGGTGAAACCAAGTTCTGACCCATCTGCCATATTCTCTCTTTTTCTCTCTCTATCCCCCCCCCCCCCCCCCCCAGCCGTATCCACCATCAAACACGCTGGCGGGGTTTTGAGAGAATTCGGCTGACTACTTCCTGCAGTGTTGCACTCCCTCAGTATTGTACTGGAGCATTAAGCCTAGAATATCCATTTTTGAAATGAGGTTTGGCCCACAAACATACCAATCAGGCTCTGGAGGGGGGTGCAGAGGAGATTTACCAGGATGCTGCCTGCGATGGAACATTTACGTTATAAAGAGAGGTTGGATAGGCTTGGGTCGTTTTCATTGGAGCAGAGAAGACTGAGGGGCGACCTGTTGGAGGTGTACAAGATTATGAGGGACATGGAGAGAGTGGATAAGGAGCAGCTGTTCCTCTTTGAATCATAGAATCCCTACAGTGCAGAAGGAGGCCATTTGGCCCATCGAGTCTGCACCGACCACAATCCGACCCAGGCCCTATTCCCGTAACTCCACATATTTACCCTGCTAGTCCCCCTGACACTAGGGTCAATTTAGCACGGCCAATCCACCTAACCCGCACATCTTTGGACTGCGGGAGGAAACCTGAGTACCCAGAGGAAACCCACGCAGACACGGGGAGAATGTGCAGACTCCACGCAGACAGTGACCCGAGGCCGGAATCGAACCCGGGTCCCTGGCGCTGTGAGGCAGCTGTGCTAACCACTGTGCCGCCTCTTAGTTGAAGGGTCAGTCACGAGGGGACATAGGTTCAAGGTGAGGGGCAGGAGGCTGAGGCGGGGTGGGGGATGTGAGGAGAAACGTTTTTACCCAGAGGGTGGTGAGGGTCTGGAATGCGCTGCCTGGGAGGGTGGTGGAGGCGGGATGCCTCACATCCTTTAAAAAGTACCTGGATGAGCACTTGGCACGCCGTAACATTCAAGGCTGTGGGCCAAGTGCTGGTAAATGGGATTAGGTGGGAGGTCAGGTTTCTCGCTGACCCAATGGGCTGAAGAGTCCCTTCTGTGTTGTATGACTCGATGATTGTGTGTCCCATCTGTGACTGAGGCACAGCTGATGTCCCATATTTTAAATGCAACAGATTAGACATCTTAGAATTCTGAAACTGATGCTTATCCAGGACAGTTCAGCAGCGAGTGCACACTTTCTAATATTCTACTTGTAAATTATTCAGCAAAACGGTACAGAAATCTTCTCTGTGCCATCTGCTCCACATCACTGTTGGTTTAACTGTGTGTTAATCTGTATGTTTTTGATCAAAAAAAGACATGGCAATATTTCCACTGGCGCTAATATTTGTTCAATAAAGATCATTTTAATTTAATTATAGAACAATGCAGCTAATTCTGAATGCTTTAAGCATCAGATTAATGACCCCCATTCGCACCTTCACAAATACTGCTCTGCTAATTAGCCAACTAAATGGACCACTTTAACGTCTCTTTTCTCATTATCTGCGAGTTAGATTGCATTTCTCGAAGGCTATTTTAAAAATAATTTTCTTCCCTCCAAGGTGAGGTGTCTCAACCCTTGTTCTGGACAGCCGGAGGGGGGTGTGGGGGTACATTTAGGTTCAAGAGCAGGAATGAGTGGATTTCCTTCCAGAGATCCGACCCCAGTTCCGCTCCATTCATACCTTGGAGGTCAGCTGCGACTTACTTCACACTGTGTGAGGGCCAGGCTGAGGGCACGGTGGCACAGTGGTTGGCACTGCTGCCTCACAGCACCAGGGACACGGGTTCAATTCTGGCCTTGCTTGGCTGTCTGTGCGGAGTTAGCACATGTGGAGTTCTGCACTGTAGGGATTCCATTCTATAAAACACCCCAGAAAATATGATGTCAACTCCCGTTGTGTGCAAGATTCAGTCTGGAGCAGCAAGCTAAAGTGGTTGAGGTTGGAAGATCTCCAAGCGGTGACGTAGGTAGCTTAGAATCATAGAATCCCTGCAGTGCAGAAGGTGGCCATTCAGGCAGTTGAGTCTGTGACAAAGCATACCAACAAGGCTCACTACCCCCCCCCATTTCCACCACACCCCTTTACCATGGCCAATCTACCTAACCTGCACATCTTTGGACAATAAGGGGCAACTTAGCATGGCCAATCCACCTAACCTGCACATCTTTGGATACCAAGGGACAACGTAGCATGGCCAATCCACCTAACCTGCACATCGTTGGACATTAAGCGGCAATTTAGCATGGCTAATCCACCTAACCTGCACATCTTTAGACACCAAGGGGTACTTTATCATGGCTAATCCATCCAAGATTGAATTATTTCTCAGACATAACAATATCTTGCGGTTTTAAACTTGGCTGTGTGGCTTGGGCTGAAAATATGGACATCATAGAATTGTTACAGCACAGAAGGCGACCACTCAGCATATTGGTACATGCACAGGCCCTCCAGGCACACCTAGTATTGTTCCCCCAACTTCTCCCCCTAACCGCCTCCAATTATTCTTTCCAGCTAACCATGGATTGCCTCTTGAATGCCTTGATTGAACCTGTCCCCACTACATAGTCAAGCACATCTGGATCCTCATCGCTCACCTTGGCACAGTGGCACAGTGGTTAGCACTGCTCCCTCACAGCGCCAGGGATCCGGGTTCGATTCCCGGCTTGGGTCACTGTTTGCGCGGAGTCTGCACGTTCTCCCCATATCTGTGTGGGTTTCCTCCGGGTGCTCCGGTTTCCTCCCACAGTCCGAAAGACGTGCTGGTTGGGTGCATTGGCCATGCTAAATTCTCCCTCAGTGTACCCGAACAGGTGCCGGAGTGTGGCCACTAGGGGGTTTTCACAGTAACTTCATTGCGGTGTTAATGTAAGCCTACTTGTGACACGAATAAATAAACCTAAACTTACATATGGCTATCCTTGCCCGCAATTATTATTCAGCATCAATCAGTTCATTATCTCCTGTACTCAAGAGATCAAAAATTTATTCTGATGATCACTGAACTGCCCCAGTTCCGCTTCTACCTTTAATCGGATAGTTCTTTGATGTGGCTTTTTGAACACCTTATTTTTAACTTATGAGAAGCCCCAATTTCAGAGACAATAAGTGGACCCAGAGGATCTTCAAATGATTTGTTTGTTCTCAGGTATATATTATGTATGTACACATATAATAAATTATATCTGTACACATATCAAAATTGTGCTTGGGCTACAAATTAAATATTTAAATTAAACAACGCAGATGACAGAGAAAGATGAAGCTTTGATCTTTAAAGAATTGGTCTGCACAATTTAGATCTATCGTGCCCCATTCTTGGCCCTCTTTGGCGCTACGGCAGCCATTTTGAATCCAAAATGGCCTCTCTCAAACATGCATATGCTTCCAATGGGGAGCTGCACTGGATACCATGGTGGCATCAGTGTGTGCGCAGGAGGAACGACTAAGTATGTGGAGTTGGCAGACTGTGAGTTTACTGAGCACTTGACGCTGATTTGAAGCCAGTGGTTCCATATTGGTGATACTTACTCCAGCTAACTCCCTCCCTCAATCTCAAATGGCTGAAGAGGCATTCAGCGGCAGGAAGGACCGGAACCCTGCCTACCACCATTAGTGCGTCTTAAACCATAGAATCCCAACAGAGTGCAGAAAGAGATCATCCAGCCCATCGAGCCTGCACCAATTCTCCGTAAGGGCATCCCACCCAGATCCCCAACCCCCTTCCATTCATTTTGGTCGGGAAAAATGGGAAGGCGACTTATTATCTAAATGGGGAGAGACTTTGGGGTGCTCCGGTGCAGAGGGATCTGGGTGTCTTCATTCATGAGTCACAGAAAACTAGCACGCAGGTACAGTGGATAATAAAGAAAGCAAATGGAATGTTGGCATTTATAGCTAAAGGAATAGAATATAAAGGTGAGGAAGTATTGCTGCAACTATACAAGGCATTGGTGAGGCCGCACCTGGAGTATTGTGCACAGTTTTGGTCCCTTATTTGGGGAAAGATGTAATGGCATTGGAGGCAGTTCAGAGGAGGTTCACTAGATTGATTCCAGGGATGAGGGGTTTGTCGTATGAAGAGAGGTTGAACAGTTTAGGCCGACACTCTCTGGAATTTAGAAGAATGAGGGGAGGTCAAATTGAGGTACACAAGATGATAAAAGGTATGGATAAAGTAGACATGGAGCGGATGCTTCCTCTTGTGGGGCATTCTAGGACGAGAGGTCATAGTCTTAGGATAAGGGGCAGTAAATTTAAAACAGAGTTGAGGAGAAACTACTTCTCCCAAAGGGTTGTGAATCTGTGGAATTCGCTCCCCCAAAGTGCAGTGGATGCTGGGGCAGTGAGTAAATTTAAGGAGGAGTTAGACATATTTTTAATTGGTAATGGGTTGAAAGATTTTGGGGAGAAAGCAGGAAAATGGGGATGAGGAGAATATCAGCCATGATCGAATGGTGGAACAGACTCGATGGGTCGAATGGCCTAATTCTTCTCCAATATCTTATGAACTTATGAACTATCCCTCAAGCAATGAAGGACAAAATTCCATTTGCCTTCTTAATTACTTGCTGCACCTGCAAACCAACTTTTTTGCGATTTATGCACAAGGACACCCAGGTCCCTCTGCACAGCAGCATGCTGCAATTTTTTACCATTTAAATAATAGTCCATTTTGCTGGTATTCCTACCAAAGTGGATGACCTCACATTTACCAACATTGTACCTTAATTGCCAGACCCTCGCCCACTCACTTAGACTATCTATATCCCTTTGCAGACTTTGTGTCCTCAGCGCACTTTGCTCTGCCACTCATCTTAGTCATGATGTGGAGATGCCGGCATTGGACTCCATCCACTCCATCTGACGAAGGAGCAGGGCTCCGAAAGCTAATGGCATTTGCTACCAAATAAACCTGTTGGACTTTAACCTGGTGTTGTTAAAACTCTTACTCACCTTAGTGTCATCTGCAAATTTTGACACACTACACTTGGTCCCCAATTCCAAATCATCGATGTAAATTGTAAACAATTGCGGTCCCAACGCTGATCCCTGAGGCACACCACTAGTCACTGATCGCCAACCAGAAAAACACCCATTTACCCCCACTCTTTGCTTTCTGTTTGTTAACCAATCCTCTATCGATGCTAATACGTTACCTGTAACACTGTGCACCTTTATCTTATGTAGCAGTCTTTAGTGCGGCACCTTGTCAGATACCTTCTGGAAATCCAGATACACCACATCCACTGGTTCCCTGTTGTCCATCATGCTCATAATGTCCCCAAAGAATTCCACTAAGTTAGTTGAACATGACCTGCCTTGCATGAACCCATGCTGCGTCATCCCAATGGGACAATTACTATCTTGGTGTCTCGGTATTTCTTCCTTATGAATGCTTGCAGTCAAAATCAACATGATTTTTGTTCAAACGCGATTTAACTGTGCCAAGGTAAGATAATTGAGACTCTCTGAAGTTAGTGCGAGTGTATCTTGTTTGAAGAATGAGTTCGGGAAGTGAAAGAACAGCAACTCAACACAAGCTTATCATTTGTACCTAAAAGTTCCGTTTACATTACTCAAGATACATTGTGTGTATAAACTTTGATTGTACAGCAGGCGGTTGTTAAATGCAGTCATTTAGCGCTCTTTCCCGCTTCACACCCTCACTGTGAGGACTATTTACCTCAGTGTGGATTTAGCCAGAAACTTTGGTAACCACATCATAAAACTCCACGAAAGGTCTCCTTTTCTGCATCCATGGAATCAGGGAGTATGCGCTGCCGCTCCTTCCAAGATAAAGCTGCCTGGATCACTCTTCAGAGATTTGGGGGTGGGATTTCTTCACCCGCAGAGACAACTCGTACGCAGCCTTCCGTTTTCAGGAAGACTGAATTATGCTGACAATTTGTTACGCGGTTACTTCTCCCAAAAGGGGATTGATGCGCGATTAATCCACTCGGGAGGCTAGATCGTACCGGGGAATAAAGGCTTTTATTCGCAACAAGAATAGAGCATACTGCTTAACAATACTATCCCAGACTAAAGGCCACTAGGAAGTAGCAGTGACCTTTATACTCCTATAAGAAGGCGGAGCCAAACGGAGTGTACCACAGAACAATGCTAACAGGTGGAACACCCCAACCCTAACCCCAACAGTAACAAGAGTAACATATGTACAAGTACCCATAGTGGTAACCATCTATGGTTCAGTACCCATAGTGGTAACCATCTATGGTTCAGTACCCATAGTGGTAACCATCTATGGTTCAGTACCCATAGTGGTAACCATCTATGGTTCACCACCTTCACCCCTCCTTTAAAAACAAAGGCCGGTGGGGTAAGGAGACAATACGAACTGTCCATATGTTCACAAGTTCAGCCGTATCGGGGGTCCGCACCGTCTCTGCGACCTCCGCAGCACTGGCTCCAGTGCCGGTTCTGGTGACCGTGGTGACGAACCTCTCTCCAAGGTGGTGTCCAGTGACTCCTCCAGTTCCTCACGCACCTGTGGACCTCGAGGTGGCGACAATCTCCTGGACTCAGGCAAGCTTTACACGGGAGTAAGAGGATTACGTGGAGGTCCCGATGCTGCCCGCGCCGAGTCAGGAGGGGAGAGAATGAGCAAAGGAATCCTAACCAGGGGTGCGGGAGTGACGGGGGTTTCCAGGTCCCCTGCAGGCGCCAGATATCTGATAGAGACAGTGTCCTCTCGCCCGTCAGGATATGCCACATAGGCATATTGAGGGTTGGCGTGGAGGAGATGGACCTGTTGTGGTCGGTGCAGACTCGATGGGCCGAATGGCCTCCTTCTGCACTGTAGGGTTTCTATGATTCTATGATTCAAAGGGTCGGACTTGCGGGCCCTAACATGCCGCCGCAGGACAGGTCCTGAGTACGTCAACCAAGACGGCAGTGAGGTCCCAGAGGAAGACTTCCTGGGGAAGGTAAACATCCGCTCATGTGGGGTAGCGTTGGTTGCCGTACACAGGAGGGACCGGATTGAATGGAGCGCATCAGAAAGTACCTCTTGCCAACGGGAGACTGGAAGACCCCTAGACCTTAACGCCAGTAAGACAGCCTTCCAGACTGTAGCATTTTCTCTCTCAACCTGCCCGTTACCCCTGGGGTTGTAACTCGTAGTCCTACTTGAGGCAATTCCTTTAGAGAGCAGGTATTGCCTCAAGTCGTCGCTCATAAACGACGAACCCCTATCACTGTGGATATAACTGGGGTAGCCGAACAGGGTAAAAAGACTCCGCAGGGCTTTGATGACCGTGGCAGCGGACATGTCAGAACAGGGGATGGCAAAGGGGAATCGGGAGTACTCGTCAACCACGTTGAGGAAATACACATTCCGATCTGTCGAAGGAAGGGGGCCCTTGAAATCGACACTCAGTCGTTCAAAAGGGCGAGTGGCCTTAATGAGGTGTGCCCTGTCAGGCCGGTAGAAGTGCGGCTTGCACTCTGCACATACCTGGCAGCTTCGAGTTATCGACCTGACATCTTCTATGGAGTAGGGCAGATTCCGGGCCTTTACAAAATGGAAGAGCCGAGTGATCCCCGGTTGGCAGAGATCATTGTGGAGGGCCTGTAGCCAGTCCTCCTGCACACTGGCACATGTTCCACGCGACAGGGCATCTGAGGGCTCATTGAGCTTCCCCGGACTGTACATGATATCATAGTTGTAGGTGGAGAGTTCGATTCTCCACCTCAAGATTTTATCATTCTTAATTTTTCCCCTCAACGTGTTGTTGAACATGAAGGCCACGGACCGCTGGTCCGTGAGCAGGGTAAATCGTTTTCCAGCCAAATAATGGTGCCAATGCCATACGGCCTCCACAATGGCCTGAGCCTCTTTTTCCGAATTTCAGTGCCTTGGAGGGTGCGAGAGAAAAAGGCGACGGGCCTACCAGCCTGGTTAAGTGTGGCGGCCAGGGCGAAATCAGATGCATCACTCTCCACCTGAAAGGGGATGGACTCATCGACAGCGTGCATCGTGGCTTTCGCGATGTCGGCTTTATCCCTTCAAAGGCTAGGCGAGCCTCTGCTGTCAGGGGAAAAGAGGTAGACTTTATGAGCGGACGGGCTTTGTCCGCGTAATTGGGAACCCCCTGGGCCTGATGAAATATATCCTAGGATTCTTTGGGAGGCAAGGGATGAGATTGCAGAGCCTTTGGCTTTGATCTTTGGGTCCTCGCTGTCCACAGGGATGGTGCCAGAGGACTGGAGAATGGCGAATGTTGTTCCTGTGTTTAAGAAAGGGAATAGAAATGACCCTGGTAATTATAGACCGGTTAGTCTTACTTCGGTGGTTGGTAAATTGATGGAAAAGGTCCTTAGGGATGAGATTTACGACCATTTAGAAAGATGCGGATTAATCCGGGATAGTCAGCATGGATTCGTGAAGGGCAAGTCGTGCCTCACAAATTTGATTGAATTTTTTGAGGAGGTAACTAAGTGTGTTGATGAAGGTAGGGCAGTTGATGTCATATACATGGATTTTAGTAAGGCGTTTGATAAGGTCCCCCATGGTCGGCTTATGATGAAAGTGAGGAGGTGTGGGATAGAGGGAAAGTTGGCCGATTGGATAGGTAACTAGCTGTCTGATCGAAGACAGAGGGTGGTGGTGGATGGAAAATTTTCGGATTGGAGGCAAGTTGCTAGCGGAGTGCCACAGGGATCAGTGCTTGGTCCTCTGCTCTTTGTGATTTTTATTAATGACTTAGAGGAGGGGGCTGAAGGGTGGATCAGTAAATTTGCTGATGACACCAAGATTGGTGGAGTAGTGGATGAGGTGGAGGGCTGTTGTAGGCTGCAAAGAGACATCGATAGGATGCAAAGCTGGGCTGAAAAATGGCAAATGGAGTTTAACCCTGATAAATGTGAGGCGATTCATTTTGGTAGGGCAAATTTAAATGTGGATTACAGGGTCAAAGGTAGGGTTCTGAAGACTGTGGAGGAACAGAGAGATCTTGGGGTCCATATCCACAGATCTCTAAAGGTTGCCAGTCAAGTGGATAGAGCTGTGAAGAAGGCCTATAGTGTGTTAGCTTTTATTAACAGGGGGTTGGAGTTTAAGAGCCGTGGGGTTATGCTGCAACTGTACAGGACCTTGGTGAGACCACATTTGGAATATTGTGTGCAGTTCTGGTCACCTCACTATAAGAAGGATGTGGAAGCGCTGGAAAGAGTGCAGAGGAAATTTACCAGGATGCTGCCTGGTTTGGAGGGTAGGTCATATGAGGAAAGGTTGAGGGAGCTAGGGCTGTTCTCTCTGGAGCGGAGGAGGCTGAGGGGAGACTTAATAGAGGTTTATAAAATGATGAAGGGGATAGATAGAGTGAACGTTCAAAGGCTATTTCCTCGGGTGGATGGAGCTATTACAAGGGGGCATAACTATAGGGTTCGTGGTGGGAGATATAGGAAGGATGTCAGAGGTAGGTTCTTTACGCAGAGAGTGGTTGGGGTGTGGAATGGACTGCCTGTAGTGATAGTGGAGTCAGACACTTTAGGAACATTTAAGCGGTTATTGGATAGGCACATGGAGCACACCAGGATGATAGGGAGTGGGATAGCTTGATCTTGGTTTCAGATAAAGCTCGGCACAACATCGTGGGCCGAAGGGCCTGTTCTGTGCTGTACTGTTCTATGTTTCTATGTAGTGGGTAGGGGAAGTTCAAGGAGGGGACGCATACGGTCTGGATCGGGGCCGATGACCCCGTTTTCCACCACGTATCCAAGGATTGCTAGGCGGTGCTTGTTAAATACGCACTTCTCCCTGTTATAGGTCAGGTTCAGGAGAGACGCAGTGCGTAAAAACTTCTGGAAGTTGGCGTCGTGGTCCTGCTGGTCATGGCCGCAGATAGTAGAAGAAGAAAGAAATCATAGAAACCCTACAGTGCAGAAGGAGGCCATTCGGCCCATCGAGTCTGCACCGAACACAATCCCACCCAGGCCCTACCCCCACATATTTACCCGCTAATCCCTCTAACCTACGCATCTCAGGACTCTAAGGGGCAATTTTTAACCTGGCCAATCAACCTAACCCACACATCTTTGGACTGTGGGAGGAAACCGGAGCACCCGGAGGAAACCCACGCAGACACGAGGAGAATGTGCAAACTCCACACAGACAGTGACCCAAGCCGGGAATCGAACCCAGGTCCCTGGAGCTGTGAAGCAGCAGTGCTAACCACTGTGCTACCATGCCCCCCAGGTACGGGAAGGTAGCCCGTAGCCCGTTTTGGTCCACCATTCGGTCCATCTCACGCTGGAAGACCGAGACCCCATTAGTGACTACGAAAGGGACTCTTAAGAAGTGGTAGAGACGGCCATTCGCCTCAAAGGCCGTGTATCTTCGGTCCTCTGGGCGAATGGGGAGCTGGTGGTAGGCTGACTTCAAGTCGATGGTGGAGAACACCCGGTACTGCGCAATCTGGTTGACCATGTCAGATATGCGCGGGAGAGGATACGCGTCCAGCTGCGTGTACCTATTAATGGTCTGACTATAGTCTATGACCATCCGGGGCTGTCTCCAGTCTTGACCACCACGACTTGTGCTCTCCATGGGCTAGTGCTAGGTTGAATGACCCCTTCCCTGAGGAGCCGCTGAACCTCAGATCGAATAAAGATCCGATCCTCAGCGCTGTAACGCCTGCTCTTAGTCGCGATGGGCTTACAGCCTGGCACGAGATTTTCAAATAAGGAAGGCGGGGTAATTTTGAGTGTCGAGAGACTGCATGTGGAGCGCGCTGGACAATTTGGAGGCTGCTGTTCTCCCACTGAAAGTGGAGGGAGTGGCCCATCGTACTGCAGGGTCACACTCTTCAGGTGGACCATAAAGTCTAGCCCCAGGAGTACCGGAGCGCAAAGGTGCGGTAACACGAGGAGCCTGAAGTTCTCATAAACTGTGCCCCGCACCGTTAAGGTTACCACACAGCTCCCAAGAACAATAACAGATCGGGACCTCGAAGCCATAGAGATTGTCTGCCTGACAGTTTGCGCGCGGAGAGCGCACCGTATCCGGATGGATGAAACTCTCCGTGCTCCCGCTGTCAAACAGGCAATGTGTCAGGCGCCCGTTTACCTCTATGTCCATCATGGACTTGTCGAGTCTGTGAGGCTTGGCCTGGTCCAGGATGATTGATGCCACTGTTGGATCCCGAGTGTAACTGCAGGCAGCTGAGATAGTCGACGACGAGGACCCCTGCTGGTCGTCTGCGGCCGGTGTCGACCAAAATGGCTGCGCCCACGGATCGCACGTGGTCGATGGCGTTGAAAGCTGTGGCACCCGCAGGTCGCACGTGTCTTGCGTCGTCGTCATCAGAAATGGTGGCGCCCGTGAATCGCATGTGGTCGAAGACATCGACGAGGCCGGAGACGGATCCTGGGGAGTCACACGCAGCACTGCTTGGCTTGGAAGGGGGCTTTGCTCGGCACACTTTTGCATAGTGCCCTTTCTTCCCACAAGCGGAGCAAAATACCGTCCTGGCCGGACATCTCTGACGAGGGTGCTTCGCCAATCCACAGAAATAGCACCGTGGGCCTCCTGGAGCTGCCGCAGCCGTCAGGTCTGAAGTTGAGAACATGATCGCGCAGTTCCGAGGAGCCGCCGGGTACAGTTGAGGCGGTGGCTGTACTTGCCACGATGTTCCCACGTGGTCGGTGGGGTAGGTTTCAAGACTTCTGGAGGCCGTTTCCATCGCATCGGCCAATTCTACCGTCTTAGCCAGGTCCAAGTTACCTTGCTCTAGCAGCCGCAGGCGAATATAGGATGAGCCGATTCCCGCCACAAACGCATCTCGGATCAGATCGTTGGTGTATTGAGTAGCCGACACTGGATTGCAATTGCAGGCTCTGGCTAGCTGCTGAAGTTCGCGCAGGTACTGTCCCGTCGTTTCACCGGGCTGCCGCCGTCGAGTGGCTAATAGGTGACGAGCATGAATTTCGTTTGGCGGTTTATGATACAGCTTCTTGAGTAATTCGATGGCCTCTTTGTAATCTTGGGGATCATGGATTGTTGCATACACAGTGTCGCTCACCCTTGCGTGGAGGACCCGCAATCTGTCGGCGTCGGTCTGGACTGCTGTCGAGGCGTCGATGTAATCCTGGAAACACTTCAACCAATGGTCGAAAGTGTTCGACGCTCCCGCGGCACGCGGATCCAAGGTTAGCCAATCGGGTTTCAGCATCTGCTCCATTTTCTTTTTCTTCCTGAACAAAATTTGTTGCGAATAAAATTGATGCGCGATTAATCCACTCGGGAGGCTAGATCGTACCCGGGAATAAAGGCTTTTATTCACAACAAGAATAGAGCATACTGCTTAACAATACTATCCCAGACTAAAGGCCACTAGGAAGTAGCAGTGACCTTTATACTCCTATAAGAAGGCGGAGCCAAAGGGAGTGTACCACAGAACAATGCTAACAGGTGGAACACCCCAACCCTAACCCCAATAGTAACAAGAGTAACATATGTACAAGTACCCATAGTGGTAACCATCTATGGTTCACCACAGGGATAAACAAGGAGAAGGCAAACTTCAATGTCAGCAAACCCTCGATCATCAAAAAAAAGAAATCGGGAGCCAGGCAGTGAATTTAATAACTAGGCAGAGTGATAAATAAAGAGCAGTTTGCACAAGACCATAAGATAGCGGCCCATCGAGTCTGCTCTGCCATTCAATCATGGCTAATAAGTTTCTCAACCCTATAATCTTTGATCCCCTTACCAATCAACAACCTATCTATCTCTGTCTTAAATACACTCAATGACCCGGCCTCCACAGCCCTCTTGGCAATGAATTCCACCGATTCACCACCCTCCGGCTGAAGAAGTTCCTCCTCATTTCGGTTCTAAAGGGTCATCCCTTTATTCTAAGGCTGTGCCCTTGGATCCGAGTCTCTCCTACTGATGGAAACATCTTCCCCACGTCCACTCTATCCAGGTATTCTGTAAGTTTCAATGAGATCCCACAAGAACTAACTGAATCTAAACTGAAAGGAATGAAATTGTCTCTAAAATTGGGGTTCTTTGTTTTTGTGTGTCTTTCTTTATCCATGGCCTTCCAATTCCAATTCTCTTCCCACACCCTAGTGGAGCACTGAGGCAGACTTTCATCTGTTTCCATAGCTCCATCTTAATTCCAGTAATTCCAGGAACAGGGGGCTGGTAGCTTGAGGGCGCCACTCTACATCAAGCGTGGGTGACCAGTAGTTTCTCCCGCTCTTACCACACACATTGGCGTGTGTGGAAGGATTTTGCAGCTTGACACTCAACCTGTTTGACCGCGTTATCAGAGAATCCCTACAGTGCAGAAGGAGGCCATTCGGCCCATCAAGTCTGCACCGACTACAATCCCACCCAGGCCCTATCCCTGTAACCGCAGGTGTTTACCCTGCTAATCGCCCTGACACTAAGGGGCAATTTAAGCATGGCCAATCAACCGAACCCGCACATCTTTGGAGTGTGGGAGGAAACCGGAGCGCCCGGAGGAAACCCATGCAGACACAGGGAGAATGTGCAAACTCCACACAGGCAGTGACCCGAATTATGAACGCACCTTCCTTGAACGTCAAGTCCTGGGGTGGGACTCGAATCCAGAGCTTCTGGCTTAGAGACGGGGACACTAACCCCACTGCGCCACAAGACCTCATTCATAGCACAACAATATAATTTCTTGAACGATGACGTTATTAGGTGCATCTTTCTTTTGGTGTGTGTCTTCCTGCATAAAGAGAGACCCACCTAACAGCATCATCGTGAATGAAACAATGTTACCCTACCATGCATGGTGATGTCTGCAAAGCAAATGTAAAAGATTTCATCAAAGTTGTACCAGCATGGTGGCGCAGTGGTTAGCACTGCTGCCTCGTAGCGCCAGGTACCAGGGTTCGATTCCCAGCTTGGGTCACTGTCTGTGCAGAGTCTGCACGTTCTCCTTGTGTCTGCGTGGGTTTCCTCCGGGTGCTCCAGTTCCCTCCCACAGTCCAAAGACGTGTGGGTTAGGTGCATTGGCCATGCTAAACTCTCCCTCAGTGCACCCAAACAGGCGTCGGAGTGTGGCGACAAGGGGATTTTCACAGTAACTTCATTGCAGTGTTAATGTAAGCCTACTTGTGACACTAATAAATAAATAAGGACAACACAGAAACAGATTAAGTGCTCATCATCAACGGTGGGAGCTTGCTGGGCGCAAATTGGTCATATTTTAGACATCGTGGCTGGAATTCTCTGGACGGTCTGACGGATACAGTGAAAAGTATTGTTTCTTTCTTGTCTGACAACACATACCAACCGACTCAAGAACAGCTTCTTCCCAGATCCATCAGACTTTTGAATGGACCTGCCTTATTAAGTTGATCTTTCTCTACACCCTAGCTATGACTGTAACACTACATTCTGCACCCTCTCCTTTCCTTCTCCATGAACTGTATGCTTTGTCTGTATAGCGCGCAAGAAACAATACTTTTCACTGTATACTAATACACGTGACAATAATAAATCAAATCAAATCAAAAGAAAGAGTGCGCCATCACTTCCTGTCACTTTGACACTATCTTGTGTCTCGTCTGAAGCAATTAGAATAATGGTGCTAATATTTGTTAGGTTGAAAATCCCCTTTTTCAACCGCATTAGTATTCACAGACCCTCAGCTAAATTCTAATTTATAATAATTACAATGCGAAAGTGTCTAAAGTTTATTTATTAGCGTCACAAGTAGGCTTACATTAACACTGCAATGAAGTTACTGTGAAAATCCCCTAGTTGCCACACTCCGCTGCCTGTTCGGGTACACTGAGGGAGAATTTAGCACGGCCAATGCACCTAACCAGCACGTCTTTCAGACTGTGGGAAGAAACTGGAGAACCCGGAGGAAACCCACGCAGACACGGGGAGAACGTGCAGACTCCACACAGACAGTGATCCAAGCTGGGAATCAAATCCAAGTGCCCGGCGCTGTGAGGCAGCAGTGCTAACCACTCTGCCACCGTGCTGTCAGGCTGTACATGTCAAGAACAGCTTCTTCCCTGCTGCCATCAGACTTTTGAATGGGCCTACCTCGCATTCAGTTGACCTTTCTCTACACCCTAGCTATGACTGTAACACTACATTCTGCACTCTCTCCTTTCCTTCTCTCTGAACGGTATGCTTTGTCTGGATAGCACGCAAGAAACAATGCTTTTCACTGTATACTAATACATGTGACAATAATAAATCAAATCATAGAATCCCTACAGTGCAGAAGGAGGCCATTCGGCCCATCGAGTCTGCACTGACCACAATCCCACCCAGGCCCTATTACCGTAACCCCACATAATTATCCTGCTAACACTAAGGGGCAATTTAGCATGGCCAATCAACCTAACCCGCACATCTTTGGACTGTGGGAGGAAACCGGAGCACCCGGAGGAAACCCATGCAGACACGGGGAGAACATGCAGGCTCCACACAGACAGTGACCCGAGCCAGGAATTGAACCCGAGTCCCTTGCGCTGTGAGGCAGCAGTGCTAACCACTGTGCCCCGGGCTGCCCCAATCAAATCAAATGTGTATGCTAATGGAGGGAGGGGAATTATCCGCTCCCGATTTCAGGGGGTGGGAATGGCGGAGGGAGTGGAGAATCACCAGGGTGACGTCCTGGGACCCACCCCTTGGATTATTTTTGATCTAATGTCTAAAAAGGCAGTGGGAAAAGTCAGCAGCGGCTTCCCTCTGCGCTTCCCACCCGAGGTGACACAAGTTGGCAAATTGCACCCAGGGTTTTAATGATGGCCCAGATCTTCCAGCCCCGCCATGATAGGCCAGTCAAAAGTCAATCAATGTTCGGCGGGATTGGACGATCCCAGTGACTGGCAGGGCCGGAAAATCTCACCCAATGTTTCTAAGAGAAAAAGCATTTCATAGAATCTCTACGGTGTAGAAGGAGGGCATTTGGTCCATGGTTGAATGGCAGAGCAGACCCGATGGGCCGAATGGCCTAATTCTGCTCCTATATCAAAGAATCATAGAGTCCCTACAGTGCAGAAGGAGACCATGCGGCCCATCAAGTCTGAACCGACCACAATCCCACCCAGGCCCTATCCCCGTAACACCACATATTTACCCTGCTAATCTCCCTGACACTAAGGGGCAATTTAGCAAGGCCGATCTACCTAACCTGCACTGTGGGAGGAAACCGGAGCACCCGGAGGAAACCCACGCAGACACGAGGGGAACTTGCAAACATCACAGACAGTGACCCAAGGCCAGAATTGAATCCGGGTCCCGAGCGATATGAGGCAGCTGTGCTAACCACTGTGCCACCGTGGGGGGTGGAGGGGCGGGGGGGGGGGGGGGGGGGGGGGTGGAGGTGGGGGGGGGTGGAGGAGGGGGGTGTGTGCCCGAGTGCTGAACCCACCTGCCTCGTTCTCCTCGCAGCTCTGTCGGATCTTCCGTCGACACACAAAGACCAGGGCGGCCAGCAGCCCCAGCAGGCAGACAGAGAGCCCGATCGTCAACCACAGGGCGACCGCGGGGAACTTTAGATGCTGCCCTGGAGGGAGACAGAAACAGAAGGAAAATCAGTGAGTGCCAGACGCTTCGGGGAGGCGGAGGGTGACCGCTCCCTTGCTGAGCTGGTGCATGCGATGCCTGCCGTTCGACCCCTTGTTAAAGCATCCCTGAAACTTGAATAGAAGGTTAGGCTGATAGAGTTAGATAAAGAGAGACCGAAAAAGACTTGTGTGGAACATAGATGCTAACGTGGGCCATTCAAACTGAAGGTTTCTGTTCGTTTCATCGTGATCAGTAGCTCCTTCTCAATATATACACAGGTAATGAGGCCAAAACATTGTCTGATTTCAAAATGATGTGGAGATGCCGGTGTTGGACTGGGGTGGGCACAATAAGAAGGCTCACAACATCAGGTTAAAGTCCAACAAGTTTCTTTGGAATCACGAGCTTACGGAGCGCTGCTCCTTCATCAAGTGAGCCCTGATGAAGAAGCAGTGCTCCGAAAGCTCGTGATTCCAAATAAACCTGTTGGACTTTAACCTGGTGTTGTGAGACTTCTTACTGTTTTCAAGAAGAAATTAGATATATCTAATATCTTGGGTCACCGTCTGTGTGGAGTCTGCATGTTCTCCTCCTTGATCCTAAAGGGATCAAGGGATATGGGACGAAGGGGGGGGGATCAGGATATTGAATTTGATGATCTGCCATGATCAAAATGAATGGCGGAGCAGGCTCGAAGGGCCGAATGGCCTCCTCCTGCTCCTAGTTTTTATGTTTCCATGATAGGGCAGGCAATCATTATGTGAATCTGGGAGCTCATGCTCCAAGAGGGCCCACCTCATTGGCCTTGTTCAGGTAATTACAAAATCTTAGTTACCTTTTGGGTCCATGCAGTCCGCTGCGCTTAGTACACATACATCCCTATCGTAAACTTCAAACTGATTCCAACACAATACGGGCGGCACAGTGGTTAGTGATGCTATCTCACAGCGCTCGGAACCCGGGTTCGAATCCCGGGTCACTGTCTGTGTGGAGTCTGCACGTTCTCCCCGTGTCTGCGTGGGTTTCCTCCGGGGGCTCCGGTTTCCTCCCACAGTCCGAAAATGTGCGGGTTAGGTGGATTGGCCATGCTAAATTGACCTTTAGTGTCGGGGGGGACTAGCTAGGGTAAACACATGGGGTTTTGGGGATAGGGCCTGGGTTTCGATTGTGGTCGGTGCAGACTCAATGGGCTGAATGGTCTCCTTCTGCACTGTCAGATTCTATGATACAATAAAAATTCTGAGTGCTGTAAACGAGGCAATTATTCACTTTGTAGGGTGACCCCTAAAGGGGAAAGATGCTGTTTTGAGAAATGGGATTATTTTTTTGGCTCTGAAGAACGTTTCGCAATTCTTTTCAATTTCAGACAGAAAAAAGGGGGAATTCTCCCGTCCCGCCCGCCATGTGACTCATAGCGGGTGGGGGAAGGAGGAGACCATGCTAGTGTCCATTGGCCTTGGGCGGGATTCTCCGGTCTTGGGGCGAGTGCGGCCGGAAAATCCCGCCCAAAATATCTCAAATTCCGATATTGATTCCCTTCATCATGAAGCGGTGCCAACACGAAGGAAGAATTTTACCGTATCACCCGCCACGGGAATCAGAGTGGGCGAGGGGCGAACCATGGGAAGGTCCATTAACCTGAGGTGGGATTTTCCGGTTTCGGAGCGAACGCGACTGGAAAATCCCACTTGTATGAGTTTTTGAGAGGTTTGACTTTTAAGATTTTGAACAGAATGCTTAAATGGTTGCACCTGACAGCACTTTGCCTGATTTGCTTAGGGAGAGCCCTTGACTGAATTAATAGCGAGTTGCAGCCACCCACACACCATCTGCTGTTATTTATGTGTCTCTGCCTGGAAGTTGATGCATGCTCCCAGACTCAACACTCGCTGCCTCTGAGGTCCCGGCGAAAGGCACAGTTGTTGACATTGACAAGATTTGCATGGGTAAGATAGAGTGGAGGAACGGAGGACTTGTCTTATAGAAACATAGAATCTAGGAGCAGCAGGAGGCCATTCGGCCCTTCGAGCCTGCTCCGCCATTCATCACAATCATGGCTGATCGTCCAACTCAATAGCCTAATCCTGCTTTCTCCCCATAACCTTTGATCCCGTTTGCCCCAAGTGCTATATCCAGCCGCCCCTTGAATACATTCAATGTTTTGGCATCAACTACTTCCTGTGGTAATGAATTCCACAGGCTCGCCACTCTTTGGGTGAAGAAATGTCTCCTCACCTCTGTCCGAAATGGTCTACCCTGAATCCTCAGACTGTGATCCCTGGTTCTGGGTTGCGTGGACCTGCAGAGTTTCACTGGCTGTCTTGTCTGGAGACAATACACATCATTTTAGCCTGTCTTGATGCTCTCTCCACTCACATTGTTTCGTTTCTTAAAGACTTGATTAGTTGTAAGTATTCGCATTCCAACCATTATTCATGTAAATTGAGTCTGTGTCTTTATAAGCTCTGTTTGTGAACAGAATTCCCACTCACCTGAAGAAGGGGCTAAGAGCTCCGAAAGCTTGTGTGGCTTTTGCTACCAAATAAACCTGTTGGACTTTAACCTGGTGTTGTTAAACTTCTTACTGTGTACTCCCCCACCATCGGGAACATCCTCCCTGCATCTACCCTGTCTAGTCCTGTTAGAATTTTATAAGTCTCTAGGAGATCCCCCCTCATTCGTCTGAACTCCAGTGAAAACAATCCTAACCTAGTCAATCTCTCCTCATACATCAGTCCCGCCATCCCCGGAATCATAAACCTTCGCTGCACTCCCTCGAGAGCAAGAACATCCTTCCTCAGAAAAGGAGATCAAAACTGTACACAATACTCTAGGTGTGTTGATGTGTGCTGTTACAGGTGAGGCGATGGTCTAGTGGTATTATCGCTAGACTAGTAATCCAGAAACTCAGCTAATGTTCTGGGGACCCGGGTTCGAATCCCGCCACGGCAGATGGCGGAATTTGAATTTTTAGAAAATATCTGGAATTAAGCTGTGAGCTACGCAAGGCCCGGGGATGTAACAATGCCAGCCACGGGGGCGGCACGGTAGCACAGTGGTTAGCACTGCTGCTTCACAGCTCCAGGGACCTGGGTTCGATTCCCGGCTTGGGTCACTGTCTGTGTGGAGTTTGCACATTCTCCTCGTGTCTGCGTGGGTTTCCTCCGGTTTCCTCCCACAGTCCAAAGATGTGCGGGTTAGGTCAATTGGCCATGTTAAGATTGCCCCTGACATGCGTAGGTTAGAGGGATTAGCGGGTAAATATGTAGGGATATGGAGGTAGGGCCTGGGTGGGATTGTGGTCGGTGCAGACTCGATGGGCCCAATGGCCTCTTTCTGCACTGTAGGGATCCTATGATCCACGTGCCAGATGTTGAGCAAATTTAAACCATCTCAATCAGGATTGACTTGCTGCCTTGGGGTGTGATTTTAAGTTTATTTTATTAGTGTGACAAGTAGGCTTATACTAACATTGCAATGAAGTTACTGTGAAAATCCCCTAGTCGCCACACTCTTGCACCTGTTCGGGTACACTGAGGGAGAATTTAGCATAGAATCCCTACAGCATAGAAATAAGGAGGCCATTTGGCCCATCGAGTCTCTGCTGACCGTAATCCCACCTCGGCCCTATTCCTGTAACCCTCATTTATCCTGTTAATCTTCCTGCCATTAGGGGGAATTTAGCACGGCCAATGCACCTAACCAGCACAGCTTTCGGACTGTGGGAGGAAACGGAGCACCCAAAGGAAACCCACGCAAGCTGGGAATCGAACCCGGGTCCCTGGGGCTGTGAGGCAGCAGTCCGAACCACCATTGAGCCTGCACTCTCCCAGGACGAGATTGCCGGAGGAGGCCCAAAATGTGGCAAAAACTAAAATGGACATGAACCAGACTTTAATACATTTTAATGATTGAGTGGCGGAGCAGACTCGCTGGGCCGAATGGCCTCATTTTGCCCCTATATGTTATGGTCTTACGGTCTAATAAATGCAAACTACCCTCCGCACCACATTAATCCCCCTGACTAAATTTGCATACCTCGCTGACATAATGCCACCTCGATGAGCTTCGCCACAGGTTTATCCGAAGGTAAACCTGTCCAGGGGATCCCTCTCGGGGGTGCAAAGGTGAGCATAACCTCCCGGGGGGGGGAGGGACATGGCCAGGGGGTGCCCTGGAGTGGGCGAGATGTTGCGTTGGCGTAGACACGATGGGCCAAATGGCCTCCTTCCGCACTGGAGGGATTCTGTGGCTCCAAGCACTTTACAGCTGATGAAGTTCTTCTCTTGATGTGGAGTCACTGGCGCAGTGTCGGAAACGCAGTGAGCAATTTGTGCACAGCAAGCTCCCACAGACAGAAATGAGGTCGTTGCTCAAATCAAATCATCAAATCAACCTAACCCGCACATTTTTGTACCTAAAGAAGAATGTGCTGACCTTGGAGGGGGTCCAGAGGAGGTTCACAAGGATGATCCCAGGAATGAGGGGTTTGTCATATGAGGAGCATTTGAGGACTCTGGATCGATGGAGTTTAGAAGGATGAGGGGGGATCTCATTGAAACTGATAGAATACTGAAAGGCCTGGATAGAGTGGACGTGGAGAAGATGTTTCCATTATTAGCAGAGACTAGGATCCGAGGGCACAGCCTCAGAAAAAAGGGACGCCCCTTTAGAACCGAGCTGAGAAGGAATTTCTTCAGCCAGAGGGTGGTGAATCGATGGAACTCATTGTCACAGAAGGCTGTGGAGGCCGGGTCATTGAGTGTATTTAAGACAGAGATAGATAGGTTCTTGATTGGTAAGGGGATCAAAGGTTCTGGGGAAAAGGTGGGAGAATGGGGCTGAGAAACTTATCAGCCATGATTGAATGGCGAAGCAGACTCAATGGGCCGAATGGCCTAATCCTGCTCCGATATCATAGAATCCCTACAATGCAGAAGGAGGGAATTCGGACCAATGAGTCTGCACCGACCACAATCCCACCCAGGCCCTATTCCTGTAACCCCACACATTTACCCTGCTAATCCCCCTGACACTAGGGCCAATATTGCATGGCTAATCATCCTAACCCACACGCACATCTTTGGACTATCTTACGGTATTTAATCATCGGTTTTGGTTGTTGAAGGCGTTTTATTTTTAAATAATACCACAGGATCTTTCACATCATCCTGAAAGAGCAGATGGGGCCTCGGTTTGAAGTTTCCTCCATGCTGTGGCACATCTGGCAGTGCAACACTCCCTCAGTGCTGCCTCTGGCGGGGGGGGGGGGTCATTCCAGATTGTGGTCTGCATTCTGTCAACATGGGGCATTGGGCCCACAACTTTGGGTCACAGAGTGAGAGTGCCGTCAGGGTTCACCCTAAACATAAACCTCGCTCGTCACCAGGAGAGCAAATCGAAATGGAGAGTTCCCGGGTCCCAGCCTGGGGAAATCAGGAGAAGTTTGGGATCACAACACTGGTCCAACGGGAATCCACACAACACCACGACCTCTGAACCGCAGATTATCCTAACTCTTGCTGCTTCCTTCCTGTTCTAGTTTCATCATTGCAAGCCCATGCAAGCGCATTTCCATGAGGAATTTTGTCAAAACTAGCTAGAGGAGTGGAGGGAGAGCAATTCATATTTCAACAAACACAGCTAGTTACCGTCAGATACAGAGATTAAATAAATTCATTATTAAATATTTAATTACACCCAACTGAATTCATTGCACACAAATAAATCTCTTTTTTTTGACAAGATTGCAATTTAGCTTCCCCGACTGAGAGAAGTAGTTTGCACTCCATTCCCAGGCCAGGCAGTCTTATTAGTCCTTACGGTGTACTTGCCGGTTTAGTGTCAAATTAGAGGCAGTATTTATTACTCCAGGGATGCCCGTCTGTCTGAAACTGGGTAAAGTCTGCCTGAAATTAATTGGAATAGCAATTTTGTATGTTACGATTGAAAGGGAGCGACATCCACAGCTTGGGCAAAGCAGAGATGCACTGCAAATGGGGTACGGGGTCTGAAAATGGAGCAGAAAGGGTAGATTAAGAGGGTGGCACAGTGGTTAGCACCGTTGCTTCACAGTGCCAGGGATCAGAGTTCGATTCCGGCCTCGGGTCACTGTCTGTATGGAGTTTGCACGTTCTGCCCGTGTCTGCGGAGTTTCCTCCGGGTGCTGCAGTTTCCTGCCACAGTCCAAAGATGTGCAGGTTAGATGGATTGGCCATGCTAAATTGCCCCTTAGTGTCCAAAGGTATGCAGGTTAGGTGGATTAGCCATGCTAAATTCCCCCTTAGAGTCCCAAGATGTGTAGGTTAGGGGCATTATCAGGGTAAATATGTGGGATTACAGGGATAGGGGCAGGGTGGTATTGTTGTCGATGCAGACTCGATGGGCCAAATGGCCTATCTGCACTGTAGGGATTCATAATTAAGGACCCCACGCACCCCGGACATTCTCTCTTCCACTTTCTCCCATCGGGAAAAAGATACAAAAGTCTGAGATCACGTACCAAACAACTCAAGAACATCTTCTTCCCTGCTCTCAGACTTTTGAATGGACCTACCACTGGTGAGTTAATTCTATGAGTCCTACAGGAAAGTCAATCAGTGATTCCACAAGCAACTCCTAGGGGCGAACGCATGGACAGATGACCAAAAGCTTTGCCAGGGAGGGGCTTTTGAAAAAGGCGAAGAGATTTAGGGAGGGAATTCCAGAACTTTGGATGTACGCGGCTGAAAACATGGGCAATAATGGCGGAGCGCAGAGATCCCGGAGGGTAGTGGGGCTGGAGGAGGTTATGTAGTTTGGGGTGAAAGGCCCTGGAGGGGACTCAAATGGAGGAGAAAATTCTAAAAGTGAGGCTTTGCCGGACTGCAGAATGTTGAAGGTGTATTGGCCGTGCTAAATTCTCGCTCAGTGCACTCGAACAGGCGCCGGAGTGTGGCAACTAGGGGATTTTCACAGTAACTTCATTACAGTGTTAAATGGAAGCCTACTTGTGACACTAATAATTTAAAAAATATGTTCAGTGTTAGGCAGGATGCGTAACAAGGGGCTGGTCAGGAGAGCATTGGCACAGTCAAGAGGTAACAGAGGCATAGTTGTTTACCTTGTAGTCGGATGCGTGCGCTTTAGGACAGCATTAGGGCCGAATGCATTCCCTCAGTCTCTCTGACAGGTAACAGGCAGCACACCAGTGGCACACTGCACCTGAGAGACAAGTGGAGCTCAAGAGAAAACGCAATGGATTTCTAATTCTGCAGAGCTGTCCTGGAATTGTGGAAATTAAGTTGTAATTCCAGATATTAAGTCACAACAATTGTGGAAATTAAGTTATGACAAACATCTCTGTCAAGTAATGGAAAATGCTTATTAGCAAATTCAGTGAGGTCAGCGCTTGCGTACACAGGATAAGCGACTAATCTAAACCTTGTGTTAGTTCCATAAACACTATGTTCCCAACCTTGGCCACAGAATTAAAATAAGACCCTTTTCAATAACAAAATTCCAAAGAGCAAGATACGGTGGACTTTAACTGTTACATTCTCTGTATGAATCGACAGAGCAGCTTGCAATGCTTTGCGCTGTATTATGTTCTCACTTGTGCACATGTAATTAAAGGTTGGAAGTCTGAGTGCTCTTAGTGCCTAGTGTTCTGTGATTCCAAGTCTAGTACAGTGTCTAGTGTTGTTTGTACCCAGGTATTTGACAGAATCTCCAGGAGTTGAACCCAAATAACTCGTGCTGAGAGTTGCTCAGGAGAAAATTCATAGGAGCATAAATAAATTGGTGTGTTTGCTGCATTTTCTTGAGTGATCAGGCTTAATGTTGGAGCGGGAAGAAAGGCTGTTACACTGGTCAGTTTAATTAGATGCAGGTGGTGGTTAGCACAGCTGACTCACAGCACTTAACACAAAGGAAGTTAGTCCTAAAAGTGGGTTATTTTGCCTAAAATTGGATTATATACCCCCATACCCCCAATGAGGAAGAATTTCTTCAGCCAGAGAGTGGTGAATTTGTGGAACTCTTTGCCGCAGAAGGCTATGGAGGCCAGGTCATTGAGTGTCTTTAAGACAGAGATAGATAGGTTCTTGATTATTAAAGGGATCAAGGGTTGTGGGGAAAAGGCAGGAGAATGGGGATGAGAAAAATATCAGCCATGATTGAATGGCGGAGCAGACTCGATGGGGCGAGTGGCCTAATTCTGCTCCTATGTCTTATGGTCTTATTTCATGATCATAGAACCATCATGGAATCCTTATAGTGCAGAAGCAGGCCATTCAGCCCATCGAGTCTGCCCTAGTCACCACACACCTCTTCGGGTACACTGAGGGAGACTTTAGCACCTAACCAGCACATCTTTTGGACTGTGGGAGGAAACCGGAGCACCCGGAGGAAACCTGCGCAGACACGGGGAGAACGTGCAGACTCCGCACAGACAGTGGACCAAGCCGGGAATCGAACCTGGGACCCTGATGCTGTGAGGCAGCAGTGCTAACCACTGTGCCACCGGGCCGCCCATCAGAGCTCACCCTTTACTCGACACCTGATACCATTCCAGGATTTACCCTTTGCACCTTTTCCAAGTGCTTGCTGTCCTTCCGAAAGTGGATTGCTCAGAATTGAACACAGTGCTCCGGATAAGACCAGTGTTTTACAAAGGTTTAACATAACCTTCTTGCTTTTGTGCTGTTGGCAAAGCAATGGATCTGATCTAGTTTGTTTCAGCAGCTTTGTCACTCAGCCTCCTTCCTTCAAGGATTCATACACACATATCCTTCCTGTCGCTGCATTCCTTGAAATTTGTACTATTTTGTTTATGTTAGCTCTCCTCATTTTTGCTGCCAATTTATTGATTTGATTTGATTTATTATTGTCACACGTATTAGTATACAGTGAAAAGTATTGTTTCCTGCGCGCTATACAGACAAAGCATACTGTTCATAGAGAAGGAAAGGAGAGAGTGCAGAATGTAGTGTTACAGTCATAGCTAGGGTGTAGAGAAAGATCAACTTAATGCGAGGTAGGTCCATTCAAAAGTCTGACGGCAGCAGGGAAGAAGCTGTTCTTGAGTCGGTTGGTAAGTGACCTCAGACTTTTGTATCTTTTTCCCGACGGAAGAAGGTGGAAGAGAGAATGTCCGGGGTCCTTGATTATGCTGGCTGGTTTTCCGAGGCAGCGGGAAGTGTTGATGGAGTCAATGGATGGGAGACTGGTTTGCCCGATGGACTGGGCTTCGTTCACGACCCTTTGTAGTTTCTTGCGGTCTTGGGAAGAGCAGGAGCCATACCAAGCTGTGATACATCCGGAAAGGATGCTTTCTATGGTGCATCTGTAAATATTGGTGAGAGACGTAGCTGACATGCCGAATTTCCTCAGCCCTTGAGAAAGTAGAGGCGTTGGTGGGTTTTCTTAACTATAGCGTTGGCATGGGGTAACCAGGACAGGTTGTTGGTGATCTGGACACCTAAGAGTGTTAAGGTCTCGACCATTTGCACTTCATCCCCGTTGATGTAGACAGGGGCATGTCCTCCACAACGCTTCTCAGGCATGCTGAAGGGGAGAGTTGCAGAGGGTCAGGGTGCTTGTGTATTGGCCAGTGAGAGTCAAAGAGAGTTGGAGGAGCAGCAACTTGCGAGTAACGCCAGAGATTTTGCCCTTTAGAATGCAGTGTTCCACTCTCTCCCTCTCAGATGTGGGCATTAATGATATTTTGCTCTGATGCACCCATTATTTTACTTGCACTAAAGCTGAAATATGTACAGATAATGATGCATGAATTTACAAGCTGTGAATAGCTAAGCAGATAACAAGGCAGCACCATTAAAGAGCCAGGAAAATACAAATCGCTCAAATTTGTCAAAGTTACAACCCTTTCATGTGGAACCACCACAGAATAGATAAATCCGCACACGTTCAAATATTCTTCTTTAGTTAAATACTTTACAGTGCCATTGATACATTGGGAGGGCAGCGGGCAAAATGTTGTCCACGGACATTCCCCCAATGTTTTGGGGCTAGAGTTATCTCTCTCCCCTGCTCAAATATTATTTAATCGTGGGACATGGGCGTCGCTGGCTAGGCCAGCATTTATTGCCCATCCCTAGTCGCCCCTTGAGAAGGTGGTGGCGAGCTGCCATCTTGAATCGCTGCAGTCCGTGTGGTGTGGGTTGACCCACAATGCCGTTAGGAAGGGATTTTGACCCAGCGACTGCGAAGGAATGGTGATATATTTCCAAGTCAGGATGGTGAGTGGCGTAAGGTTAAAGTTTATTTATTAGTCACAAGTAGGCTTACATTAACACTGCAATGAAGTTACTGTGAAAATCCCCGAGTCGCCACACTCTGGTGTCTGTTTGGGTACACTGAGAGAGAATTTAGCATGGCCACAGTAACTTCATTGCAGTGTTGATGTAAGCCTACTTGTGACACTAATAAATAACTTTTAAACTAAACTTGAGTTTTCACTCACTGCACACTCCCATTGAATGGGAACACAGACTGGGGAGACAATGGCCTAGTGGTATTATCGCTAGACTATTAATGTGCTGGGGACCCAGGTTCGAATCCCGCCATGGCAGATGGTGGAATTTGAATTCAATAAAAACTACCTGGAATTAAGTATCTACTGATGACCATGAAGCCATTGCCGATTGTCGGAAAAACCCATCTGGTTCACTAATGTCCTTTAGGGAAGAAAATCTGCCGTCCTACCTGGTCTGGCCTACATGCGACTCATTCATGGGACATGGGCGTCGCTGGCTGGCCAACATTTATTGATTGGCATTGGACTGGGGTAAACACAATAATAAACCTGTTGGACTTTAACCTGGTGTTGTTAGACTTCTTACAACATTTATTGCCCATCCCTAGTTGCCCTTGGGGGGCAGTTGAGAGTCAAACACATTGCTGTGGCTCTGGAGTCACATGTAGGCCAGACCAGGTAAGGACGGCAGATTTCCTTCCCTAAAGGACATTAGTGAACCAGATGGGTTTTTTCCGACAATCGACAATGGTTTCATGGTGACATGTGACTCCAGAGCCACAACAATGTGGTTGACTCTCAACTGCCCTGTGAAATGGAGCAGCAAGCCACCCAGTTTCAAGGACAACTAAAACAAAATAAACTTTAAATGTTACTCTGCACACTATTATTGTCGAAGCAGTGTCGTCCTGGGCCAACTATATAAACCCAGAAATGGGATACAAGATAAAAGGTGCAATTTAATTGTTAACTGACCGCTGGAATCAGCAGCATCAGCTTTACTTGTTCAAGCTCTTCCAAGGCTGCACATGGATGTACTTTCTCAAACAAAAAATCGTCCAGCCCTGCCGGCCAACAGCTTAATTGCCACCCAATGACATTTTTCAAGAAATAAAGTGTTACATAAAGGGGTGACATCCTAATGAAGTTAATTGGTACTTTAGTATAAAACGCAATCCTGCCTTTTCCTAATTATTACACACTGGCGAGTCAGCAATACGCTCTGTATTGTTCGAACATACCGCTGCTTGCCCAGTCCCCCCACAGCTACTGGGCATTCATTTCAAACACCGTGTATTTCAATTAAATACCACCCCTACCCCCAGTCCACAAGGAACACTGCCCTCTAATTACTGTGCAGCCGATGTGAGCCGGATTCAGACAGTGAGATATTATAGTTTCTTAAGGTGCCGGAGGGGAACCAGGCCTCGCGGCGTCAGGGAAGGAAAAGGTAATCCTGACGGCCTTGACACCATCTTGTATTCACCATCTTCCGCAGCCAACGCTCCCTCCTCGAGGTGCCAACTCGCCAGGGCAAGAGTTGCTGCTCTTTCGGTTTGAAGTGGTGCTGCGCTGGCAGAGGTGCCCAGTTTCAAATGAGGCAGTTGAACCAAGGCCCTGTAGCATGGACGTCAAAGATTCCACGCCCTCCATTTCGAGAGGTTTCCCTGGTCAAAAGTTTAATCTTCACAAATGTCACTAAAATCAGCTCATCTGGCCTTTATCCAAAGATGTGCAGGTTAGATGGATTGGCCATGCTAAATTGCCCCTTAGTGTCCAAAGATGTGCAGGTTAGGTGGATTGGCCATGCTAAATTGCCCCTTAGTGTCCAAAGATGTGTGGATTAGGTGGATTGGCCGTGCTAAATTGCCCCTTAGTGTCCAAAGATGTGCAGGTTAGGTGGATTGGCCATGCTAAATTGCCCCTTAGTGTCCAAAGATGTGTGGATTAGGTGGATTGGCCGTTCTAAATTGCCCCTTAGTGTCCAAAGATGTGCAGGTTAGGTGGATTGGCCATGCTAAATTGCCCCTTAGTGTCCAAAGATGTGCAGGTTAGGTGGATTGGCCATGCTAAATTGCCCCTTAGTGTCCAAAGATGTGCAGGTTTGGTGGATTGGCCATGCTAAATTGCCCCTTAGTGTCCAAAGATGTGTGGATTAGGTGGATTGGCCATGCTAAATTGCCCCTTAGTGTCCAAAGATGTGCAGGTTAGGGGGATTGGCCATGGTAAATTGTCCCTTAGTGTCCAAAGATGCGTAGGTTAGGTGGATTGGCTATGCTAAATGACAGAGTTACAGAAGGGGAGAACCTGGGTAAAGTGCACTTTTGAAAAGTCAGTGCAGACTCAATGGGCCAAATGCCTCTTTCTGCAGGGTAAGGATTCTATCTGGTTGTGGGAGTTTGCTGCACACAAACCAGCTGCCACGTTGCCCCCCCCATTACAACAGTGACTGCACTTCAAAGAGGGCGGCACGGTAGCACAGTGGTTAGCACTGCTGCTTCACAGCTCCAGGGTCCTGGGTTCGATTCCCGGCTCGGGTCACTGTCTGTGTGGAGTTTGCACATTCTCCTCATGTCTGCGTGGGTTTCCTCCGGGTGCTCCGGTTTCCTCCCACAGTCCAAAGATGTGCGGGTTAGGTTGATTGGCCAGGTTAAAATTGCCCCTTAGAGTCCTGGGATGCATAGATTAGAGGGATTAGCGGGTAAAATATGTGGGGGTAGGGCCTGAGTGGGATTGTGGTCGGTGCAGACTCGATGGGCCGAATGGCCTCCTTCTGCACTGTAGGGTTTCTATGATTTCTATGATGAGGACTTAGTATTCCATAAAGTATCCCGAGGTCAGGAAGGATGCAATCTAAATGCAAGTCTTTTTTTATCTTATTCCATAATATGGCAGTTCCAAGCAGACAGGAGCTTTTGCAAACACAAGTCTTTAAAATAATGTGTGCCTGGCAGAAACTGCCAAGACAAATAATGCTGGTCAGATACCAATATTCCACAAAGATTATGTCGGAGTGTTTCCAACTGTCAGGATCATGCTTTATCCTCTTTTGGATAAAATTGTGCTGCCCAGGACAAAAAATATATAAACTGCTTGTGCAGACACTTCAAGATGTCTTAATCAGGAGACGGGAGCTCATCCCCAGCACAATCGGTCAGTGTCATGGTGCGTCACAAGGGAGCATTCAAACATCACAGAGAGTTTGTTACTTGTCCTTATGGGTCAGTGACCATGGTCAACAACACAGTCTGTTAGAATGAATGGACGGGGTTGAAGTATGGCACTCACACGCTTGTGGGCTAACAGAGCAGGAATTATAGGAAGGATGTGGCTGGATTGGAGAGGGTTGCAGAGGAGATACATTGAAACATACACAGAAAATAGAAGGAGGAGGCCATTCAGCCCTTCGTGCCCGCTCTGCCATTCATTTTGATCATGGCTGATCAACCTCCATGGGCACAGTGGTTAGCACTGCTGCCTCACAGCGCCCGGGACCTGGGTTCGATTCCCGGCTCGGGTCACTGTCTGTGCGGAGTTTGCACGTTCTGCGTGGGTTTCCTCCGGGTGCTCCGGTTTCCTTCCACAGTCTGAAAGGTGTGCTGGTTAGGTGCGTTGGCCGTGCTGAATTCTCCCTCAGTGGACCCGAACAGGCGTCGGAGTGTGGCGACGAGGGGATTTTTACAGTAACCTCATTGCAGTGTTAATGTAAACCTACTTGACACTAATAAATAAACTTAAACTTAAGTAAGTGCTGAGTACAAGATATGCCTGTTTTGGTTAAACCTATATGCATTTTTAGATTAAAATTTAAACAGTGCCTGTGTACTTGCGAAGCAGAGCATTAACATGTGCATGTTCTGTAAACATCAGATTCTGCTTCAGAAGCTTTTCTCTGAAGTAATGCTCTCCCTGAGTATACTTGAATAAATTATCATTACCTGCTCTGAGTCTAATCTCAGAAGCCAACAAGAATTCAATATCCTGATTCCCCCCCTCTCCCCATATCCCTTTAGCCCCAAGAGCTATATCTAATTTCTTCTTGAAATCAGGCAATGTTTTGGCCTCAAACACATCCTGTGGTAGTGAATTCCACACATTCACCACCCTCTGGGTGAAGAAATTTCTCCTCATCTCAGTTCTGAAAGGTTTACCCCTGACCCTCAAACTATGACCCCTAGTTCTGGACTCCCCCACCATCGGGAACATTCTTTCTGAATCTACTCTGTCTAACCCTGTTGGAATTTTATAAATTTCTATGAGATCCCCTCTCACTCTTCTAAACTGACTTAGTCTCTCCTCATATGACAGACCTGCCATCCCAGGAATCAGCCTGGTAAACCTTCGCTGCACTCCCTCTATAGCAAGGACATCCTTCCTCAGATAAGGACACCAAAACTGCACACAATACTCCAGGTGTGGCCTCACCAACACCCTGTACAATTGGAGCAAAACATCCCTATTCCTATACTCAAATCCTCTCGCTATGAATGCCAACATACCATTTGCTTTCTTTACTGCCTGCTGTACCTGCGCGCTTACTTTCACCTGCATCTGCAAAGTACTGAATGCTCCAGGCTAGAAAATGATGATGCCTCTTTTATAGAACCTCATTGCACGATCAAGGAAGAGATTGCTAGCTATTCTCTTCATGTTACGTGAACATGTTAGACAGTGTCAATATAAATAACAAGACTCCTCCATCTTGTCAAGAGGGAAATGTAGCGGAATGTAAATAAGTGATTCTCTGGCTTTGTGATTCTCACGGTTGGCTCGCTGTTCAGAACATGGGCTGGGGGGGAATCTAGCCCAACGTCTTACATCTGCAAAGAATTACTCCCAATTTTAAAATACAAAAACAGACCCCAGATATTATTGAGTCAGGATGACCCGGGAGGGACTTGTTTAAACATGATGGGTGGGTCCTGATTGGTGGGCCGGCACGGTGGCTCAGTGGTTAGCACTGTTGCCTCACAGCGCCAGGGACCCGGGTTCGATTCCCGGCTCGGGTCACTGTCTGTCTGTGTGGAGTTTCCACGTTCTTCCCATGTCTGCATGGGTTTCCTCCGGGTGCTCCAGTTTCCTCCCACAGTCCAAAGATGTGCAGGTTAGGTGGATTGGCCGTGCTAAATTAGAAATCATAGAAATCATAGAAACCCTACAGTGCAGAAGGAGGCCATTCGGCCCATCGAGTCTGCACCGACCACAATCCCACCCAGGCCCTACCCCCACATATTTACCCGCTAATCTACACATCCCAGGACTCTAAGGGGCAATTTTTAACCTGGCCAATCAACCTAACCCGCACATCTTTGGACTGTGGGAGGAAACCGGAGCACCCGGAGGAAACCCACGCAGACACGAGGAGAATGTGCAAACTCCACACAGACAGTGACCCGAGCCGGGAATCGAACCCGGGACCCTGGAGCTGTGAAGCAGCAGTGCTAACCACTGTGCTACCGTGCCCCTTAGTGTTCAAAGGTGTGCAGGTTAGGTGGATTGGCCATGCTAAATTGCCCCTTAGTGTCCAAAGGTGTGCAGGTTAGGTGGATTGGCCATGCTAAATTGCTCCTTAATGTCCAAAGATGTGCAGGTTAGGTGGATTGGCCATGCTAAATTGCCCCTTAGTGTCCAAAGGTGTGCAGGTTAGGTGGATTAGCCATGCTAAATTGCCCCCTAGTGTCCAAAGATGTGCAGGTTAGGTGGATTGGCCATGCTAAATAGCCCCTTAGTGTCCAGAGTAATTCAATGACAATTTCATTCCACCTATATTAGATGATGTTTTGTTCTAATTGGAAGCAATTGAACAATGAGCTTTAAAGGTCTGAATAACAGATGTGTAGGTTAAGTGGAATGGCCATGGTAAATTGCCCCTTATTGTCCCAAGATGTGCAGGCAAGATGTGCTAAATCACCCCTTATTGTCCAAAGATACATAGGTTAGGGGGAATGAGGAGGGAAATACATGTGGTTCTGCAGTATGCCTGGGTATGAGTTAGTGCACACCCGATGGGCCGAATGGCCTCCTTCTGCACTGTAAGGATTCTATGATTCAATGATTCAGAGACTCCTGATTCCCCGGGGCTATCTGATTTTTGGGAATACATTTAACGGGTTTGGGCTGGATCCTGTCCAAAGCCCACATCAGGCATATTCCAGACCTGGCCGGCTCCATTGCAGAGATAGGCAGTTCCTGCTCCTCTACAATTGCCGCAGAGTAGAGCCAGATTTTCAAAGGTCATGGTGTGCAGCCCCTCAGCGCTGTGAATACTAGTCTGCATGAGAGGACTGGTAAAAAGGTAAGTTCAAAAGATCCTCTGCCCTTCCACTGACCTCCTATGGTCCCTCATTCCCCCTATGTCAAGTTCTGCGCTTTCACTCAATCCCTATGGCCTGCATGCTTAGACAGGGCACTTATATGCCCATCGGTCTACACTGTCTAGAATCAATGAACCCTATAGTGTATAGTGTCATGTAATAAAAAATCTTTTAAAAAGTAATTCCTCTGTAACTTTCTCCTATGTTGAAAGAAAATCACTTTGCCACAAGCCAATAAAAGTGACAATCATCCAGACTCTTTAAAGTATCGATAACAAAAGCCAGAAAGCCTGGAAACCACTTAACTAGTGTAAACAAATATTGTGAAACTAACAGTAGAGATCAGAAAGATTGAGCTGTCGATCAAACAATGTTTTCTCTGGGGTGCAGGTGTTTTAGTGCTCAAGTGGCTGCCCCGGATCTCAACCAAGCATACATAATGAGGCTTGGCTTAGGGAGGTGAGGGATTAGAAAGAAGTATAGAAATTTCAGGAGGGAAATTCCAGGTAGGACTTAGGAAGTCTAAAGTATGGCTGCCAGTGGTAGAAGGATGAAAATTGAGTATGCCAATAGGCCAGGATAGAAATTCCTTCCATTCTGTTCACACCTCAGATACTTTTCTCGCTTTCCTTTAATCATATCTGCTCCTCAACTACTCCACGTTTAAAGGTTATTTATTCCGTCACAAGTAGGCCTACATTAACACTGCAATGAAGTTACTGTGAAAATCCCCTAGTCGCCACACTCCGGTGCCTATTCGGGTACACTGAGGAAGAATTTAGCATGGCCAATGCACCTAACCAGCACGTCTTTCGGAGGAAAGCAGAGCACCCGGAGGAAACCCATGCAGACATGGGGAGAACATACAGACTCCACATAGACAGTGACCCAAGCTGGGAGTTGAACCCTGGTCCCTGGCGCTGTGAGGCAGCAGTGCTAACCACTGTGCCACCGTACCGCCCCCATTGTAGAGAGTTCCACAAGTTTCACAACTCTGTGGAAAGAACTACAGTGCAAAAAGTCTCGGTGCACATCATATGAGAAGAAAAGAGATGTGTAAGGCAGCGATTCGCCTTTGCTAGGTTATATCCTCACTTCTGAATCAAACGGTGTAGATTCAGGTCCCACCCTGGAGATTTCAGGGCATTCCTAGCTGGAATCCACTGTTGGAGGTATTGGCTTTGGGAAGCTTGTGCAATTCAAAGATGAAGAGGGTCACACTTTGGCATGTCCGCTACGACTCTCACCAACTTTTACAGATGCACCATAGAAAGCATCCTTTCTGGATGTATCACAGCTTGGTATGGCTCCTGCTCTGCCCAAGACCGCAAGAAACTACAAAGGGGCGTGAATGTAGCCCAATCCATCACGCAAACCAGCCTCCCATCCATTGACTCCGTCTACACTTCCCGCTGCCTCAGAAAAGCAGCCAGCATAATTAAGGACCCCACGCACCCTGGGCATACACTCTTCCACACTCTTCCATCGGGAAAAAGACACAAAAGTCTGAGGTCACGTATCAACCGACTCAAGAACAGCTTCTTCCCTGCTGCCATCAGACTTTTGAATGGACCTATCTCGCATTAAATTGATCTTTCTCTACACCCTAGCTATGACTGTAACACTACATTCTGCACTCTCTCCTTTCCTTCTCTATGAATGGTATGCTTTGTCTGTATAGCGTGCAAGAAACAATACTTTTCACTGTATACTAATATATGTGGCAATAATAAATCAAATCAAATCAAAAACATATTGGCTGGAATTTTACCGTCCTACTTGCCACGGGAATCAGAGGAGGCAAGGGGCAGACCATGGGAAGGACCATTTACCTCGGGCTTTTACGGTTTTGGGAAAAGCGAAGCCGTAATATCCCACCCACATCTCCTTCAGTGCCTGCAAGATAAAGAGGGCGATTCTTCCAAAAAGATTCTAAGTGCTGAATTGACGGAAAAATGTTGTAAGTCACGATTGTTTTCTCAGTGGGAGTTCAGCACGTCGCGATGGGAAAATCGGGCCCAAAACCTTCACGCTCATGAGGGACCGAGGCTCGCCGTCTGTAACCCAATCCCAGGACGTGACGATACCCCTTTAAGAACGAGTCAACCTTCTGAACAGACTAATTAGATTAAATAAAGCAGACATGAAATAATTCAGGCAATAAAGGAGAAAAAAATATCTATTCCATAGTAAGGTAACCAAGTACTTAGTCTGAAAATACTATCGATAAGACATTCATTTTGGCGCTCTATCTATATCTGACTGCAATGAACAGGTTCCTTCGCAGTTCCTTGACAATTAATTTGTGTTACCATGGTTACAGCAAACTCTGAAGGCTTGTAAATCAATGCTTAATGGTAGGATCATACAGTAACGAACGCTGCAGAAGCAATAACTTATAATCTTTCATTTAGGTTATTTTGAGATACGGGTATCAATAGCAAAGCATGCATTTATTGTCCTTCCCCCGTTGTCCTTGAGAACTTGGTCTTGGCCTTCTTCTTGAATCCCTTGTGCCTAGAACTATGCCCCTCCCCTCCTCCCAATATGCCCTTTAACCCACTTCTGCTATTTAGAATTATAGACACCCGGCAAACCTAGTTTATGGCAGTCAAAATCCCAGTGAATCATAGAATCCCTACAGTGCAGAAGGAGGCCATTAGGCCCATCAAGTCTGCACTGACTCTCCGACAGAGCATCTTACCCAGGACAATTCCCCACCCTATCCCTGTAAGCCTACACATTTGCCCCACTAATCCTCCTAACCTACACATCTTCGGATACTAAGGGGCAATTTAGCATGGCCAATCCACCCAACCTGCAAATCGTTGGACATTAAGGGGCAATTTAGCATGGCCAATCCACCTAACCTGCACAACCTTGGACACTATGGGGCAATTTAACATGGCCAATCCATCTAACCTGCACATCTTTGGACACTAAGGGGCAATTTAGGATGGCCAATCCACCCAACCTGCAAATCGTTGGACATTAAGGGGCAATTTAGCATAGCCAATCCACCTAACCTGCACAACCTTGGACACTAAGGGGCAATTTAACATGGCCAATCCACCGAATCCACACATTTTTGGACACTCTGGGGCAATTTAGCATGGCCAATCCACCTAACACACACATCTTTGGACACCAAGGGGCAATTTGCCATGGCCAATCCACCTAACCTGCACAACTTTGAAGTGTGAGAGGAAACCGAAGCACCCGGAGGAAACCCATGCAGACAGTCACCCCAAGACCGGAATCGAACCTGGGTCACTGGCGCTGTGAGGCAGCAGTGTTAAGGACTCTAAAGTAAATATTTTGTGACAAAATGAATTGCATTCTGTCACAGAGTGCCACCATTATTACATCTCTTGCTGCGTCAGGATAAATGAGGTTTTTTTTACCCCATAAGTGCAACAATATCCTTAAAGTAACTCAATATCGTGTTTCGACCGAATATCACTCATAAAGCAAAAAGAAAAAAGCTTTTATAAAACTTGTATTTGCATGGCACCCTTCAAATGCCTCAAAATATTTTGCAGCCAATAAAGTACTTTTGAAGGGCTTTTAATTTTGAAGTGTAAAGTTAAGTTTATTTATTAGTCACAAGTAAGGCTTACGTTAACACTGCAATTAAGTTACTGTGAAACTCCCCTAATAGCCACAGCCTGTTCAGGTCAATGCATCTAACCAGCACGTCTTTCAGAATGTTGGAGGAAACCGGAGCACCCGGAAGGAACCCACACAGACACGGGGAGAACGTGCAGACTCCGCAGAGACAGTGATCTACGCCGGGAATCGAACCCAGGTCCCTGGCGCTTTAACGCAGCAGGGCTAACCACTGTGCCACCGTGCCACCCTACGCGTAGTCGTCATGGTACTGGCCTAGCCAGCCACATCCACGTCCCATGAATAGTTAAGAGATAAACGCAACCGAGATCCCGTGCTCAAATCGCTGGAGTGGGATTTGAACCCATAAGCTCTTTACGTGAATGCTTCCCACTGAGCTCGGCTAGATTCATCTCTGAAAAAAGCAAAACAAGACTGGAAAGACAATTGGAAGCCTCGCTGGAGCGAGCAACATAATGGAGAGACAGGATTAATCAATGTTTCTTTTATTCTCAGGCTTGTGGCTGGCAGCTATTACTTACTGTTCGTGGCCCTAAGAAGACGGTGGCACGGTGGTTATCACTGCTGCCTCACAGAGCCAGGGACCCAGGTTCGACTCCCGGCCTTGGGTCACTATCTGCGTGGAGTCTGTAAATTCTCCCCGTGTCTGCCTGTGTTTCCTCTGGGTGCTCCAGTTTCCTCCCACAGTCTGAAAGACGTGCTGGTTAGGGTGCATTGGCCGTGTTAAATTCTCCCTCAGTGTACCCGAACAGGCGCTGGAGTGTGGCAACTAGGGGAGTTTTACAGTAACTTCATTGCAGCGTTCATGTAAGTCTACATGTGACACTAATAAATAAACTTTACTTTACTTTTCTTCCGGGTGCTCCGGTTTCCTCCCACAGTCCGAAAGACGTGCTGGTTAGTTGCATTGGCTAAATTCTCCCTCAGTGTACCCGAACAGGCGCCGGAATGTGGCGACTATGGGATTTTCACAGTAACTTCATTCCAGTGTTAACGTAAGCCTTAATTGTGACACGAATAAAAAAAAGATTGACTACCCTCCAAGAGAAAAAATTCCTCCTTGTGATAACCCCCAGGACTTTCCTGATTGACCCCCCTGTGGGACTCAAATGCCGGAATTTTACTGTCACGCCCATCCCGGAATCGGAGCGGGCGCAGCTCGCAGAACAGAATTCTCCGTTGGCCTCGGGCGGGGTTTTACGAGCCTCGCCTGAGTGGGGTCGTAAAATACTGGCCATGGAATACAAGTTCCCGGGTGATGGATAATTACCTTACCAGGTGGAGCTCAGATATCAAGCCCTCTAGAAAGCAGGCCCCTGAGTGGGTCCATTATTGTATTGCCCTGGGTGGAAGCAGTTTGTGTTCACCACAGGCGCGTGGTTTTTGCTTTGCTTTATTCTGTGCAATAAAGCACTGTTCCTTTACAGCCGACTCCGAGAGTTATTGTAGTCCTCATCTCTGGGCGACCCCTTACCCTGATCATCGTCGCTTTATTGCTTGTGGGAGCTTGCTGTGCATATATAGGCCACTGTGTTTCCTACATTACAACAGTAACTGCACTTCAGAAGGCACTTCATTGCCACAAAGCATTTCACAGCCATCGCTATAAATACATATAGCACTCTGTGTGAACGCAACTTCATTCTTAATCTCTGCTTACGAACTTCCAATTTGCCTGTCAGGTCGTTGAAATCTTTGCTGTAATGTACAGTGGAGAGCTGTTTAATCTTCATAGATCATAGAATCCTAACAGTGCAGGAGGAGGCCATTCGGCCCATCGAGCCTGCACCGACAACAATCCCACCCAGGTCCTATTCCTGTAGGAATTTACCCCGCGCATCCCTCTGACACTAAGGGACCAATCCATGGCCAATCCATCTAACCCGCACATCTTTGGAGTGTGGAAGGAAACCGGAGCACCCGGAGGAAACCCACGCAGACACGGGGAGAACGTGCAGACTCCGCACAGACAGTGACCCGAGGCCGGGAATCGAACCCGGGTCCCTGACGCCGAGAGGTAGCAGTGCTAACCACTGTGCCGCCGTGAAAAGCTGAATTTTACCCTCTCAAAGCCTTCGCACCTTCAGAGAGCATGACTAGCTTCCGGATTCTTCCCTCGTAACTTGAGTGCTGACACCCAGCAACAAGTGACATGCGTAGGGATAGAACATATGAGGGTGGCCATGACAGTCAGATTGCCATCCCTCTCCTCATTACTGATCTTAGTCGGAGGGCTGCCCGTGTGAGCAAAGAGTAGCGGGAGCGTGCTCCCGGAACCTTCCATCCAGGATAGCAACATCGGGGGAAGTGAAACCAAGCCCCCTTTTTTACCGTACAAGCAGTTGCAAAGCAGTAAAAGTTTTTTTTAAAGTTTATTTATTAATGTCACAAGTAGGCCTACATTAACGCTGCAATGAAAGTTTGAAGGTTGCAGCCATCTGAAAAAGACTGGGAGAAGGTATAAAATTCTACGGGTGGAATTTCCCCGTCACGCCCGCCATGGGAATCATTGCGGGCAGTGGGGGGAAGGTGTGTGGGTTGGCCATGCAAAGGTCCGTTGACCTCGGACGGGATTTTCCAGTTTTGGGGCGAGCGTCCTAAGTGTATAACATAAGTGTGTAGGATGGTGGAAAGGCGGTAGCTTGGTGGTATTATCGTTAGATTATTAATCCAGAAATTCAGCTAATGTTCTGGGGACCCGGGTTCGAATCCCGCCACGGCAGCTGGCGGAATTTGAATTCAATAAAAAAATATCTGGAATTCAGAATCTACTGATGACCATGAAATCATTGTCGATTATCGGAAAAACCCATCTGGTTCACTAATGTCCTTCAGGGAAGGAAATCTGCCATCCTTCCCTGCTCTGGCCTACATGTGACTCCAGAGCCACAGCAATGTGGTTGACTCTCAACTGTCCTCTGAACGAGGGCAACTGGGGATGGGCAATAAGTGCCAGCCAGCGATGCCCATGTCCCACGAATGAAGAAAAAACTCTTCGGTTACACACCAACCAAATGCAAACCAACTTTTTGCGATTCATGCACAAGGACACCCAGGTCCCTCTGCACAGCAGCATGCTGCAATTTTTTACTATTTAAATAATTGTTCATTTGGCTGTTATTCCTGCCAAAATGGGCGGCACGGTGGCACAGTGGTTAGCACTGCTACCTCACAATGCCAGGGATCAGGGTTCAATTCTGGGTAATTATCTGTGTGGAGTTTGAATGTTCTGCCTGTGTCTGGGTGGGTTTCCTCCGGGTGCTCCGCCACACTCCAAGGATGTGCAGGTTCGGTTGATTGGCTACGCTAAGTTGCCCCTTAGTGTCAAAGAGGGTTTTGTGGCGTAGATAAGTGGGGTGGCACGGTAGCACAGTGGTTAGCACTGCTGCTTCACAGCGTCAGGGACCCGGGTTCGATTCCCGGCTTGGGTCACTGTCTGTGTGGAGTTTTGCACATTCTCCCCCGTGTCTGCGTGGGTTTCCTCCGGGTGCTCCGGTTTCCTCCCACATTCTGAAAGACGTGATGGCTAGGGTGCATTGACCCGAACAGGCGCCGGACTGTGGCGACTAGGGGAATCTCACAGTAACTTTGTTGCAGCGTTAATGTAAGCCTTACTTGTGAGTAATAAACTTTTTTAAAAAGTGGGGTGACGGAGATAGGCTCTGGTTGGGATTGTGGTCAGTGCAGACTCGATGGGCCAAATGGCCTTACTTCTGCACTGTAGGGATTCTATGATTCTGTGAAAATGGATGACCTCACATTTACCAACATTGTACTCCGTCTGCCAGGCCTTCACCCACTCACTTAAACTAACGATATCTGTGTAACGGGAGGCAGGGCACACCAGAGAGACTGCGGTCGATAATAAATTTCCAATTGCACATCGGACGGAATAGCTGTTTGCATTGTGTCTCACTTTCCTTGCGTACTCCAGAAAGAAATTGCCTGTCAGATTATTTTTGTGCTAAATGTGAATTTGTTGCTGAATCTCTTCAATTCTGCATCTGCTGGTGATTCAGTCGGTGATCCAAAGCATTCGCTGACTTTGCACTCCCAGACTTAATCCTAATTATAGAAGACCAATGAGACCGATGTCAGAATTAGTGTGACTCAATGGAGAAGGGAATCTTAATCCGAAGACGTCTCCTGCAACTTTAGCCTTTGCCGTACAGATACCATGACTCCAACTCCAAGGATAATTAACATCTGATCATTTGTGTAGGAGGAGGAACTTGCATTTATCTCGTGGTCTTAGCACATCCGAAAATACCTGACAGCCAATGAGTTCCTCCTGAGGTACAGTCATAGTCGAAGACAAAGGGCGGCACGGTGGCACAGTGGTTAGCGCTGCTGCCTCACAGCGCCAAGGACCTGGGTTCGATTCCAGCCTTGGGTTACTATCTGTATAGAGTCTGCACCTTCTCCCTGTGTCTGCGTGGGTCTCCTCCGGGTGCTCCGGTTTCCTCTCACAGTTCAAAGATGTGCGGGTTAGGTGGATTGGCCGTGCTAAATTGCCCCTCGTGTCAGGGGGACTAGCAAGGGTAAATATGTGGGTTACGGGGTTAGGGCCTGGGTGGGATTGTGGTTGGTGTAGACTCGATGGGCCGAATGGCCTCCTTCTGCACTGTAGGGATTCTATCAAAATAGAGCAGCCAATAATGTGCCGGAATCTTCAACAAGTAGAAACTGGGTTAAATATTTTACTCATCTGTTTTGGATGGCTGAAAGGATAAATTTGGCATTCTTCCAGACTCTTCTTTGATAATGCGCTGTGGGATCGCACATACCAGGGTGGCACGGTGGCACAGTGGTTAGCACTGCTGCCTCACAGCGCCAGGGATCCGGGTTCGATTCCCATCTTGGGTCATTGTCTGTGCAGAGTTTGCACGTTCTCCCCGTATCTGCGTGGGTTTCCTCCGGGTGCTCCAGTTTCCTCCCACAGTGCGAAAGGCGTGCTGGTTAGGTACATTGGCTGCGCTAAATTCTCCCTCAGTGTACCCGAACAGGTGCCGGAGTGTGGCGACTAGGGGATTTTCACAGTAACTTCACTGCAGTCTTAATGTAAGCCTACTTGCAACACTAATAAATAAACTTTCCTTGGGATCATTCACATCTGCCACCCCCAAATCAGTTCAATGTCTCAATGAAAAGTGGCACCTCCGACAATGTCGCACTCTGCTCGCACTGCACCAAGTACTAGTCGCATGTCATGTCCAGTACAAGCACGTCATCTTATGAACATTCACCCAATACTTTCAAAAAATTGACCACAAAAGAGTTAAGATGGCTGCCACAAATCATGTGACTTTTAGTATTCGGACGTGACACGGTATCAAGTCTCCAGTGAATATCTAACTAAATATGGACATAAGCGAGCATACCTCTTTTTTTAACATTTATTTTTACTTAATTATTAGTGTCACAAGTAGGCTTACATTACTTTTGCAATGAAGTTACTGTAAAAATCCCCTCATCGCCACACTCCGGCCCCTGTTCGGGTACACTGAGGGAGAATTTAGCATGGCCAATGCACCTAACCCAGCACATCTTTCGGAGGAAACCAGAGCACCCGGAGGAAACCCACGCAGACACGGGGAGAACGTGCAGACTCCACACAGACAGTGACCCAAGCCGGGAATCGAACCCGGGTCCCTGGTGCTGTGAGGCAGCGGTGCTAACCACTGTGCCACCGTGTCACCCTGGGCAGCAGAGCAAAGCTGCAAGGTTCTGTCAGTTTGACAACACACGTCCTGGTCTCAATAGTTCTCCGATAGAAGTATAATTAGGCCGTGATCGTGTATTAACGTGAGCTAATCCTCACTGTCGTATTTATGTGACCCTGCCTCTTAACCTTTCCAACCCCTGCTGCTTTCGTAACTGGTTTCTCTCAAAGGCAATTAGAGGCGGGGGGTGGGAGTTTGAGGACATCATATTTACATGACCACATGAAAGCAAAGCACCCTGCGCTGACTCACTGGCCATTCCAAGGGGAACACTGTTCCTGAGAAAGTGTTGGCAGAATCAGCCTTCTCCAATGCTCAGTTTCAAATCTACCGCTCCGGCAAAACTGGGTTCTCCCATTTGAACTCCAGGACTCAGAACCAATCTCCATTGGAATGGGAGCAGTGAATTCACCAATGGTAGCCAAAGTCAATGAGGCAATGAAACATATTTTGCTGGAACTGCTGTGAGAACAAAGCAGAAAACTTGCACAGACTGCAATTCTCTTTAAAAACAAAGCTTTTAGATTTTTTTATATATTAGTGTCACAAGTAGGCTTACATTAACACTGCATTGATTTGATTTGATTTATTATTGTCACATGTATTAGTATGCAGTGAAAAGTATTGTTTCTTGCGCACTATGCAGACAAAGCATACCCTTCATAGAGAAGGAAACGAGAGACTGCAGAATGTAGTGTTACAGTCATAGCTAGGGTGTAGAGAAAGATCAACTTAGTGCGAGGTAGGTCCATTCAAAAGTCTGACAGCAGCAGGGAAGAAGCTGTTCTTGAGTCGGTTGGTACGTGACCTCAAACTTTTGTATCTTTTTCCTGACGGAAGAAGGTGGAAGAGAGAATGTTAGGGGTGCATGGGGTCCTTGATTATGCTGGCTGCTTTTCTGAGGCAGCAGGAAGTGTAGACGGAGTCAATGGATGGGAGGCTGGTTTGCGTGATGGATTGGGCTACATTCACAACCTTTTGTGGTTTCCTTTTGATTTGATTTGTTTTATTATTGTCACATGTATTAACATACAGTGAAAAGTATTGTTTCTTGCGCGCTATACAGACAAAGCATACCGTTCACAGAGAAGGAAAAGAGAGTGCAGAATGTAGTGTTACAGTCATGGCTAGGGTGTAGAGAAAAATCAACTTAATGCGAGATAAGTCCATTCAAAAGTCTGATGGCAGCAGGGAAGAAGCTGTTTTTGACTTGGTTGGTAAGTGACCTCAGACCTTTGTGTCTTTATCTCGACGGAAGAAGGTGGAAGAGAGTATGTCCGGGGCGCGTGGGGTCCTCGATTATGCTGGCTACTTTTCCGAGGCAGTGGGAAGTGCAGACAGAATCAATGGATGGGAGGCTGATTTGCGATGAAGTTTGCAATGAGGTTACTGTGAAAATTTCCTAGTCGCCACACTCCGGCGCCTGTTCAGTTACACTGAGGGAGAATTTAGCATGGCCAATCCACCTAACCAGCACGTCTTTCGGACCGTGGGAGGAAACCGGAGCACCCGGAGGAAACACACTGAGATACAGGGAGAACGTGCAGACTCCGCAGAGACAGTGACCCAAGCCAGGAATTGAACCCGGGTCCCTGGTGCAGTGCTAACCACTGTGCCACCATGACACTCTGAAAACCCCACCCCCACCCGTCCTCTTCCCATACTCACACCATCCCTTACCAAGGTAACCGGCACTCTCTTCACAGCCTTTACACTTGGACTGACCTCATATTAAGCTGATCTTTCTCTACCCAAGGTATCAGGAGGACATCAGAATAAGTGACAGTGTTTCTGTCGGCCCTGGGGTATCTCTGAGGTCCTGCCATCTTGAAAAAATATGGGCCTTTAAATGAACATCAGCAAGGCAGGTAATATGAGAGCGACACAAGTCTCGCCAGGGATGGAAACATGACTTTTCTTCAGTCTAAGTCATTTTGCCTCAGCAAGCACTAAAAATGAGCAAATATTGTCAACATGCCGATAATTATAGCATTACCATTAATTATACTTGTCATTATCGCTGAGGTGTGCAAGCATCAAATGCTTGACCAATCCAGTCGATTCATTCTTGCCAAACATCTCCAAGATTTTGCTTATTTTGTGGAGAGTAAGATTTCTCTCAGTTTTTGCCAATAGATTGCATGCACGACAAACTAATTCAGCAGCGGGACGGCATCTGTGTGGCTGTCGGGCCTACTGCTAGATTGGTGCGGCCCTTCCGTGGCAGGGTGACACAGTGGTTAGCACAGCTGCCTCACAGCGCCAGGGACCTGGCTTCGATTCCCGGCTTGGGTCACTGTCTGTGCGGAGTCTGCACGTTCTTCCCCTGTCTGTGTGGGTTTCCTCTGGGTGCTCCGGTTTCCTCCCACAGTCCAAAGATGTGTAGGTTAGGTGGATTGGCTATGCTAAATTGCGCCTTAGTGTCCCAAGATCTGTAGGTTAGATGGATTGGCCATGGGAAATTGTCCTTTAGTGTCCAACAATGTGTAGGTTAGGTGGACTGGCCATGCTAAATTGCCCTTTAGTGTCCAAAGATGTGTCGATAGGTGGATTGGCCATGCTCAGTTGCCCCGTAGTGTCCAAAGATGTGCAGGCTAGGTGGATTGGCCATGCTAAATTGCCCCTCAAGTGTTCAAGGATGTGCAGGTTAGGTGGATTGGCCATGTTAAATTGTCCTTTAGAGTCCAAAGATGTGTAGGTTAAGTGGATTGGCCATGCTAAATTGCCCCTTAGTGTCCAAAGATGTGCAGGTTAGGTGGATTGGCCATGCTAAATTGTCCCTTAGTGTCCAAAGATGTGCAGGTTAGGTGGATTGGCCATGTTAAATTGTCCCATAATGTCCAAAGATCTGCAGGTTTAGGGGGATTGGCCATGGTAAATTGTTCCTTAATGTCCAAAGATGTGCAGGTTAGGTGGATTAGCCACGCTAAATTGCCACTTAGGTTAGCAGGGTTACGGGGTAAACCTGGGTAATAGTTGGTGCGGACTCGATGGGCTGAACGGCTCCCTCTGCACTGTTGGAATTCTGTGATTTCCCCTTTCAGGTGCAGTACCCAATCGGTGTAAAGAATTAGGTTGAAGGGCCCATGCATATTTCAGTCAGGGATTAGTTGAGCCTGCCCGCTCGGAGATTTTCAAAGGAAAAAAAAATAATCCTGTGGAGCAAGACTTGTCCACTGCGGGAGCGATCAGTTTCCATGCCGACAGCACATCCAAAGTATGCAGCGATTGGCAGGCCTCTCAGCCTGCGGTGGGGGGAAAGCCCCGGGCTTGCCGAGGAAGCTGATTCGTGCTGCAGTGAAGAGGAGAAAGTCTTGTTTTTCGGACAGTACTATTCACGACCACCAGATGTCTCAAGTGCTTTTAAGGCCGGGAAGTACTTTTTGGTGAGTTAGACCACAAGACCGTAAGATAAAGGAGCAGAATTAGGCCATTCGGCCCATCTGCTCCATCATTCAATCATGGCTGATATGATTTTCACCCCCATTCTCCTGCCTTCTCCCCGTAACCCTTAATCCACTCAATGACCTGGCCTCCACAGCCCTCTGTGGCAATGAGTTCCACAGATTCATCACTCTCTGGCTGAAGAAATTCCTCCTCATCTCAGTTTTAAAGGAACGTCCCTTCACTCTGAGGCTGTGCCCTCGAGTTCCAGTCTTTCCCACCAGTGGAAACGTCCTCTCAATGTCCACTCGATCTAGGCCTCTCGGTATTCTGCAAGTTTCAATGAGATCCCCCCTCATCCTTCTAAACTCCATCGAATATAGGCCCAGACTCCTCAACCGCACCGCATATGACAAACTCTTCATTCCAGGGATCATTCTTGTGAACCTCCTCTGGACCCCCTCCAAAGCCAGCGCATCCTTCCTTAAGGCGGCACGGTGGCACAATTATTAGCACTACTGCCTCACAGTGCCAGGGACCCAGGTTCTATCCTGGCTTTGGGTCACTGTGATGTGGAGTTTGTACATTCTCCCTTGTGTCTGCGTGGGCTTCCTCCGGTTGCTCCGGTTTCTTCCCACAGTCCAAAGATGTGCAGGTTAGGTGGATTGGCCTCACAGTGTCAGTTACCAGCGTTCAATTCACAGCTTGGTATGGTTCTTACTCTGACCAAGACCGCAAGAAACTACAAAGCGGCATGAACGAAGTCCATCAGGCAAACCAGTAGACTCTGTCTACACTTCCCGCTGCCTCGGAAAAGCGGCCAGCGTAGTCAAGTACCCCACGCACCCCGGACATTCTCTCTTCCACCTTCTTCCGTTGGGAAAAAGATACAAAAGTCTGAGGTCACGTACCAACCGACTCAAGAACAGCTTCTTCCCTGCTGCTGTCAGACTTTTGAATGGACCTACCTCGCATTAAGTTGGTCTTTCTCTACACCCTAGCTATGACTGTAACACTACATTCTGCACTCTCTCCTTTCCTTCTCTATGAACGGTATGCTTTGTCTGTATAGCGCACAAGAAACAATACTTTTCACTGTATGTTAATACATGTGACAATAATAAATCAAATCAAATAAATTTGTTTTTATTCATTCGTGGGACATGGGTGTCACTGGCTGGCCGGCATTTATTGTCCATCCCTAGTTGCCCTTGAGAACATTCACAACTTTGTAGTTTCTTGCAGTCTTGGGCAGAGCAGGAGCCCATACCAAGTTGTGATACATCCGGAAAGGATGCTTTCTTTGGTGCATCTGTAAAAGTTGGTGAGAGTCTTAGCGGACATACTGAATTTCCTTAGCCTCCGGAGAAGTGTTCAGCTCGATTTTCCGCTATATATTTATTTCCAGGCGGTGGGTGATGTGGAACGGTTTCACATATTGGCCGTCCTTGCTTGCCCTAAGAAAGTGGCGAGAGACCTTCACCTTGCTCAAACTGCATAGATTTTGGGATCAACTTCAGCCGTGACAGCCCGGTAGGGTTTGATATTTTACCAAAGCTCGCTGATCCAAGAACTACATTGTACGTTTAAAAACCCATTGGTTCTAATTCACTACAGCATCGCAGAGGACAAGACAAAATAATGCCGCCCCTCAAACCTTCAACTCATACGGATGGTAAGAAATAAGAGCTGGAGTAGGCCATTCAGCCCCTCTATTATGCTCTGTCAAAGAATAAATAAAATTGCAGCACTGGAACAGGCCTTTCAACCCTCCAAGACTGCACCAACCACGCTGCCCATCTGAACTAAAAACCCCTTCCCTTCCGGGGACCAAATCCCTTTATTCTCATCCTATTCATGCATTTGTCAAGATGCTCCTGTCATAGGATCATAGAATCCCTACAGTGCAAAAGGCGGCCATTCGGCCCATCAAGCCTGCGCCGACCACAATCCCACCCAGGCCCTATTCCCGTAACCCCAAACATTTACCTTGCTAATCCCCAGACACTAGGGTCAATTTAATGTGATTAATCAACTGAACCTGCACATCTCTGGACTGTAGGGGGAAACCGGAGCACCTGGAGGAAACCCAGGCAGACGTGGGGAGAATGTGCAAACTCCACACAGACAGTGACCCAAGGCCGGAATTGAATCTGGGTCCCTGGCGCTGTGAGGCAGCAGTGCTAACCCGTGCCACTACTGTGTTGTTCAATAAGATCATGGCTGATCTGATGTCTGCTTTCCTGCTTGTTTCCCATGACCAGTGACTCCCTTGTCGATCAAACATCTGTCAAACTGGGCCTTAAATACAATCAACAACCCACTTACCCATGGGGGAAGAGAACCAACAACCTGCGAGAAGAAATTTCTCCTCCATCTTAAACCTTCAGCATGACTTAGGTTGTGAATGAAGCCCAGTCCATCATGCAAACCAACCTCCCATCCGTTGACTCTGTCTACACTTCCCGCTGCCTCGGAAAAGCAGCCAGCATAATTAAGGACCCCACGCACCCCGGGCATTCTCTCTTCCACCTTCGTCCGTCGGGAAAAAGATACAAAAGTCTGAGGTCACGTACCAACCGACTCAAGAACAGCTTCATCCCTGCTGCTGTCAGGCTTTTGAAGGGACCTACCTCGCATTAAGTTGATCTTTCTCTACACCCGAGCTATGACACTACATTCTGCACTCTCTCCTTTCCTTCTTTATGAACAGTATGCTTTGGTCTGGATAGCGCACAAGAAACAATACTTTTCACTGTATCCCAATACATGTGACAATAATAAATCAAATAAAATCAAATTAACTGTGCCCCCTATAGTTCTAGATTGCCCCACACGGAGAAACATCCCTTCAAAGTGTTTCAGTCTGATCGCCGCCGTCAAACAGTTTTGAGAGTGCTTTTTCAGTCTCATACTTATTTAGAAGCTCAAAATAACGTTGTTATTTTCAGGAAGCCCATTTGCATCTTGCGCAATGTATATCGATAACGACTTGCCTGTTGAGCGTGCAATTTGCAACACTTACCTCACTATCTCAAAATTGTTTCGCTTGCTATTTTGATCCTTGTTTCTCACCACTAAAGTCTAGACAACACAGCAAGAGGTGAAATCGAGACCTAAGTACATGCAAGAGTGTTTCACTTGTGGGTGGCACGGTGGCACAGGGTTAGCACTGCTGCCTCACAGCGCCAGGGATCCGGGTTCAATTCCCGGCTTGGGTAACTGTCTGTGTGGAGTTTGCACGTTCTCCCCGTGTCTGCGTGGGTTTCCTCCGGGTGCTCCGGTTTCCCCCCAGTCTGAAAGACGTGCTAGTTAGGTGCCTTAACCCGAACAAGCGCCAGAGTGTGGCGACTAGGGGAATTTCACAGTAACTTCTTTGCAGAGTTAATGTAACCTTTACTTGTGACTAATAAACAAACTTTAACTTTTTAACTTCAACTTTTCATTTGGGAAGGAAGATTGCAATGGCAGTTAGACACTTTTTTTTTCTCTTTTCAGCATTGCGAAAAATGATGGAGGATGGTCAAACTCCAAATTCTTTAAGTCTTTGAGGACGGCACGATGGCACAGTGGTTAGCACTGCTGCCTCACAGTGCCAGGGACCCGGGTTTGATTCCAGCCTCGGGTCACTGTCTGTGTGGCGTCTACATGTCCTCCCTGTGTCTATGTGGGTTTCCTCCGGGTGCTCCAGTTTCCTCCCAAACTCCAAAGATATGCGGGTTGGGTGGATTGCCTGTGCTAATTTGCCCCTTAGTGTCAGGGGTATTAGTAAGGTAAATACATGGGGTTACGCGATGGAGCCTGGGAGGAATTGTTGGCAGATCTGTTTCTGAGGACAGACTAAGTCGGTTAGGATTATATTCACTGGAGTTTAGAAGAGTGAGAGGGGATCTCATAGAAACTGTTAAAATTCTAACAGGGTGGATTCAGAAAGAATGTTCCCAATGGTGGGGGAGTTCAGAACTAGGGGTCATAGTTTGAGGATGAGGGGTAACTTTTAGGACTGAGGTGAGGAGAAATTTCTTCACCCAGAGAGTGGTGAATGTGTGGAATTCACTACCACAGAAAGTAGTTGAGGCCAAAACGTTGACTGATTTCAAGAAGAAATTAGATATAGCTTTTGGGGCTAAAGGGATCAAGGGATATGGCGGGGAGGGGGGATCAGGATATTGAATTCGATGATCAGCCATGATCAAAATGAATGGTGGAGCAGGCTCGAAGGGCTGAGTGGCCTCCTCCTGCTTCTAGTTTCTTTCTGCGCCACCTTTGAACAGCTCTCAATGTAAGTTTATCCAAGTTTATCCAGGTTACAGACTCACCAATGCCCTGTATCTTTGTAGCAATATTTCCCTACTTTTATATTTCATCTGTAATAAAGACCAACATTCCGTTGGCCTTCCTACCCTGCTGCATAGGAAGTAGACTAACATTTTGTAATTCTTGCAGAAGGACTCCTAAGTCCATCTAAACCATAGTATTCTGCAGTCAATGTTCATTTAAATAATATCCTGTCCTTCTATTCTTCCTGCCACATTTTCCCATGTGATACACCATCTGCCCTATCTGTACCCCTTTGCAAATTTCTCCTCACAACCTGCTTTCCTATCTATCTTGATGATGTCAGCAAAAATGTCCAGAATAGATTTGATCACTTTATCTGAATCATTGATAGCGATCATAAATAGTTGAGGTCCCAGCACGGATTCCTGTGGCACTCCACATATTACGATTTGCCAACCTGAAACTGATCTGTTTATCCAAAGATGTGCAGGTTAGGTGGATTGGCCATGCTAAATTGCCCCTTAGTCTCCAAAGATGTGAAAGTTAGGATAATTGGTCATGCTGAATTGTCCCTTAGTGTCCAAGGATGAGCAGGTTAGGTAGATTGGCCATTCTAAATTGCCCCTTAGTGTCCAAGGATGAGCAGGTTAGGTAGATTGGCCATTCTAAATTGCTCCTTAGTGTCCAAAGATGTGTGGGTTAGGTGGATTGGCCATGCTAAATTGTACCTTAGTGTCCAAAGATGTGCAGGTTAGGGGAAATTAGTGGGATAAATGTGTGGAATTATGGGTAGAGGGGAGGAAAGGGGGTTGGGGGGGGGTTTGGGCCAGACTAGGATGCCCTGTTGAAGAGTGGGTGCCGATTGGATGGGCAGAATGGCCTCCTTCTTCACTGTAGGGATTCCATGATTCTATGACTGTACACTAGCCCCAGCTACAATGAAAGTGATATTCTGGAGGGCCCAGTATCCATTTTAAAAAAGGTTTTCACAGGTACAATCGAGACATTTTTGACTCAGGGCTAGTCCTTGAGTAATGGGGATGTCAGTGCTTCATAAATAGCAATGCCTTCAAAAGAAAAATATCACATTGCGATCTTCCCATTAAGGAACAACAATATTCTTGCCGCCTGGAGCATCTGATGAAAGCAGGCGCACACTCCTTAGCCATAAGCATCATTAGTCTCGATCAAACTGTGCAGAACTTTCCAGTGAGGGAAATGTGAAAAAATGTTGCGTCGATCCTGAAAGTTGAGGTAAATTTTAGCAAGCCCAAGGTGGACCCAACCCTTTTACGATCGGGATTTCGGTCGCAGGTTACTGGCAGTGCGATAAACGTTGGTGAGCTTGAAGACTAACTGGTCACACACAAGCTGACCTGTTCCTTCTCCCTTGGGTGAGTGTCTGAAGAGGTGTCTGAAGAAATTAGCATGGCCAATCCACCTAACCTGCATAGAATCCCTACAGTGCAGAAGGAGGCCATTCAGCCCATCGAGTCTGCACCGACCATAAGACCACAAGACATAGGAACAGAATTAGGCCCCTCGGCCCATCGAGTCTGCTTCGCCATTCAATCATGGCTGATATTTTTCTCATCCCCATTCTCCTGCCTTTTCCCCATAACCCCTGATCCCCTTATTAATCAAGAGCCTATCTATCTCTGTCTTAAAGACACTCAATGACCCGGCCTCCACAGCCTTCTGCGGCAAAGACTTCCACAGATTCACCACTCTCTGGCTGAAGAAATTCCTCCTCATCTCTGTTTTAAAGGATTGTCCCTTTAGCCTGAGGTTGTGTCCTCTGGTTCTAGTTTTTCCTACCAGTGGAAACATCCTCTCCACGTCCACTCTATCCAGGTCTCGCAGTATCCTGTAAGTTTCAATAAGATCCCCCCTCGTCCTTCTAAACTCCAATGAGTACAGACCCAGAGTCCTCAGCGAGTGCAGACCCAGAGTCCACAACCCCACCCTGGCCCTATCCCCATAACCCCAGGCCTTTACCCTAGCTAGTCCCCCTGACAATAAAGGGCATGGCCAATCCACCTAACCTGCACGTCTTTCAGACTGTGGGAGGAAACCGGAGCACCCAGAGGAAAACCCACGCAGACACGGGGAGAACGTGTGGACTCCACACAGACAGGGATCCAAGCCGGGAATCGAACCGGGGTCCCTGGCACTTTGAGGCAGCAGTGCTAACCCCACTGTGCTACCGTTGCCGCCCAGGGTGTGTGCCTGAAGGAGGTGACGAGGAGGATTTTGACACATCAAACGTGAGGCTTTGTTCGGAATGCAACTCAAACACAAGCTCAACACTTTGGGAATGCATTTAGCAGCATGGCAAACAGCAATTTTGGGGAGAAAGAAAAGATATCACAAATCCATTGTGTTGTTAAAAAGCCGCATTACTTAAACAGACATCAAATAATCTGAAATTCACGTTCTGGGCAAAATATGCAACAGATAAACTGTGATGGGAGCACAGGGTGGCTGTTCTGTTACTGATATCAACCATCATTAGAACACAAGCAGGAGTGGGTATTCATGAATATTTTAGCGTTACGACTATGTCGGAATAAATTTTGACCGGTTATTTTTTTTCCCTTCCAGACTGATCTGTGAATGAGCCCTCCTTCATCTTGAGGTGTTAAGCAGAAGGAAGAGGTTTACTGGGGTAGTTAAGGTCATACGAATGTTCTGATCCCAAAGGTAGCCACTCGGCCAGTAATAAATAAGGCACAGTGGTTGGCACTGCCCGCCCCTCAGCGCCAGGGACCCAGGTTCAACTCCGGCTCTGGGTGTCTGTCTGTGTGGAGTTTGTACGTTCTCCCCGTGTCTGTGTGGGTTTCCTCTGGGTGTTCCGGTTTCCTTCCACAGTCCAAAGATGTGCAGGTTAGGTGGATTGGCCATGCTAAATTGCCCCTTAGTGTCAGGAGGATGAGAAGGGTTAAATACGTGTGGTTACAGGGATAGGGCCTGGGTGGGATTGTTGTCAGTGCAGACTCGATAGGCCGAGTGGCCTCCTGCTGCACTGTAGGGATTCTATTCTATGATTCTATGAAACATAGTGGGTGCAATCTTCACACCGGCAGGATCTTCTGGTGCTGTTTATGGCGCACCCCCACCTCAGCTTTCCCCATGACATGGGGTGGAATCAATGGATAATCCCATTGGCAGCAGTGGGATCAGAAGATCCCGCCACCAGCCAACTACATGCCGCCTCGCATCACCGAGGAAAATGCCATGGGGAGGCCAGAGAATCCCAGCGAGTGTCCAGGATTTCCCACCATTGCCCACCTGTCCTGCTAGAATCTACGCCATTTTGCTTGGATCACCCACCCCATTGCTGGGGAAACTGTCGCTGGTGGTCACCTGTGGTGTTATCGGAAGATCTGTCCGGCATGAAGGGCTGGAAAATGCGGCACGATGGTTGGCACCGCTGCCTCACAGCGCCAAGTACCCGGGTTCGATTCCTGGCTTGGATCACTGTCTGTGCAGAGTTTGCACGTTCTCCCCGTGTCTGCGTGGGTTTCCTCCGGGTGCTCCAGTTTCCTCCCACAGTCCAAAGATGTGCAGGTTAGATGCGTCGACCATGCTAAATTGCCCCTGAATGTCAGGGGGCATATTGGGGTTAGCATGGTAAATACGTGGGGTCACAGGGATAGGGCCTGGATGGGATTGTGGTCGGTGCAGGCACGATGGGCCGAATGGCCTCCTTCCGTGCTGTAGGGATGTATGATTTCAGAACCAGATAGTGTCTCCTTGGCAGATATTAAAATCCTGCCCAGTGCTCCTGTGGGAAAGTTTATCGAGCCCCAACACTCCGCAAGTCGCGGCATTAGTGCAAATGTTTAACTTCTCACCAAAAGGGCCAATTATTTACCATTGCTAATGTACCTTTTTAATCAGGAGATTCATATTCCGGGAATCCCAGTCTAACCCTCTGACCCAGAAAGGGACCACTTTGCGATCTGGTGTCTCCGTGTAGAAAAAATATGGCGCTGGATCTTTTAAATCTTGATTCTTTTTTTCCCTTTCTCAATCCAATCTTTCCGTGCCTGGTTCCAGTCTAAATTGCCCAATTGTCACCTCGATCATTTCTCACTCCCTTTCTCAGTCCTGAACTCTGGATAGTCCATCTATCCAATCATTCATTCGTATTTGGATGGGGGTGTCGGTGGCGAGGCCAAGCATTTATTGTCCTGAGCTCCCCTTGAGAGGATGGTGGTGAACTGTCTTCTTGAACCACTATAATCTGCGAGGTGTAGGTACACCCACAGTGCTGTTAGGGAAGGAGTTCCAGGATCTTTTTTCTATACAGTGCAGAAGAGGGTCCTTTGGCCAATCGAGTCTGCACCAACACATGAGAAACACCAACCCTCCCATCTACCAGCACTTGGCCCATCGCCTTGAATATTATGATGTGCCAGTGCTCATCGAAGTACATTTTAAAGGATGTGAGGCAACCTGCCTCCACCACCCTCGCAGGCAGCGCATTCCAGACCTTCACCACCTGCTGGGTAACTCCCTTCACCTTGAAACTATGTCCCTTCGTGACTGACCTTTCGACTAAGGGGAACAGCAGCTCCTTATCCACACTGTCCATGACCGAGCCACAGCGAAGGAGGATGGCACGGTGGCACAGTGGTTAGCACCGCTGCCTCACAGCATGAGGGACCCGGGTTCAATTCCGGCCTCGGCGAACTGCGAGTGTGGAGTTTGCACGTTCTCCCCGTGCCTGAGTGGGTTTCCTCCGGGTGCTCCGGTTCCTTCCCACAGTCCAAAGATGTGCAGATTAGGTTGATTGGCCGTGATAAATTGCCCCTTCGTGTCAGGGGGACTAGCAGGGCAAATATGTGGGGATACGGGGATAGGGCCTGGGTGGGATTGTTGTCAGTGCAGGCCCGATGGTCCGGATAGGTGGTAAACATCCAGCATATGAGTGGGGAATCATTCACCCAAGTCCCAGAAGACCAGTTGTCTGGATTGTGTCACCAACATTTCATAATTCCAGCTACTTACAGAGCAAAAGGAATTTGAGTCAAAAAGTGAATAAAGTAAAATCAAGTTTCTTTACTAGTCACAAGTAAGGCTTACGTTAACATTGCAATGAAGTTACTGTGAAATTCCTCCAGTCGCCACATTCCGGCGCCTGTTTGGGTCAATGCACCCTAAGCAGCAGGTCTTTCGGACTGTGGGAGGAAACCGGAGCACCCGGAGGAAACCCACACAGACACGGGGAGAACATGCAAACTCCGCACAGACAGTGACCCAAGCCAGGAATCGAACTTAGGTCCCTGGCGCTGTGCTAACCACTGTGCCACCATCCCGGGTCCCTGGTGCTGTGAGGCAGCAGTGCAAACCATCTGTGCCACCATCCTGGGTCCCTGGTGCTGTGAAGCAGCAGTGCTAACCACTGTGCCACCATCCCGGGTCCCTGGTGCTGTGAGGCAGCAGTGCTAACCACTGTGCCACCATCCCGGGTCCCTGGTGCTGTGAGGCAGCAGTGCTAACCACTGTGCTACCTTGCCGCCCCAGGGAACGGATAACTGAGGGGACATGAGGTGAGATGCCATTCTCTTGCCATTTCAGGTCTATTCTGTTCGAGCGCCAGTACAAAATCGGGCAGCGACTGATCTTTATCCTTGTATGAAGTCCTCAAGTCGCTCGGACCTGGCAGAGACTTACCCAATCAATATATTTAGCCCTTCACACACAGCTCAATAGAGACTGTTTTCTACGGAGACAACGAGGGCGGCCTTTGCAAGGACAACAAGAGGGAAGGCAGACATCTGCAATCAGTTGTAGTCACTGAGTCGAATCACTCAAATCCCACGCAGCTATTAGGGACGAGCAGCCTGTGTACAAACAATAACAGTGCCTGGCATTCCCTGGCACCGACGCCACCTCACTGTCAGGTCCCGTTGTGGGCGCTCAGTAGCATCCCCGAACCGAGGTGGGGAAGTAGCGTCTCACAATATGACCTGATTGCATCGGTCCTATGTTCAAAGCCGTCAGAACCAATTCACCGAGAGAATGGGGCAATTACGTAATACCAGAATTGGTTTCACAAACGAGCTCATTTAGCAGTAGGCTGATTGCGTTCCAGGTTTATTCCCAAGCAGGACTCAGCAGTAATTGCTTCTCTACTCTCCGATTTCTTCAACACGAAAAATGGGAGCCCGTCAAACGCCCTCAGCCGTCAACAGGAGGAACAACAACAGCCGACAGTTATGTTTACCCTGCAACCCTCATAACGGGGGCGGCACGGTGGCACAGCGGTTAGCACTGCCGCCTCACAGCGCCAGGGTCCCCGGGTTCGATTCCCAGCCTCGGGTCACTGTCTGTGCGGAGTTTGCACGTTCTCCCCGTGTCTGCATGGCTTTTCCTCCGGGTGCTCCGGTTTCCTCCCACAGTCTGAAAGACATGCTGGTTAGGGTGCATTGGCCGTGCTAAATTCTCCCTCAGTGTACCCGAACAGGCGCCGGAGTGCAGCGACTAGGGGATTTTCAAAGTAACTTCATTGCAGTGTTAATGTAATCCTTACTTGTCACACTAATAAATAAACTTTAACTAAATTGGTAACTGATCGGTAAGGGAATTAGGGGTTATAGGGATCAGGCGGGTAAGTGGAACTGATCCACTTCAGATCAGCCATGATCTTATTGAATGGCGGGGCAGGCTCGAGGGGCTAGATGGCCTACTCCTGCTCCTATTTCTTATGTTCTTATGTTCTTAAATTGAGTCATTTGGCCCATCGAGTCTGCATCGACTCTTGGACAGAGCTTATCGGACATGCCCTCTCCCCACCTTCCTATCCCTGTAATTCCACACATTTCCCATGACTAATCCATCCAGCCTACACATCTTTGGACACTAAGGGACAATTTAGCATGGCCAATCCCCCTAACCTACACATCGTTGGACACTAAGGGACAATTTAGCATGGCCAATCCCCCTAACCTACACATCTTTGGACACTAAGGGGCAATTTAGCATGGCCAATCCCCCTAACCTACACATCTTTGGACACTAAGGGACAATTTAGCATGGCCAATCCCCCTAACCTACACATCTTTGGACACTAAGGGGCAATTTAGCATGGCCAATCCCCCTAACCTACACATCTTTGGACACTAAGGGACAATTTAGCATGGCCAATCCCCCTAACCTACACATCTTTGGACACTAAGGGACAATTTAGCATGGCCAATCCCCCTAACCTACACATCTTTGGACTGTGGGAGGAAACTGGAGCCCCCAGTGGAAACCCATGCAGACACGGGGAGAACATGCAGACTCAGGGAGAACATGCAGACTCCACACAGATAGTGACCCGAGGCCGGAATCAAACCCGGGTCCCTAGCGCTATGAGGCAGCAGTGCCAACCACTGTGCCACCATGCCGTGAGTAGGGAGAAAGTCATTGATTAAGTCGAAAGTATTTGACCTCTTTCATATGGTGGCACTGTGGTATTGTCACTGGACTAGTAACCCATGGACCCAGGGTAATGTGTTGGGGGACCCAGGTTTGAATCTCACCACAGCACCCGGAGGAAACCCGCGCAGACACGGGGAGAACGTGCAGACTCCGCACGGGCAGTGGCCCAAGCCGGGAACCGAACCCGGGTCCTTGGTGCGGTGAGGCAGCGGCGCTAACCGCTGTGCCACCGTGCCGCCCCTGGTGAAGAGAAGGAGGATTGAGAAGTGAAAGACGCCTCTGGATCTCGAGATTAATGATTATGTAATTGGAAACCAGGCACGCGATTCCTTTTTTGGGCATTCTCTGTTGCGTCCTGATACAATATGCCAAGACATAGTCGCCTGCTTCTCCTTACCCTGGCCACGTGGACAAGCTTACCCTGTCACTGTTTTAAAAGGTAAAGGATGCCTTGGGTGCATTATAAAGCAATTTGCTCTCGCTTTCCGTGGTGAATAGGTTTTGATTTGCAGAGAATGCACAGCCTGATTATCATTCTTAAATTAGCATTATCATTCAGCCCAGGTGGTAATGATTTCTCATGCTTCACCCTCTGAGTCGAACACTCCTGACATCCCAAGCTTCGGGGACCGGCCTTGGCGATGAATGGAACCACGCCAGTAAGTGCCGGGATCTCAGCAAAGCGATCGGTCCATTGACGTACGCTGCTCACCTCTTTAATTAGCTCCAACCTAGGCAGCATTGTTGTGGCGAAAATGGATCTGAAAACTGAGGGGAACTTTCATCCCCAGTCAATCAAATCTCTCGCCATCCAGCTATTCACCCTCTGCAGAGGAAATTTCGATCCTTGGCACAGTGGTTGGCACTGCTGCCTCACAGCGCCAGGGACCTGGGTTCGATTCCCGGCTTGGGTCACTCACTGTCTGTGTGGGGTTTGCACGTTCTCCCCGTGTCTGCGTGGGTTTCCTCCGGGTGCTCCAGTTTCCTCCCACAGTCCGAAAGACGGGCTGGTTAGGTGCATTGACCAGAACAGGTGCCTTACTTGTGACTAATAAATCAACTTTAAACTGGTTAGCACTGCTACCTCACAGCGCCAAGGACCCAGGTTCGATTCCGGCATTGGTGCCTTTGTGGAGTTGGCACGTTCTCCCCGTGTCTGCGTGGGTTTCCTCCGGGTGCTCCGATTTCCTCCCACAGTCCAAAGATATGCTGGTTAGGTTGATTGGCCGTGCTAAATTGCCCCTTAGTGTCAGGGGGATTAGCAGGGTAAATACATGAGATAATGGGGATAGGGTCTGGGTGGGATTGTTGTCAGTGCAGGCCCGATGAACCGAATGGCCTCCTTCTGCACTGTCGGGATTCTCTGATTCTATGAAATCGTTCTACAACTTTATTATGGCACCAAGGGCCCTGGCAGCTGCTGCGTGGGAAAACATCCAGAAGTTTCTGCTGAGTGAGTCAGCTTCTCGTCAAAGCCCGAGGCTAAATCTTCAAGCAGAGCATCCTTTTCAAACACTGCAACATGCTCACGGTGCACTGACAAGGCACATACCTCAGAGTGGATAACTTTACACAGGAATTTATCGAGAACTGATGAATATAATTCTCACCAATTAGACTTCAACCCAACTGCAATGAAGAAAATGGCACACTGGGCCAGAATCCTGAACATTTCATTATCCTTGTCCCCGTGTCAAAAACACTCAACTAATGCAATATTGCTTTTCTTTAAATAACTATTTATGAGCGACTGATTAGTTTAAGAAGTTTTATAACTTCCATAAATGTAAATTAAGGCAGATAAGTTGTTTTTTTTTCTTATTGATTGAAGGGATGTGGGTATCATTCTCCAGGGCAACGTTTCCCGCGAATCCCTGATTGCCCTTCAGAGGGTACTGGTGTGCTGCAAGGCTGCAGTCCATCTGGTGTAGCCTGTTATTGTAAGCCTACTTGTGACACTAATGAATAGATTTAAACTCAGGTACACCCACAGCACCGTCAGGGAGGGAGTTCCAGGATTTTGACCCAGTGACAATGAAGGAACGGCGATATGTTTCCAAGTCAGGAGGGTAAATGACTGAGACGTTATAGAATAGAATCCCGACAGCACGGAAGACAGCCATTCGCCCCATCGAATTTGCACCGAGTCTCCGTCGGAGCATCTTACCCCGCACCTTATTCCGCTAAACTCCCGAACTTATACATCTTTGGACACGAAGGGGCAATTTAGCATGGCCAATCCACCTACCTACACATCTTTGGACACTAAGGGGCAATTTAGCATGGCCAATCCACCTAACCTATACATCTTTGGACACTAAGGGGCAATTTAGCATGGCCAATCCACCTAACCTACACGTCTTTGGACACTAAGGGGCAATTTAGAATGGCCAATCCACCTAACCTATACATCTTTGGACACTAAGGGGCAATTTAGCATGGCCAATCCACCTAACCTACACGTCTTTGGACACTAAGGGGCAATTTAGAATGGCCAATCCAACTCATCTACACATTGTTGGACACTAAGGGGCAATTGAGCATGGCCAATCCACCTAACCTGCACATAGAATCATTGAATCCCCTACAGTGCAGAAGAGGCTATTTGGCCCATCGAGTCTGCATCAACTGTCTGTCAGAGTATCTTAACCAGGCTCCCCCCCATCTCCCTATCCCAGTAAATCCACCTAACCTACACACCTTTGGACTGTGGGAGGAAACCGGAGCACCCGGAGGAAACCCACGCAGACACGGGGAGAACGTGCAAATTCCGCACACAGTTCACCCGAGGCTGGAATTGAACCTGGGTCTCTGGCACTGTGAGGCAGCAGTGCTAACCACTGCGCCAACTTGGGGAGGGGGGCGGGGAGGAACTTCCAGGTGAGATATTCCCATGGATCTACTGCCCTTGTCCTTCCACATGGTAACGGTTGTCGGATTGTAATGTGTCGCCTAAGGGACCTTGGTGAGTTTCTGCAATGTACAGAACACTGATATATTTTATGGAATGGGGTTAAACTTTGAACTATATATATCTCAAATAACCTTAACTTTGATTTTCTGCTGTACACTGCACATGTTCCGACAAATGAATTCAGTGCTCGACGTTGACCTGGTTTACTCCAGTGTGAATCACTTCACTGAACACAAACAAACCGCCAATCATAGCAACCGCACCATGACAGCAATTTCACCTCACTCAGAAGATTGTGGGTTCAAGTCTCACTCTTGAGTATAAGATTCAGATTATCGCGTGCTTACACTGTTGTTGTTGGCAGGAACCTGCTGACCACACATTGACCGCTGCTCTCTAAGGAAATTTGGCATGTCAGCTACGACTCTCACCAACTTTTACAGATGCACCATAGAAAGCATTCTCTCTGGTTGCATCACAGCTCGGTATGGCTCCTGCTCTGCCCAAGACCGCAAGAAACTACAAGAGGTCGTGAACGTAGCCCAATCCATCACGCAAACCAGCCTCCCATCCATTGACTCTGTCTACACTTCCCGCTGCCTCAGAAAAGCAGCCAGCATAATCAAGGACCCCACGCACCCCGGACATTCTCTCTTCCACCTTCTTCTGTCGAGACAAAGATACAAAGTCTGAGGTCACATACCAACCAACTCAAGAACAGCTTCTTCCCTGCTGCTGTCAGACTTTTGAATGGACCTACCTCGCATTAAGTTGATCTGTCTCGACACCCTAGCTATGACTGTAACACTACATTCTGCACTCCTTTCCTTCCCTATGAACGGTATGCTTTGTCTGTATGGCGCACAAGAAACAATACTTTTCACTGTATACTAATAGCTGTGACAATAATAAATCAGAAATCTTACTTTTGACTACAAAATGCCATTTTGACATTTGACACAGCTGAGGACAACAAGGTTTCTCATTCCTGTCCCAGACAGAATCATAGAATCCCTACAATGCAGAAGGAGGTCGTTCGGCCCATCGAGCCTGCACTGACAACAATCCCACCCAGGCCCTATCCACATCACCCCATGTATTTACCTTGCTAATCCCCCAACACTAAGGGCAGAATTTTTCCCACCCCACCCGCCATGGGAATCGTAGCGAGCGGGACAGAACCACGCAAACGTCCGTTGACCTCAGGTGGGATTTTCCGACCGCACGTGCCCCAAGTCCTGAAAATCCCACCCGAAGGTCAATTTAGCAGGGTCAATCCACCTAACCCGCACATCTTTGGAGTTTGGGAGGAAACCAGAGCACCCGGAAGAAACCCATGCAGACACGGGGAGAACATGCAAACTCCATACAGACAGTGCCCCGAGGCCGGAATTGAACCCGGGTCCCTGAAGTTGTGAGGCAGCAGTGCTCAAGGTGGATAGAAGAATGGAAGTCACACACTCAACAAGAATATAAGCATAAGTGGGGAGGTGCTGGCCTAGTGGTATTATCGCTATTAATCCAGAAACTCATCTAATGTTCTGGGGACCCGGGTTCGAATCCCATCACATCAGCTGATGGAATTTGGATTCACCAAAAAATATCTGGAATTAAGAATCTACTAATGACCATGGAACCATTGTCGATTGTCGGAAAAACCCATCTAGTTCACTCATGTCCTTTAGGGAAGGAAATCTGCCATCTTTACCTGGCCTGGCCTACATGTGACTCCAGAGCCAAAGCAATGTGGTTGACTCTCAACTGCCCTCTGAACAAGGACAAAGAGGGATGGGCAATAAATGCTGGCCAGCCAGCGAATCAATAAAAAAAAAATTTTAGGAGGAACGTGGAATTCAAGAAAATTTATTTTCTTTTCTTTATCCATCCGTGGGACATGGGCATTGCTGGCTAGGTCAGCATTTACTGCAGCGTCCTGGGCCCCTGACACTGTGGGGCAGCAATGCTCAGATGACAGGGCAAGTTAAGCACCTTCCGCTGACTGCTATAACTTGAAAAATGGAATGTTTACGATGAGCCATTGGAGGACATTTTAAAATGCAACAATCTGGCCTGAAGCAGAGAAACATAGACAAAACTCCAGCACAAACAGGCCCTTCGGCTCCACAAGTTGTGCCGAACATATCCCTACCTTCTAGGCCTACCTATAACCCTCCATCCTATTAAGTCCCATGTACTCATCCAGAAGTCTCTTAAAAGTCCCTGTTGAGTTCGCCTCCACCACCACTGACGGCAGCCGATTCCACTCGCCCACCACCCTCTGTGTGAAAAACATCCCCCTAACATTTCCCCTGTACCTACCCCCCAGCACCTTAAACCTGTGTCCTCTCGTAGCAGCCATTTCCACCCTGGGAAAAAGCCTCTGAGAGTCCACCCGATCTATGCCTCTCAACATCTTATACACCTCTATTAGCTCTCCTCTCATTCTACGTCTCTCCAAGGAGAAAAGACCGAACTCCCTCAGCCTATCCTCATAAGGCATGCCACTCAATTCAGGCAACATCCTTATAAATCTCCTCTGCACCCTTTCAATCATTTCCACATCCTTCCTGTAATGAGGCGACCAGAACTGAGCACAGTACTCCAAGTGGGGTCTGACGAGGGTCTTATAAAGCTGCATCATTATCCCCGGACTCCTAAACTCAATCCCTCGATTGATGAAGGCCAGCACACCATATGCCTTCTTAACCACCTCCTCCACCTGCGGGGCCGATTTTAGAGTCCTATGGACCCGGACCCCAAGGTCCTCCTGATCCTCCACAGTACTAAGAGTCTTTCCCTTTATATTGTACTCCTTCATCCCATTTGACCTGCCAAAATGAACCACTACGCATTTATCTGGGTTGAAGTCCATCTGCCACTTCTCCGCCCAGCCTTGCATCCTATCTATGTCCCTCTGTAACATCCCTCCAGTCTATCCACAACTCCACCAACCTTCGTGTCATCGGCAAACTTACCAACCCATCCCTCCACTTCCTCATCCAGGTCATTTATGAAAATGACAAACAGCAAGGGTCCCAGAACAGATCCCTGGGGTACACCACTGGTGACCGACCTCCATTTAGAAAAAGACCCATCTATACCCACTCTCTGCCTCCTTTGGGCAAGCCAGTTCTGGATCCACAGGGCAGCAGCCCCTTGGATCCCATGCCCTCTCACTTTTTCTCGACGCCTTGCATGGGGGACCTTATCGAACGCATGTACAAAGAGTGAAATTTCTCTGCAAATGGAGAGAGGTGCGAGCAGTGGCGTGCCTCACTGTAGATAAATGACCCACACAGACGACAGCAAGTCTGCTGGCTGGTGAAACCCAATTACACCATGCAAACTACCACCGGCATTTAGTTATCTTTATTGGCGCGCTACCCTGCTTCACACTTCAAACAAATGAAGATTGTTTATCAGTCCGATTTTAATAAACGATAATAAGTCTGTCCCGACAGCTCCGGTAATGACTTCCACTGCCTGATACACCCCTTATCACACGGTGCCAGCACACTGTTTCACATAACTCTGTCTCTACTGATTGAAACAAGGAACAGAGCAATTACATTTCTGCGCATGGCCACAGTCGACCATCAATAATTCCGCTGCCGTTTCGCAAGGTAACAGCAGCAATATCCCAATCTCAGAGGAACATCTACCCCAAGTGTCGTTCCAGAAGCGTTCCAACTTCCACTGCAGTCAGCGGAGAACAACTATATCACCGTGATAATGTCCGCCGTCGTGCCTGACTGTTCTGCCCATGTGTCGTGCAGTGCTGGAACCTATGAAGGTGATGGTCCAGTGGCATTATCACCCACAGTATTAATCCAGAAACTCAGCTAATAGTGAGTCCCTCTGCCTCAGCAAAGCAGCCAGCCTAACTATGGACCCCATGCACCCCAGACATTCTCTCTTCCACCTTCTTCCGTCGGCAAAGCGGCAGGCATTATCAAGAACCCCACAAACCCCAGACATTATCTCTTTCACCTTCTTCCATCTTCCGAAAAAGATACAAAAGTCTAAGTTAACGTACTGATTCAAGAACAGTTTCTTCCCTGCTGCCAAGTTTCTAGGTGTCCAGATCACCAACAACCTGTCCTGGTCCCTCCACGCCGATGGTACAGTAAAGAAAGCCCACCAACACCTCTACTTTCTCAGAAGACTAAGGAAGTTCAGCATGTCCACTAGGACTGTCACCAACCTTTACAGATGCACCATAGAAAGCATTCTTTCTGGTTGTATCACAGCTGGATATGCCTCCTGCTCTGCCTAAGACAGCAAGAAACTACAAAGGTTCGTGAACGTAGCCCAGTCCCTCACTCAAACCAGCCTCCCATCCATTGACTGGTTACACTTCCCACTGTCTTGGAAAAGCAACCAGCATAATCAAGGACTCCACGCACCCCAGACATACTCTCTTCCACCTTCTTCCATTGAGAAAAAGATACAAAATTCTGTGATCACGTACCAACCGACTCAAAAACAGCTTCTTCCCTGCTGCCATCAGACTCTTGAATGGACCTACCTTGCATTAAGTTGATCTTTCTCTACACCCTAGCGATGACTGTAACACGACATTCTGCACTCTCTCCTTTCTTCTCTATGAACGGTATGCTTTGTCTGTATAGCGCGCAAGAAGCAATGCTTTTCACTGTATGCTAATACAGGTGACAATAATAAATCAAATCAAATCATTTCTGGGGGCCCGGGTTCGAATCCCGCGGTTGGTGGAATTTGAATTCAATGGAAAAAAATCTGGAATTAAGAATCTACTGATGACCATGAAACCATTGTTGATTGTCAGAAAAACCCATCTGGTTCACTAATGTCCTTTAGGGAAGGAAATCTGCCGACCTTACCCGGTCTGGCCTACATGTGACTCCAGAGCCACAGCAATGTGGTTGACTCTCAACTCTCTGAAATGGCCTAACAAGCCACTCAGTTTCAAGGGCAAATAGGGATGGGTAATAAATGCTGGCCCAGTCAGCAATGCCCATGTCCCACGAATGCATAAACAAAATACTTGCCCAGGTTTCGCCCACGGCTGCCATCGCTGAGGTCTCTTGATATAGAATAGAATCATTACAGTGCAGAAGGAGGCCATTTTGGCTCATCAAGTCTGCACCGACCACAATCCCATCCAAGCCCTATCCCCATAACCTATTTACCTGCTTGTCCCTCTGACATGAACGGGCAATTTAGCACAGCCAATCAACCCTAACGTGCACATCTTTGGACTGTGGGAAGAAACTGGAGCACCCGGAGGAAACCCACGCAGACACGGGGAGAACGTGCAAACTCCACACAGACAGGAATTGAACCCGGCTCCTTGTTGCTGTGAGGCAGCAGTGCTAACCACTGTGCCACCCAGTCCCACTCACTTCTTGCCTTCCTGCCGTGCCAATGTACGGTCCACTGGCCCAAGTGCCCACAGCTCCTGAAACATTGGTCAACCCAACTGGTCCAAGGTTGCGCCAATGCTGCCCACCAGCCTCCCCTTCCCACCCATCTTCAGCCGATCCATTCTGGGGGAACCACAGCGAAGGATCCAACCCACTGTCCAGATGATGTATGACCTCCCTCGAAGACATTGGACAGCATTCAGCTGAACCTGCACGATGCGGTCACCTGCTCTGTGAATGGGGGTCGGAGTCGACCCAGAATGCGATAGAGGCTGGCTGGGGCGGCACGGTAGCACAGTGGTTAGCACTGCTGCTTCACAGCTCCAGGGACCTGGGTTCGATTTCCGGCTTGGGTCACTGTCTGTGTGGAGTTTGCACATTCTCCCCCTGTCTGCGTGGGTTTCCTCCGGGTGCTCCGGTTTCCTCCCACAGTCCAAAGATGTGCGGGTTAGGTTGATTGGCCATGCTAAATGACCCCTTAGTGTCCCGGGATGTGCAGATTAGCGGGTAAATATGAGGGTTAGAGGTATTAGCAGGTGAATATGTAGGGATATGGGGATAAGGCTTGGGTGGGATTGTTGTCGGTGCAGACTCGATGGGCCGAATGGCCTCTTTCTGTACTGTAGGGGTTCTATGGTTAGCCAGCCACAGGAAGGCCTCATCGCCAATCAGGCATTGAATTGGGCAGCAGCTGACCCTCGCTGGGGCCAAGGAGGCAGGGGTAGAAGTCTCACTCAGAGGCCGGTATCTCTTCTGCTCAGCAGTTGCCAGATCGGCACAAAGGGCCCAGGGACACCAAAGGACCAAAGCCACAGGCAAGTGGCAGAAAGGTTTACGAGAGAGGGAGGGGAGGGCGGCCTCAGCTTCAAAACAAGGCATTGTGGGAGTTGGGGGGTGGGGGGGGGGGGGAGAGTGGAAATGGGAGTCATCAGTCCCGAGAAAGAGGAAATCCCCCTGCAACCCTGACAGGATTTACTTTTCGGGCTCCATCCATGGCGAATTCCAGGATGAATCCTAGCGGTGGCAGGATGAGGCCCTTCAGCTGGAATTCCTGGCCAATTTCAGGGCCTCGGTTGGAACAGGAAAGAGTCTTTCCACCCCAGACTTAATCGGAGCAGAGATAGGAAAATGGCAGGGCCCACGGTGCCAGCCAATTAAACGGTCCCACCATCAAGCTAGCCAGAGAGGATGGCCTGTGGGTGGCACGGTGGCACAGTGGGTCGCACTTCTGCCTCACAGCGCCAGGGGTCCAGGTTCGATTCCCGACTTGGGTCACGGGCTGTGCGGAGTCTGCACATTCTCCCCATGTCTGCATGGGTTTCCTCCCACAGTCTGAAAGATGTGCTGGGTAGATGCATTGACCTAAACAGGCGCCGGAGTGTGGCGACTAGGGGATTTTCACAGTAACTTCATTGCAGTGTTAATGTAAGCCTTACTTGTGACTAATAAATAAACTTTACTTTAACTTTACCCGTGTAATTCTACAGAATGTATTATTCACTGGGTCAATTCATACTCCATTTTAAAGGACAACTTATTTATATATTAATGTCACAAGTCGGCTTCTGCACAAGTCCAAAGATGTGCGGGTTAGATTGATTGGCCATGATAAATTGACTCTTGCGTCAGGGGGATTAGCAGGGTAAATGCGTGGGATTAGGGGAGTAGGGCCTGTGGGATTGTGGTCGGTGCAGACTCAATTGGCTGAATGGCCTCCTTCTGCACTGTAGGGATTCTATGAACAGGAGCAGACGCTTTACGTGGAAATCTCATTTGTCAAAGAACTGAAGCCATAAATAGAGAATGATCCTTGGGATGTATTTTCATCAGTGTGCATGCATTCATTCATTGGAATTTAATCCAAGCAAACCCTGGACAAGTTGTTGAATTTCAACACACATCGTTCTGCAATTCTCGGCACAGAAATGAAAATGTGTTGCAAATACGCAAAATATTTCCTTCCGCCCTTTCCAGGAAGCCTCCCATTGTCTTTGATTTGATTTGATTTATTGTCACATGTATTGGGATACAGTGAAAAGTATTGTTTCTTGCGCACTATACAGACAAAGCATACCATTCATAGAGAATTAAAGGAGAGAGTGCAGAATGTAGTGTTACGGTCATAGCCAGGGTGTAGAGAAAGATCAACTTAATATAAGGTAGGTCCATTCAAAAGTCTGACAGCAGCAGGGAAGAAGCTGTTCTTGAGTCAGTTGGTACGTGACCTCAGACTTTAGCATCTTTTTCCCGAAGGAAGAAGGTGGAAGAGAGAATGTCCGGGGCGCGTGGGGTCCTTGATTATGCTGGCTGCTTTGCCGAGGCAGCGGGAACTGTAGATAGAGTCTGGTTTGTGAGATGGACTGGGCTTTGTTCATAACCCTTTGTAGTTCCTTGCGGTCTTGGGCAGAGCAGGAGCCAAACCAAGTTGTGATACATCTGGAAAGGATGCTTTCTATGGTGCATCTGTAAAAATTGGTGAGAGTCGTAAGGGACATGCCGAATTTCCTTAGCCTCCTGAGAAAGTTTTGATTTGATTTGATTTATTATTGTCACATGTATTAGCATACAGTGAAAAGTATTGTTTCTTGTGCGTTGTACAGACAAAGCATACCGTTCATAGAGAAGGGAAGGTGAGGGTGCAGAATGTAGTGTTACAGTCATAGCTAGGGTGTAGAGAAAGATCAACTCAATGCAAGATAGGTCCATTCAAAAGTCTGATGGCAGCAGGGAAGAAGTTGTTCTCGAGTCGGTTGGTACGTGACCTCAGACTTTTTGTGTCTTTTTCCCGACGGAAGAAGGTGGAAGAGAGAATGTCCGGGATGCATGGGGTCCTTGATTCTGCTGGCTGCTTTTCCGAGGGCAGCGGGAAGTATAGACGGAGTTAATGGATGGGAGGCTGGTTTGCGTGATGGATTGGGCTTCATTCACGACCCTTCGTATTTTTTTTGCATTGGTGGGCTTTCTTAACTATCACGCTGCGGGGAGGGACCAGGACAGGTTGTTGATGATCTGGACACCTAGAAACTTGGAGCTCTCGACCATGACGAAAAAATCTCGGGTGTTGGGGTTCGCCACCGACCTTAAGAAATGGAAACACTTCCAACTGGGCCAAGTTGCCTTGTTTTGCCTTGAAGAACGAGTAAAAGGATGATTGCTGTGCCTGGCACAGACTTGTGTTTAAAATATGCCACAACCCATGCATCGGGAAGAGTGAGTCATCCCACGGATCTACACCGCGATTAGCATCAAGCGTCTTCTCCAGTTAGTGAAATTGATGCAGCGTGAATTAGATAAGACAAGAAGAAGCAACACCTGAGATAATAACCTTAATCTAATTTCGCTGGGAAAGGGAAAATAATTACACAGCCCAGACATGTCTAATCTTAAAAGAATGAGCCGTGCCTTTGTCAGTTCCTTCGGAAAATCAAACTGTTACAGAGAACGGTGATGGATTAAATGTTAAACAGAGGCCTGGGCTGCCCTGTTGGATGGCTAACAAAGATCCTATCGCACCATCTGAAGGAGAAAAGGGATGTTCTCCTCCAGCGTCCTGGCCAGTACTTAACCCTCGACCAGTAACACTAAAGAAAACCGAGGGCTATCACGTCCTGTGCGGAAATTGGCTGCTGCATTTCCGACATTACTGGATGTCGAAGGTGCTCCATTGTCTGTGACGTGCACTGAGTGGTTGCATAGGCGCCATATCAATGCAAGCCTTTGTTTTTTTGCTTCAGGACTCAACCAAAGATCGAGAATGATTGGTGGGCTACTACGTGTAACATACTGGGCGGAATTCTCTGGCTGTTCTCACTTCAGGATTATCCAGTCCCGCCGGCAGGGTTCCCCGGTCCCGCCGGCAGGGTTAACCGGTCCCGCCGGCAGGGTTGCACAGTCCCGCCAGCACGATTACACAGTCCCGCCGGCACGATTACACAGTCCCGCCGGCACGATCACACAGTCCCGCCGGCACGATCACACAGTCCCGCCGGCACGATCACACAGTCCCGCCGGCACGATCACACAGTCCCGCCGGCACGATCACACAGTCCCGCCGGCACGATCACACAGTCCCGCCGGCACGATCACACAGTCCCGCCGGCACGATCACACAGTCCCGCCGGCACGATCACACAGTCCCGCCGGCACAATTACACAGTCCCGCCGGCACGATTACACAGTCCCGCCGGCACGATTACACAGTCCCGCCGGCACGATTACACAGTCCCGCCGGCACGATTACACAGTCCCGCCGGCACGATTACACAGTCCCGCCGGCACGATTACACAGTCCCGCCGGCACGATTACACAGTCCCGCCGGCACGATTACACAGTCCCGCCGGCACGATTACACAGTCCCGCCGGCACGATTACACAGTCCCGCCGGCACGATTACACAGTCCCGCCGGCACGATTACACAGTCCCGCCGGCACAATTACACAGTCCCGCCGGCACGATTACACAGTCCCGCCGGCACAATTACACAGTCCCGCCGGCACGATTACACAGTCCCGCCGGCACGATTACACAGTCCCGCCGGCACAATTACACAGTCCCACTGGCAGCGCACCCCTACCCGCAGGCTTTCCGCCAGTGTAGGGTGATGGCAATGGGAATTCCTATTGATAGTGGCGGAACCAGAGATTCCCACCGCTCGCAAACAACACACCACCTCCCGCTGGCGGGAAACATGGGGTTAGGAGGCTAGAAAATCTCGCCCACTATTAATTTCAGTGATATCTGCGCTTCTCCAGTCCTGGCCTTTAACCCATCACCAATATTAATTTCCCCATCATTGGCGGCCATGCCTTCAGCTGCCTGGACCCCAAACCCCTTTCCTTCTCTAATCCTCCCTCCTCGACCAAGCTTTTGGTCATCTACACATCTCCTTTAGTGGCCTGGTGTTGAATTTTGTTTGACACCACTCCGGTAGAGTGCTTTGCGATGTCTCAATGTGTTAAGAGTGTTATATAAATGCACGTTATTGCTGCAATCTTAGGGGGAACAAAATAAATAGTTCCTTCTGATCTCCAGCCTTAATTGAAAGTTGACATGAGTAAAGTTGTAGTTAGCGGGTCCACACTCTGAGTTTACATTTGTCAGCCTGATCAGATGGCCCTCAACTCTGCATGGCAGAAGGGACAGATCTCTCAGAAAGAATAAAGTAAGAGTAGTCATTTAAAGTAAGTAGGCTTACATTAACACTGCAATGAAGTTACTGTGAAAATCCCCTAGTCGTCACACTCCGGTGCCTGTTCGGGTACACTGAGGGAGAACTTAGCACGGCCAATGCTTACCTAACCAGCACGTCTTTGGACTGTGGGAGGAAACCAGAGCACCCGGAGGAAACCCACACAGACACGGGGAGAACGTGTAAACTCCACACAGACAGTGACCCAAGCCGGGAATCGAACCCAGGTCCCTGGAGCAGTGAGAAAGCAGTGCGAACCACTTTGCCACCGTGCTGCCCCATAGTGCAGCAAAGGCGAACCCGCATTAGGACTCGCGACCATTGAAGGCGGTGCCAGAACTCCCAATCAGGTCACAATTCAGCAGCCAGGTTGGTGCTGCCGGCGTGTTGGATTGGAACTGGTAACCACTTGGCGTGGTGGATGCAGACACTCAGGCTGAAACCCTACCACTGCGACAGGTGGCAGGGGGGGCACGGTGGTTAGCACTGCTGCCTCACAGCGCCAGGGGCCTGGGTTCGATTCCCGGCTTGGGTCACTGTCTGTGTGGAGTTTGCACGTTCTCCCCGTGTCTGCGTGGGTTTCCTCCGGGTGCTCCGACAGCCCGAAAGATGTGCGGGTTAGGTGGATTGGCCATGCTAAATTGCCCCTTAGTGTCAGGGGGACTAGCTAGGGTAAATGCATGGGGTCAAAGGAATGGGGCCTGGGTGGGATTGTTGTCGGTACAGGCTCGATGGGCCGAATGGCCTCCTTCTGCACCGTAGGGATTCTATGAGGGGGGGAACGTGCTCTATGGGGGGGAGACCATGCAACGGTCCATTGACCTCGGGCGGGACTTTCCAGTTTTGGGGCAAGCACAGCCGGAAAATCCCAATTTTCCCACATTACACTACACTCCGGAATTTTCCCTGCGTGGTTTAAATACCACGCCATGTAGGAGCTCCTCTTGAGTTGTGCTACCTTGCTGAATTTTGGCATGAAACAGAAAGAATAATTTGATAGCCAGTCTTATTGAACCACTGGGAATGAAAAGTAAATTTACAATTCATGCCAGGAATCAGAGTATATTTATTCTGTGCAACTAAACGCAGATTTAAATTACAGGTTTAACAGGATTGCAGATATAATTACATTCTGAATTTAAAAGTCCACAGTGCTTCAACGGGCAGAGCAGTGCAGAAATATGAGCGACCTGTCATTAGGATGGGATATATTTTCCCCGACTGGGAATCAGGACATCATAACCCGTCCTTCAACTCCAGAATTCAGCCAACTCGGTCAATGTAAAACATCAGAACTGACAATACAGGCCACCTGGTCAAGTTGTCCAACGTCAGACAAGACCAAAGGAAAAGTTTTGCATTTCTATAGCACCTTTTCCAGGCTCAAGATATCCTAAAGGCTTCAATATCGCTGAAAAAGAGAGACCTGTCGCCAAAACTTTTAGTTTTGCACTCACTGTGACAGATGCAAGAAGACCAAATTTCAAACGCTCACACCAATTCCTGCCAAGAAATTTGTCATTCGTACGTTTGTCCTGATGAGTGCAAGGTGAAAAACTTCGGTAGCACGTCTCTCTTTGCTGCACGGTTTCTCAAAGAGCTTTGCAAAGTAATTCCGAAGCGTAGTGACTGTTGCGATGTAGGAAATGAAACGCGGCGGCCAACCTGCGCACAGCAACGTCTCACAAACAGCCATTAAGATAGTGGCCACGTAATGGGAGGTATCCTTAGGCCACGCTCAGCCCAAAACCGGAAAATCCCACCCGAGGTCAACAGACCTTTGCATGGTCCGCGCCCTCCCCCGCTATGATTCCCGTGGCGGGCGGGATAGGAAAATTCCACCCACTAAGTTTTCCCAATGTTGGGTGAGGCATAAAATACTGACCAGTGGAAAATCTGGGCTGCAACTCTGGGCAGTACTGAGTTAAAGTTTATTTATTAGTGTCACAAGTAAGGCTTACATTAACACTGCAATGAAGTTACTGTGAAATTCCCCTAGTTGCCACACTCCAGCACCTCTTCGGGTCAATGCACCCTAACCAGCACGTCTTTCCGACTGTGGGAGGAAACCAGAGCACCCGGAGGAAACCCACACAGACACGGGGAGAACGTGCAGACTCCACACAGACAGTGACCCGAGGCCGGGAATCGAACCCGGGTCCCTGGCGCTGTGAAGCAGCAGTGCTAACCACTGTGCCATCCGTGTCACCCACTGCTGTTGCCCTTGAGAAGGTGGTGGTGAGCTGCCATCTTGAATCGCTGCAGTCCACGTGCTGTGGGTTGACCCACAATGCCGTTAGGGAGGGAATTCCAGGATTTTGACCCCAGCGACTGCGAAGGAACGGCGATATATTTCCAAGTCAGGATGGTGAGTGGCTTGGAGGGGAACTTGCAGGTGGTGGTGTTCCCATGTATCTGATGCCCTGGTCCTTCTAGATGGAAGTGGTCGTGGGTTTGGAAGGTGCTGTCTAAGGATCTTTGGTGAATTGCTGCAGTGCATCTTGTAGATGGTACACACTGCTGCTACTGAGCGTCGGTGGTGGAGGGAGTGAATGTTTGTGGATGTGGTGCCAATCAAGCCGACTACTTTATCCTGGATGGTGTCGAGCTTCTTGAGTGTTGTTGGAGCTGCACCCATCCAGGCAAGTGGGGAGTATTCCATCACACTCCTGACTTGTGCCTTGTAGATGGTGGACAGGCTTTGGGGAGTCAGGAGGTGAGTTACTCGCCGCAGTATTCCCAGCCTCTGACCTGCTCTTGTAGCCACTGTGTTTATGTGGTGAGTCCAGTTGAGTTCCTGGTCAATGGTAACCCCAAGGATGTTGACATTTTTAATCTTTTAGGACTGAGGTGAGGAGAAATTTCTTCACCAGAGAGTGGTGAAAGTGTGGAATTCTCTACCACAGAAAGTAGATGAGGCCAAAATGTTGTGCGATTTCAAGAAGAAATTAAAGGTTTTGTTAAAATGTATTTATTAGTGTCACAGGTAGGTACTGTGGGAGGAAACCGGAGCATCAGGAGAAAACCCACGCAGACACGGGGAGAACGTGTGGCCTCCGCACAGACAGTGACCCAAGCCAGGAATCGAACCCAGGTCCCTGGCGCTGTGAGGCAGCATTACTAACCACTGTGTCACCGTACCATCCAAATTAGATATAGCTCTTGGGTCTAAAGGGATCACGGGATATGGGAAGAAGGCGGGATCAGGATATTGAATTTGATGATCAGCCATGATCAAAATGAATGGCGGAGCAGGCTCGGAGGGCTGAATGGCCTAACTCCTGTTTCTAGTTTCTATGTTTCTATGTTAAGTAGCGCAAATGGGGGCAGCCCGGTGGCACAGTGGTCGGCACTGCTGCCTCACAGCACTAGGGACCCGGGTTCAATACCGGCCTCAGGTCACTGTCTGTGTGGAGTTTGCATGTTCTCCCCGTGTCAGCGTGGGTTTCCTCCGGGTGCTCCAGTTTCCTCCCACAGTCCGAAAGACGTGTTGGTTAGGTGCACTGGCCATGCTAAAATGACCCTAGCATCAGGGGGATTAGCAGATACAAAAGTCTGAGGTCACGTACCCCAACCGACTCAAGAACAGCATCTTCCCTGCTGCTGTCAGACTTTTGAATGGACCTACCTCGCATTAAGTTGATCTTTCTCTACACGCTAGCTATGACTGTAACACTACATTCTGCACTCTCTCCTTTCCTTCTCTATGAACGGTATGCTTTGTCTGTATAGCGCACAAGAAACAATACTTTTCACTGTATACTAATACATGTGACAATAATAAATCAAATCAAATATGTGGGATTGCAGGAATAGGGCCTGGGTGAGATAGTGGATGGTGCAGACCCGATGGGCAGAATGGCCTCCTTCTGCACTGTAGGGATTCTATATCAAACAGTAAGAAAATAGCAAATAACTAACTCTACATTGGGGAATTGTAATTGCAGGATTATTAGCAGCCATAAATTCAGCAAAGCTAAACTGCTCCATGAAAATAACAACCTTATAAAATTACTTAGGGCAGCTCTATTGTTCCATAAATATGCTCAGTAAATTTTGAAGAGATTCGGGAATGCCAATGCACGTTACAGGTGCCATAGTAAACGATCGATCCCAGGGCAGCAGCAAGACCTCTGGTGAATGAACCTACCCACTGTGGCTCTTGCGCCATTTCCCGATTCGGCACCAAGCTAGTTTTGCATGTCGTAACCTAGCCCACGGAACGGTCACTGCAGTTTGCAAGAAGTCTAAGTTCCAAAATCTGGCAACTCTCCCACACGCTTTAGAAGAATCATAGAATTCCCACAGAGCAGAAGGAGGCCATTTGGCCCATCGAGTCTGCACCGACCCAGGCCCTACCCCTGTAACCCCATGTATTTATCCTGATGAAAGTGATTATTTTACATTTCTCTTAGGTTTTAGACAGGATACAGGCACTGGCAGAGCTTGCAGTAAAGAATTAAATGATAACTTACTCACATGTAGCTGCGAAAAGAGAATTAAACAAATAACCATGATTTTAAAACATGTAAACTGATATTCTAACTGTATTTCAAATATTTTACTGTGTTTGTTTACTTTGGCCAATGCAAGTTACCAAAAGGCATGATGGGAAAGGTAAATAGTTTGGAGCCAAAGGCATGGGAACCCATTAGCTAGCAGATCTCTTATCTGGGAGATTCTTTTGAGGGAACATATTTTGCGACGATAACGAATAGGTTCAGTCACTGCCCAGACACAGAATAGATATGCCCCTGGACGCAGGAACATATGTCTATTCAGCTTGGCAGTGAGCCAGTGGGAACATCCACTTTGACCCTTACGGTGGCATCTACCATAACCAGGCAACAGGGAAGTAGCTTTAGCCAAAAAGGAAGTTAGCGTCTGGGCTGAATGGACGAATGAGAAACCATCATGCTGGAAAGTACAATGCAATTGGCTGAGGTACGTGACAAAGATTTGTATTGAGGTGTGTATATTAAATGAAATTAATTTTGAACTAATGAAGGGTGGGAAATCTGATCAGGAAAATATATAACAGTTCTGTTTTTTTGCTGATAACTTCAGAACTTAGAACATAGAACATGGAACATAGAAAAACTACAGCACAAATAGGCCCTTCGGCCCACAAGTTGTGCCGAACACATCCCTACCTTCTAGACCTACCTATAACCCTCCATCCTATTAAGCTCCATGTACTCATCCAGGAGTCTCTTAAAAGATCCGATTGAGTTCGCCTCCACCACCACTGACGGCAGCCGATTCCACTCGCCCACCACCCTCTGTGTGAAAAACTTACCCCTAACATCTCCCCTGGACCCGGCGACTTATCTATCTTGATGCCATTCAAAGATTCCAGCACAACCTCTTTCTTAAAGTCCACATACTCAATCCTTTCAGTCCACCGCACGCCCGCAGTACATCCACCCAGGTCCTTCTCCTCTGTGAAAACCGAGGCAAAATACTCATTGAGCACCTCTGCCATTTCTACTGGTTCCGTACAGACTTTCCCGCCTTCACCTTGTCCGAGAGGCGTGGGTATTCTGTATCTGTGACTATCAAGATAACTTCTCCCATTGATCACTCGTTTTTAATAAAAGCTTTACCTTTTGTGCTGTGACATTGGTTTCAGAGTCTAATTGCCACCTTGTCGAAAACCCCGCTGACACCTGGCGAATCCCCTCGGTTGCCAAAACCATCAGGTTTAAATTTAATAGGTTCTTGATATCTAAGTGCCTAATTTAAATTGATTGGCTGAATTTAAAAAGAATCAAAAAGCCTGAAAGCCTGCTGCCTTGGTAACACTGCTGCTTGGCCTTTTGATACAAATGTTTCATTTTGGGCACTCTGTGTACTTGTAATTTTTTAACTTTCTAAGCACAGAACGAACACCACCGTCTTAAAGGGACCATGCAATGCTTTTTCCCTCGCATTTTACACTTTTACGCACACCAATCTATAATTACTCTCTTCAACTTCACAACAGCACCATATGGTATCAGAGCAAATGTCGAAGAACTGGAAAGACTAGTCCAAACATCAGTGATTGGACCAGTCACTACAAATGATTGGGCTGCACCAATAGTGCCTGTACTAAAACCTGATGCATCAATGAAGGATATGTGGAGAATTTGAGATGACAATTAACCCGGTATTAGCACTGATCAATATCCACTGCCACTGATTGTAGACTTATTTGTTGGACTATCTGCAGGCCAGAAATTCAGCGAAATACGTCAATCATAAGCACACCTAGAAATGAATGTGGTTGTAAGTTCACAACCGTTACTCACTATCGTGACACACAAAGGTCTGTTTCGATACCGGAGACTGCCATTTGGATTAACATCTGCACCTGCTCTATTCCAGAGATCGATGGATTAAATTCTGAGTGGGTTAAATGGTGTACAGTGTTATCTAGATGGTATTCAGATCATAGGCTAAAGCGAACAAGAACACTTGAGGAACTTGGAGGCTACATTGGAATGCCTGCAAAAACATAATCTCCTGAGTCAAAAAGGAGAAGTGCGACTTTTTCCAAGACATCCATAAACTACTTGGGTCACTTCATTGATAAAGATGGCTTGCATAAGGAATGGAAAAAGATGATAGCAGTTTTAGACGCACTACGTCCTCAAGATGTGACACAACTGCGATCGTTTGTAGGATTGATGAACTATTATGGTACATTTGTTCCAAATTTAACAACACTATTAAAGCCATTACACACATTGCTGTGTGTCAAGCAGGCATGGCATTGATAAAGGAACATGAAAGAGCTTACAAAGAGGGAAAGGAAGCATTAAAGAAGTCAGAGCTACCAGTCAACTTCAATCCCAAGCTGATTTTCTATTCATTTGTGGGACATGGGTGTCGTTGGCTGCCCATTGATCACCCATCCCTAGTTCCCTCGTTCAGAGGGCGGTTGAGAGTCAACCACATTGTAGTCAACCATGTGTAGGCCAGACCGGGTAAGGACGGCAGATTTCCTTCCCTGAAGGACATGAGTGAACCAGATGGGTTTTTCCGACAATCGACAATGGTTTTGTGGTCACCGGTAGAATCTTAATTCCAGATTTTTTAAAATTGAATTCAAATTCCACCATCTACCGTGGTGGGATTCGAACCACTGACCATCCCTGGTCGCCCTTGAACTGAGTGGCTTGCTAGGCCATTTCAGAAGGCAGTTGAGAGTCAAACACATTGCTGTGGATCTGGAATCACATGTAGGCCAGACTGGGTAAGGATGGCAGATTTCCCTCACTAAAGGGCATTAGTGAACCAGATGGGTTTTTCTGACAATCGACAATAGTTTCATGGTCATCAGTAGATCCTTAAATCCAGATTTCTTTTATTGAATTCAAATTTCACCAGCTGCCTTTGCGGGATTCGAACCCGGGTCCCCAGAACATTAGCCAAGTTTCTGGATAAATAGTCTAGCGATAATACTAGTGGGCCATCACCCTCGCTTACAACTTGCTTGCGATGCCTCACCCTATGGGGGAGGCGAAGTTGTCTCACACATCATGCCCTCGAGAGATGAGCGATCGATAGCCTTTGCTTCACGAACTCTTCCTAGCACAGAAACAAATTATGGGCGGCACGGTGGCACCGTGGTTAGCACTGTTACCTCTCAGCGCCAGGGACCCGGGTTCAATTCCCGGCTTGGGTCACTGCCTGCGTGGAGTTTGCACATTCTCCCTGCGTCTGCGTGGATTTCCTCGGGGTAATCTGGCTTCCTCCCACACTCCAAAGATGTGCGAGTTAGGTTGATTGGCCATGCTAAATTGTCCCTTAGTGTCAGGGCATTAGTAGGGTAAATAAGTAGGGTTATGGGGATAGGGCCTGGGTGGAATTGTGGTCGGTGTAGACTCGATGGGCCGAATGGCCTCCTTCTGCACTGTAGGGATTCTATGTATTCTATATTCAGCTGGAGAAAGAAGTATTATATTTGGAATAAGGAGCTTTCGACACTACCTTTATGGATATCATTTTACACTTTGACGGATCACTGACAACAATCTTCAGGCGGTATAAATGTGTTCCTTCTTTAGCAGCGACACGGTCACAGAGATGGTCTTTGATATTATCGGCACACACCTAAGTGTCGTCAATCGGCGCAGCACGCGAATGCTGTTGCTTTATCAAGATTGCCGATGCAAATCAAGCAAAAAGCTGAGGAAAATTTAATTAACATCCGATATTTCTCAGGAGTGGAGGGTGTACCTGTGACTTCATCTCAAGTTCAGAGGCACACATTAACCGACCCAGTGATGGGGAAAGTTATGGATATGGCCCTCAGAGAAACAATGACAACAATACTTCATAAAACCCCAGGCCTCAAGCCTAACATCACAAGAAGAGTTGAGTTGACAATCCAGAGTGGAGTACTATTAGGGGAATCTGAGTGATTATTCCTCCGTCCTTGCATGGAAGAATTCTTGAACAGTTACACGAGGGACACCCAGTTTTAAAATTTATTTATTGGTGTCTCAAGTAGGGCTTGCATTAACATGGTAAGAAGTCTCACAACACCAGGTTAAAGTCCAACAGGTTTATTTGGTAGCACAAGTTTTCGGAGTGCTGCCCCTTCATCAAGTGAGACCTCACTTTCTCTCTGAATCTACCTTGTCCAACCCTGTTAGAATTTTATAAGTTTTATAAGCTTGAAAAGGCACTCACCTGATGAAGGAGCAGTGCTCTGAAAGCTCGTGCTACCAAATAAACCTGTTGGACTTTAACCTGGTGTTGTGAGACTTCTTACTGTGCCCACCCCAGTCCAACGCCGGCATCTCCACATCATGGCTACTACTTATATTAACACTGCAACAAAGTTACTGTGAAAATCCCCTAGTCACCACACTCAGGCGCCTGTTCGGGTATACTGAGGGAGAATTTAGCATGGCCAATGCACCTCAGAGTGTCTACCCGGACATGTGCTAATAATCTGGGTGGGATGGAACTTTACTGTCAACAGTTATCGGGAATGAGCAATAAAATGGCATCAAGGCCATCACCACTGCTGCCTCACAGCGCCAGGGACCCGGGTTCGATTCCCAGCTTGGGTCACTGTCTGTGTGGAGTCTGCACGTTCTCCCTGTGTCTGCGTGGGTTTCCTCCGGGTGCTCCGGTTTCCTCCCACAGTCCGAAAGACGTGCTGGTTAGGTGCATTGGCCGTGCTAAATTCTCCCTTCCGAACAGGCGCCAGAGTGTAGCGACTAGGGGATTTTCACAGTAACTTCATTGCAATGTTAATGTAAGTTGACTTGTGACACTAACAAATAAACTTTAATATCAGATCTTCCATAGTTTTATTGAATGGCAGAGCAAATTCAATGGGCCGAATGGCCTACTTCTGCTCCAACATCTTATGGTCTGATTCAATGTGAAAGGGAAATGGGAAAGACCTTCTCTTGAGAGAAATCATCATTGCCTGGCGCTTTGGTGATGTGAATGTTACTTGAAATAGCTGTCTCCTGGCATGGACGCACAGAGTGGTTTGGGATTCAAAGCCGAGAGGTCAAACATTTCCTGAACTTGGTCATCCTTGTCCTGAAATGCTGGTCAGCAGTACAGTTTTGTGCTATACACGGCAGTGGCACGCCACATTTGCTTCCGACCGCGGTTTAGACTCATTTATCAATTTGTCAGTTTGCTTCGGAGTAAATTTGTTCCTTCGGAGTTGCATTATCATTTGCCAAAAGAAAAACTGAAATGAAACAAAGGGTGCGTTCTTCATATGGCATCATTCACAGTCCCAGCATGTTCCAAAGCACTGTATAGCCAATATTAAATACGATCGAAGTGTAGTCACAGTCTCATAGAAATATAGAAACTGGAAGCAGGAGGAGGCCATTCAGCCCTTCGAGCCTGCTCCATCATTCATCTTGATCATGACTGATCATCAAATTCAATCTCCTGACCCCCCTCCCTCCCCATAACCATTGATCCCTTTAGCCCCAAGAGCTATATCTAATTTCTTCTTGAAATCACACCTTTTGGCCTCAACTACTTTCTGTGGTAGTGAATTCCACACTCTCTGAGTGAAGAAATTTCTCCTCACCTCAGTTCTAAAAGATTTACCCCTTGTCCTCAAACTATGACCCCCTCGTTCTGGACTCCCCCCACCATCAGGAACATTCTTTCTGAATCTACCCTGTCTAACCCTGTTAGAATTTTATAAGTTTCTATGAGATCCCCTCTCACTCTTCTAAACTCCAGTGAATATAATCCTCACCGACTTAGTCTCTCCTTATATGCCAGACCTGCCATCCCAGGAATCAGCCTGGTAAACCTTCGCTGTGCTCCCTCTATAACAAGGACATCCTTCCTCAGATAAGGATACCAAAACGGCACACAATACTCCAGGTGTGGCCTCACCAACACCCTGTACAATTGCAGCAAAACATCCCTATCCCTATACTCAAATCCTCTCGCTATGAAGGCCAACATACCATTTGCTTTCTTTGCCTCAATGTGATAGGTGATCTGATATATTTTCCATTCTTAAGGTGTGGGTGTCATTGACAAGAGCATCATTGATTGCCCTCAAGATGATGGTAAGCTACTTTCTTGAACTGCTGCCACCCATAGGTGGCAGCACGGTGGCACAGTGGTTAGCCTCACAGTGCCAGGGATCCGGGTTCAATTCTGGCCTCAAGTCACTGTCTGTGTGGAGTTTGCTTGTTCTCCCCGTGTCTCCCTGTGGGTTTCCTTCGGGTGCTCCAGTTTCCTCCCACACTCCAAAGATGTGCAGGTTAGGTGGATTGGCCATTGCTAAATTGCCCCTTAGTGTCCAAAGATGTGTAGGTTAGGTGGATTGGTCATGCTAAATTGTCCCATAGTGTCCAAAGATGTGCAGATTAGATGGATTGTCCATGCTAAATTGCTCCTTTGTGTCCAAAGATGTGCAGGTTAGATGGATTGTCCATGCTAAATTGCCCCTTTGTGTCCAAAGATGTGCAGTTTAGGTGGGTTGGTCATGCTAAATTGCCCCTTAGTGTCAGGGGGACTAGCAGGGTGGATACATCAGGTTACAGGGATAGGACCTGGGTGGGATTGTTGTCGGTGCAGGCTCAATGGGCCGAATGGCCTCCTTCTGCACTGTCGGGATTCTATGATTCTAAGGTAGGGGAAACCTCCCAGTATTCTGTTCTGGTGATCCAGGAGATTGTACCCGAATAATCTCCAAAAACATTTCACTTCCATTCGACATTCCTAAAGCTTTTGGTTCTTCCCAAACTTTGCCTCGGTTCTCTGCACCCAAGCACACTGGGGTGGACAGGCGAGGCAAGAGACTGCAATCCACATGGAGCAAGTGGAAATTCCACCCAGGAGAATCGTTGTAGAGAGTCTTAAATATAACAATGGGATTGTCAAACCCCCAGCTGATCAGACTGGATGGCAGTGTCACAAATCCAAAGATGTGCGGGTTAGGTTGATTGGCCATGCTAAATTGACCCTAGTATCAAGGGATTATCAGGGTAAAATATGTGGGGTTACGGGGATAGAGGCCTGGGTGGGATTGTTGTCAGTGTAGACTCAATGGGCCGAATGGCCTCCTTCTGCACTGTAGGGATTCAATGATTCTCTGATTCTAAATTGATTCAAAAGACGAGTGCTTAAGATGCTGTCACTTAAACTAATTAGAGCAATTTCCCTCCTCCAGCCTTTCTTTTTCTCCACAGGAGAATTTCATTCCTTTGGACATCTTCAATGAATTTTAGTATGTAAAACAGTTCTGAATTCTTTAATTTTTCACTCCAGCTGGGGTTGTGAGTTACCTATCAAGCAAATGGCGGTGTACGTATGTGAACTTCAGGGTGCAAGTCCCTTCTCCCAGGGTCTGACATTTAACAAGTGCTCAACCCTTAATATAGCTCTCGCTGTTCAAGTTTCCAACACTAGACGTCATGCATAAGCTGGCAGGTTAACACCGAGTTACAGCCAACGCCACATTTAACTGGGAAGGAGTATTGGAGGAATAATCCCGAGAGCTGGTGCTCCCATTTAACTCGATCAGGACTGATCTGCCACTGAGGTCACGTACCAACTGACGCAAGAACAGTTTCTTCCCTGCCAGCATACTCAAGGCCCCCAAGGGCGGCACGGTGGCACAGTGGTTAGAACTGCTGCCTCACGGTGCCAGGAACCTGGGTTCGATTCCCAGCTTGGGTCACTGTCTGTGCGGAGTTTGTACATTTTCCCCATGTCTGCGCGGGTTTCCTCCCACAGTCCAAAGATGTGCAGGTTAGGGGGATTGGCCATGCTAAATTGCCCCTTAGTGTCCAAAGATGTGCAGGTTAGGGGGATTGGCCATGCTAAATTGCCCCTTAGTGTCCAAAGATGTGCAGGTTAGGGGGATTGGCCATGCTAAATTGCCCCTTAGTGTCGGGGGACTAGCTAGGATAAATGCATGGGGTTACATGGATAGGGCCTGGGTGGAATTGTGGTCGGTGCAGATTCGATGGGCTGAATGGCCTCCTCCTGCACTGTAGGATTCTATGATTCTCCCCCAGACATTCTCTCTTCCACCTTTTTCCGTCAGGAAAAAAGATACAAAAGTTTATTTAAATAGTCAGCTAGTGTGTGTATTTTTTTGGCCTTTACTTTAACAGCAGTTTTTCAAGTTTAAAGTGAAAACTAGAAGTGGGCAGCAAAGGAGTCTGGGAAGGGTTTTTTAAGCGCGTGAAGTATAAAAGGTAGGCTGCAGTATACAGCGGGCAGCGTCGGGAGCGGGCAGTGGAGTGTGTGGGAAGCAGAGTGTGAGCTATAAGACTTTGGCTCACAGGGCAGGCAGAAAGGGCGAGTAGGGGTGAGTTGAATTCATTTTTGCACTTTCTACCTGGTACTGGCAAGGTATCTAGAGGGGATGGGTGTGCAGGCAGTGCAATGTTCCTCTTGCACTATGTTTGAGGTGAGGGACGACGACAGTGTCCCTACTGATTACACCTGTGGGAAGTGCACCCATCTGCAGCTCCTCCAAAACCGTGTTAGGGAACTGGAGCTGGAGTTGGAGGAACTTAGGATCATCAGGGACGCAGAGATGGCCATAGACACAAGCTTTAGGAATACAGTTACTCCGAGGATTGAAAACAGATGGGTGACGGTGAGAGGGGCTGGGAGGAAGCAGTCCGTGCAGGGATCCCCGGTGGTCGTTCCCCTTAGCAACAAGTATTCCGCTTTGGATACGGTTGAGGGGGATGACATACCAGTGGGGAGCCGCAGTGAGAGGATCTCCAGCACTGTGTCCGTCTCTGTGGCTCGGGAGGGAAAGGGGGAGAGCGGGAGGGCGATAGTTATTGGGGACTCGTTAGTTAGAGGGATAGATAGGAGGTTCTGTGGCAGCAAAAGAGACTCACGGATGGTATGTTGCCTACCGGATGCCAAGGTCCGTGATGTCTCAGACCGTGTTTTCCAGATTCTGAAGGGGGAGGGGAAACAGTCACAAGTCGTGGTGCACATTGGTACCAATGACATAGGTAAGAGAAGGGACGGGGATTTAAAGCAGGAATTTCTGGAGCTGGGCTGGAAGCTGAGAGCCAAGACGAAACATGTGGTCATCTCTGGTACGTTGCCGGTACCACGTGATAGCGAGTTGAGGAACAGGGAGAGAGTGCAGTTAAATATGTGGTTGCAGGGATGGTGTAGGAGGGAGGGTTTCAGATACGTGGATAATTGGAACACGTTCTGGGGAAGGTGGGACCTGTACAAACAGGACGGGGTGCACCTGAACCAGAGGGGCACCAATATCCTCGGAGGGAAATTTGTTACGGCTCTTCAGGGGGGTTTAAACTAATTTGTCAGGGGAGTGGGAAAGGGAGTTGTAGTCCAGAAGTCAGTGAGGGTGGTGAGGTATTGGGGAAGGTATCAGGGTCAAGGGTGGGTACTGGTAGACAGGAAGGTGGGTTGAAGTGTGTCTACTTCAATGCAAGGAGCATCCGGAACAAGGTAGATGAACTTGGGGCGTGGATTGGTACTTGGGACTACGATGTTGTGGCCATTACGGAGACGTGGGTAGAACAAGGACAGGAATGGTTGTTGGACGTTCCGGGGTATAGATGTTTCACTAAGTGTAGGGAAGCTGGTAAAAGAGGTGGAGGAGTGGCATTGTTAATCAAGGATAGTTTAACGGCTGCGGAAAGGCACTTCGTGGGGGATCTGCACACTGAGGTAATATGGGCTGAAGTTAGAAATAGGAAAGGAGCGGTCACGTTGCTAGGAGTTTACTATAGGCCCCCAAATAGTAATAGAGATGTGGAGGAAGAAATTGCTAAGCAGATTATGGATATGTGTGGGGGTCACAGGGTAGTTGTCATGGGGGACTTTAACTTTCCAAATATTGATTGGAACCTTTGTAGGTCAAATAGTTTGGATGGGGCAGTTTTTGTGCAGTGTGTGCGGGAGGGTTTCCTGACACAATATGTGGATGGGCCGACTAGAGGTGAGGCCACATTGGATTTGGTACTGGGAAATGAACCGGGCCAAGTGTTAGATTTGGTTGTGGGAGAGCAATTTGGAGATAGTGACCACAATTCGGTGTCTTTTGTTATTGCAATGGAGAGGGATAGGGCCGTACGGCAGGGCAAGGTTTACAATTGGGGGAGGGGTAATTATGATGCGATTAGGCAAGAATTAGGGGGCATAAGTTGGGAACAGAAACTGTCAGAGAAAGGAACTAATGAAAAGTGGAATTTTTTCAAGGAACAAATACTGGATGTCCTTGATAGGTATGTTCCTGTCAGGCAGGGAGGAAATGGCCGAGTGAGGGAACCATGGTTCACAAAAGAGGTGGAATGTCTTGTGAAAAGGAAGAGGGAAGCTTATGTAGGGATGAGGAAACAAGGTTCAGATGGCTTGATTGAGGGTTACAAGTTAGCAAGGAATGAGCTGAAAAAGGGGCTTAGGAGAGCTAGGAGGGGACATGAGAAGTCCTTGGCGGGTCGGATCAAGGAAAACCCCAAGGCTTTTTACTCTTATGTGAGGAATAAAAGAATGACCAGGGTGAGGTTAGGGCCGGTCAAGGACAGTAGTGGGAACTTGTGTATGGAGTCAGTAGAGATAGGCGAGGTGATGAATGAATACTTTTCTTCAGTGTTCACCAAGGAGAGGGGCCATGTTTTTGAGGAAGAGAAGGTGTTACAGGCTAATAGGCTGGAGGAAATAGATGTTCGGAGGGAGGTTGTCTTGGCAGTTTTGAATAAACTGAAGGTCGATAAGTCCCCTGGGCCTGATGAAATGTATCCTAGGATTCTTTGGGAGGCAAGGGATGAGATTGCAGAGCCTTTGGCGTTGATCTTTGGGTCCTCGCTGTCCACGGGGATGGTGCCAGAGGACTGGAGAATGGCGAATGTTGTTCCTCTGTTTAAGAAAGGGAATAGAAATGACCCTGGTAATTATAGACCGGTTAGTCTTACTTCGGTGGTTGGTAAATTGATGGAAAGGGTCCTTAGGGATGGGATTTACGACCATTTAGAAAGATGCGGATTAATCCGAGATAGTCAGCACGGATTCGTGAAGGGCAAGTCGTGCCTCACAAATTTGATAGAATTTTTTGAGGAGGTAACTAGGTGTGTTGATGAAGGTAGGGCAGTTGATGTCATAGACATGGATTTTAGTAAGGCGTTTGATAAGGTCCCCCATGGTCGGCTTATGATGAAAGTGAGGAGGTGTGGGATAGAGGGAAAGTTGGCCGATTGGATAGGTAACTGGCTGTCTGACCGAAGACAGAGGGTGGTGGTCGATGGAAAATTTTCGGATTGGAGGCAGGTTGCTAGCGGTGTGCCGCAGGGATCAGTGCTTGGTCCTCTGCTCTTTGTGATTTTTATTAATGACTTAGAGGAGGGGGCTGAAGGGTGGATCAGTAAATTTGCTGATGACACCAAGATTGGTGGAGTAGTGGATGAGGTGGAGGGCTGTTGTAGGCTGCAAAGAGACATAGATAGGATGCAAAGCTGGGCTGAAAAATGGCAAATGGAGTTTAACCCTGATAAATGTGAGGTGATTCATTTTGGTAGGACAAATTTAAATGTGGATTACAGGGTCAAAGGTAGGGTTCTGAAGACTGTGGAGGAACAGAGAGATCTTGGGGTCCATATCCACAGATCTCTAAAGGTTGCCAGTCAAGTGGATAGAGCTGTGAAGAAGGCCTATAGTGTGTTAGCTTTTATTAACAGGGGGTTGGAGTTTAAGAGCCGTGGGGTTATGCTGCAACTGTACAGGACCTTGGTGAGACCACATTTGGAATATTGTGTGCAGTTCTGGTCACCTCGCTATAGGAAGGATGTGGAAGCGCTGGAAGGAGTGCAGAGGAGATTTACCAGGATGCTGCCTGGTTTGGAGGGTAGGTCATATGAGGAAAGGTTGAGGGAGCTAGGGCTGTTCTCTCTGGAGCGGAGGAGGCTGAGGGGAGACTTAATAGAGGTGTATAAAATGATGAAGGGGATAGATAGAGTGAACATTCAAAGACTATTTCCTCGGGTGGATGGAGCTATTACAAGGGGGCATAACTATAGGGTTCGTGGTGGGAGATACAGGACGGATATCAGAGGTAGGTTCTTTACGCAGAGAGTGGTTGGGGTGTGGAATGGACTGCCTGCAGTGATAGTGGAGTCAGACACTTTAGAAACATTTAAGCGGTTATTGGATAGGCACATGGAGCACACCAGGATGATAGGGAGTGGGATAGCTTGATCTTGGTTTCAGATAAAGCTCGGCACAACATCGTGGGCCGAAGGGCCTGTTCTGTGCTGTACTGTTCTATGTTCTAAAAGTCTGAGGTCACGTACCAACTGACTCAAGAACAGCTTCTTCCCTGCTGCCATCAGACTTTTGAATGGACCGACCTTTTATTAAGTTGATCTTTCTCTACACCCTAGCTATGACTGTAACATTGGAGTCTGCACTCTCTCCTTTCCTTCTCTATGAACAGTATGCTTTGTCTGTATAGCGCAAGAAAAAAATACTTTCCACTATATATCAATTTATGTGACAATAATAAACCAAATCAAATCAAATCCACCCCCATGAGTTTGGCGATCCTTCATACCCTGCCTAACAAACATCTATCCATCTCAGGTGTGAAATTTGCAATTCACCTCCCATCCTCAAAGAGCTTTTGGGAAGTGTTCCAGATTTCCATAAAACCATAGAATCCCTCTAGTGCAGAAGGAGGCCATTTGGCCCATCAAAATCTCCCCCCAACACTCTATCTCCCTACGTCTCTCTTCCCCCACTCCTGCAGCCCTACTCTTTACCATGGCTAATTCACTTTACCTACACATCTTGGGACACTAAGGGGCAATTTAAGGGCCAATCCACCTAACCCGCACATCTTTCGGAGTGTGAGGGGGGGGTGGGGTGGGGGTGGGGGGGGGTGGGGTGGGGTGGGGGGGGGGTGGGGTGGGGTGGGGGGGGGGTGGGGTGGGGGTGGGGGGGGTGGGGTGGGGGGGGGTGGGGTGGGTGGGGGGGGTGGGGTGGGTGGGGGGGTGGGGTGGGTGGGGGGATGGGGTGGGGGGGGTGGGGGGTGGGGTGGGGGGGTGGGGTGGGTGGGGTGGGGGGGGGGGTGGGGTGGGGGGGGAGCAGTAGAAAGTTCCTCTAAATATGATAAATCATTTTTACAAGATCACAGAATTGTTAGATAATAGAAAGAGGCCACTCGGCCCATCGTTTCTGCGCTGCCTCACCAAATGAGCAATTCATCTCGTGCCATTCTCCCCACCGTATCCCCATATCCTTCCTTTTCACATCATTTCAATTTGTTCTTGGGACATGAACTTTGATGGCCGGCCCAGCATTTATTGCCCATCCCTCATTGCCCTCGAGGAGGTGGTGGCGAGCTGCTTTCTTGAACCGTTGCAAATCCTTGAGGTGTAGGGACACCCGCAATGCTGTTAGGGAGGAAGTTTCAGGATTTTGATCGGAAATGTGTCAATCTAAGGAGAGGGCAACACTTTCTTCATGCTTGCAAAGGAGTTGACCAATTCCTGCAATCCTTACACTCCCAATAACCCTGAGAGATCAAAGGGAATAGTCTTCCATTCTGAGCAAAAGGGGGAGTTTTAGCCCAAACCCTTCTGAGCACAGAAGGAGCCCAGTGTACCTCCGCCCATTTCCTGAATGTTACACAGAGAATCCACAGAATCATAGAATAGAATCATAGACTTCCTACAGTGCAGTAGGAGGCCATTCGGCCCATCAGGTCTGCACCGACTCTCCAACAGAGCATCTTACCCAGGCCCTATCCCTGCAACCCCTAGAGCAGCATGGTGATGCAATGGTTAGCACAGCTGTCTCACAGAGCCAGGAACCCTGGTTCAATTCGCGCCTTGGGTCACTGTCCACGTTCTCCCCGTGTCTGCGTGGGTTTCCTCCGGGTGCTCCGGTTTCCTCCCACAGTCTGAAAGACGTGCTGGTCAGGTGCATTGGCCATGCTAAATTCTCCCTCAGTGTAACCCGAACAGGCGCCGGAGTGTGGCGACTAGGGGATTTTCACAGTAATTTCATTGCAGTGTTAATATAAACGTACTTGGGACACCAATAAATAAACTTAAACTTTAAAAAAACATGTATCTACCCCACCAATCCCTCGAACCTACACATCTTTGGACACTAAGGGACAATTTAGCATGGCCAATCCACCTAAGGTACACATCTTTGGACATTAAGGGACAATTTAGCATGGCCAATCCACCTAACTTGCTTTGGACTGTGAGAAGAAATGGAGCGCCCGGGGGAAACCCATGCAGACACAGGGAGAACGTGCAGACTCCACACAGACAGTCACCCAACACCGGAATTGAACTCGGATCCCTGGCGCGGTGAGGCAGCAGTGCTAACCACTATGCTTTTTTTCCTTCCCTTCATACTATACGCAGAAACATAGAAAATAGGTGCAAGAGTAGGCCATTCGGCCCTTACATGCCCTTAGGAAAACAGAAACAGACTCTGGCCGATGATACTTCCCATCTCTGGAGCATAAATTATCTGAAAATAAAATAGGACTCATTTTGTCCCATTTCTTGTGCCAAGAAAATAAATATCTTTACACTAAACTCGCAGAAGTAACTCTTTAGGACCTTGTAGTTTGAAGATTACACAGCGATAGCTATATCCTCAAGTGTTCGCTGTCAAAATCAGTTTTGAAGTGCTAACTGCCAGTGCACCGGGCAGAACATTACACACTGCACGCATGATTCTCACAAAGATGATTCTCTACCGACACACACAATCTCTGCAAGGGCTCCTTTAGGTGACGTGTCATTAACTGTCACCGCGCTGGAATAAGCCAATTTATCACTCAAATTGCCTTCTCCAAAATTAGCAGCGCATCTCGTATCTAGAACCTGTTCAAAATTTACGATGAAGACGTTGGAAAGATTAATGAACAGGCTGAACAGCCAGTAGCACAGTCTGCAAGGGCAAACAAATGCACTGATGAAGCTACCTGCTTCTGGGGTGATACGGAGATGTCTGCTGTGATCACAACTTCCTCGCAATGGAATAAAGATAGCCGTAAATAAGGACTACGTTTGGTTGGATGGCACGGTGGCACAGTGGTTAGCACTGCTGCCTCACAGCGCCAGGGTCCCGGGTTCAATTCTGGCCTCGGGTCACTGTCTGTGTGGAGTTTGCACGTTCTCCCCGTGTCTGCGTGGGCTTCCTCCAGGTGCTCCGGTTTCCTCCCACAGTCCGAAAGATGTGCGGGTTAGGTGGATTGGCCATGATAAATTGCCCCTTTCGTGGCAGGAGCACTAGGAGGGTGGAGTTATGGGGATAGGGCCTGGGTGGGAGTGTGGTCTGTGCAGACTCAATGGGCCGAATGACCTCCTTCCGCACTGTCGGAATTCTATGCTTCACAACAGAGCTGAATAACTCCACTGTGTCGGTGTTTGCCGACAATCGCTTATATTATTTGACCCGGAATAAGGTCGATCATTCATCACTAGATTATACACCAGGATAGCAGAAAGGCTCGGACTGACAAAGAACCTGCATGTGTCCGACAGAGAAATGCTCAGATTCACCCTGTCCCCAGACTATTCATCACTGAGCCTTGAAGGCGCTACTGAGAAAACAAAATGGCCGTGATTTTACGGCCTTGCTCGAGCGAGACCTGAAATTTTCACCCGAGGTCAACAGACACTTCCACTGTCCACTGTCCACCCCTTGCCCGCTCTGATTCCATGGCAGGCGGTAGAATTCCAGCAAATTACTTCCAGGGAGGAGGAAAGCAAAAAGCAAATTCAGAAACACAGCATTCAGATAAATGTTGAGCTTGGTGAAGCCGGGAATCGAACTCAGGTTCCTGGCGCTGTGAGGCAGCGGTGCTAACCACTGTGCCACCGTGCCTCACATCATGATGGATGGAAAAATGGAAGTGTATCATCAAGCTCATGTGGACATTTAAGTACAGATGGTTCCTTCAGCTTTTGATAGAAACCCTACAGTGTAGAAGGAGGCCATTTAGCCCATCGGCCCATTGAGCCTATATCGACAACAATCCCACCCAGGCCTTATCCCCGTAACCCCACATTTGTACCCTGCTAATCTCCTGACACCAAGGGGCAATTGAGCAAGGCCAATCAACCTAACCCACACATCCTTGGAGTGTGGAAGGAAACAGGAGCACCCGGAGGAAACCCACGCGGACATCAGGAGAATCGTGCAAACTCCACACAGACAGTGACCCAAGCCAGGAATCGAACCTGGGATCCTGGCGCTGTGAGGCAGCAGTGCTAACCACTGTGCCACCGTGCCTCATGTCACAATGGGTGGAAGAATGGAAGTCACAACATTAACAAGAATAAAAGAATTTACGGGGAAAACCTTTTTTTTCCTCTTTATTCACTCATGGGACATGGGCATCACTGGCTGGCCAGCAATTATTGCCCATCCCTAGTTGTCCTTGAACTGAGTGTCTTGCGAGGGCATTCCAAAGTACAGGTGAGACTCAACCACATTACTGTGGCTCTGGAGTCACATGTAGGCCAGACCAAGTAAGGACGGCAGATTTCCTTCCCTGAAGGACGTTAGTGAACCAGATGGGATTTTCCGAATTAGACAATAGTTTCATGGTCATCAGTAGATTCTTAACTCCAGATATGTTATTTTTTATTAGATTCAAATTCTACCACCTGTCGTGGCGGGATTCGAACCCGGGTCCCCAGAACATTAGCTGAATTTCTGTATTAATAGTCTAGCGATAATACCAGGAGGCCATCACCTCCCCTTTTAGATGTATAGATACACAATTGCTTCCTTCTATGTGCAAGTTTTATGGATCTTTAAGCACACTAATTGATAGTAAATGTATTATCTTATTGTGTTCGATCAAGTTAAGCAGATTTACAAGAGAACTTTATACTGTACATAACTCGGAAATAATGCCAAATTATATTATTTCTTCATCTCCAGTTCTCTGCCGAAGGCATATCTGACCCTCAGCACCATGAACTCCACCGTGGACAGGACAAGGAGGAAATTCCCAAATCCACCCCAGGAACAGGGATCCAACCCCTCGCTGTTGGCAGCCATCTGATCCCCACCAGTCAACTGGTTGCCCCGAGGAGTCCCAGTTGCTGTGGCAACACGCATTTTTACATGCATGTTGTATCCTAGAATGATGGATGGTGATGGTAAAACCTCCCATTTGCTTTCCATCATGTGGCTCTAGAAACTAGAAACAAGGATAGGCCTTTCAGCCCTTCGAGCCTGTTCCGCCATCCATTGTGATCATGGCAGATCATCAAATATCCTGATTCTGCCTTCCCCCAGATCACTTGATGCCTTTAGCCTCAAGAGTGACCTGGAATCTCTTGCACCCTTGGCCATTGGGGTGTGTTGGAAGTATTTACCCCGGATATACTCTCTTCCACCTTCTTCCGTCGGGAAAAAGATACAAAAGTCTGAGAACACGTACCAACCGACTCAAGAACAGCTTCTTCCCTGCTGCCATCAGACTTTTGAATGGACCTACCACATATTAAGTTAATCTTTCTCTGCACCCTAGCTGAGATTGTAACACTACATTCTGCACCCTCTCCTTTCCTTCTCCCATGTGTACTCGATGAAGAGTGTGTTTTGTCTGTGTAGCAAGGGGCGTGTTGGTATTCACAAGAATACCAAATGTAAAGGGAACAACAATTTATACCACATGAGAAGCATGCTCCATTTTGTATTCTTGTGAATTGGCCTGATGAGTACAAAACAAAAAGCTTTGACAACTTGTGTCTTTTTTCAGCAGCGTTCCTTCTGTACTACCCAATGATTTGTGCTATCAATTCATCTATCTTTATGAATGAATCATATGTCTTCTTACCATTTTCCCCAATGCTAGCCATCATTGCAGGTGCATTCTTATGTGTGTAAGAGTGTCTTTTCTTGATATCATTACCTGTGATTCCACCCTGCACTATTGCCCTGTCCTTTCTCTTTAACTTTCTGAAGTTCCCCTCACTTAATCCCCACCTCACTCCCCAGCCTTTTAGCTTAGAATTAGGAGCTGTACAGAGGATTTTATGATTCACGGGAACACTGGTCCTCAGGTGGCACAGTGGTTAGCACTTCTGCCTCACAGCGCCAGGGACCCGGGTTCAATTCCGGCCTCGGCTGACTGTCTGTGTGGAGTTTGCACATTCTCCCCGTGTCTGCGTGGGGTTTCCTCCGGGCGCTCCAGTTTCCGTCCAAAGATGTGCGGGTTAGGTTGATTGGCCGTGCTAAATTGCCCCTTAGTGTCCCAAGATGTTAGGGGGATTAGCAGGGTAAATACAGGGGGATACGGGCTGGGTGGGATTGCTGCCGGTGCAGGCTCGATGGGCCGATTGGCCTCCTTTTGCACTGTAGGGATTCTATGAAGAAACGATACTTTTCACTGTATCCCAATATATGTGACAATAATAAATCAAATCAAATATTGATGTTCACACTGTTTGGCCATATTATAAACGCACCTTCCTTGGCCATCAAGTCCTGGGGTGGGATTCGAACCCCGAGTTTCCGACTCAGAAGCAGGGAAGCTACCCACTGCGCCACAAGATCACTAATATGATGCTGCAAAGTATTACCATCACACAATGGAGTATTAACATATAGATGCAGCCCACGGCTCGCCTGATGATTGATACAATTGGGAACTGATTCTCACTTTGAATAATTGGAAGCCAATCAAGTGGTTGATGATTGAGCGAGTGAAGAATGGACCCCCGTTTTAGTCGTTTGAAAATGTCCCATTGCCCTCATCTCAAAATTTAAAGATGGATTTACACTGTCCATTCCCTTAACTGGATTCTAGATCTCTGCAGAGATCACCTTGAGGATAAGTCATTGAAGAGGAGGTGATGGCCTCATGGTATTATCGCTCGACTATTAATCCAGAAACTCAGCTATTGTTCTGGGGACCCGGGTTCGAATCCCACCACGGCAGATGGTGGAATTTGAATTCAATAAAAAATATCTGGAATTAAGAATCTACTGATGACCAGGAAACCATTGTCGATTGTCGGAAAAAAACCCATCTGGTTCACTAACCCATCTGGTTCACAGATAGATAAACTGCTTCCAGTGGCAGAATGGTCAGTAACCTGAGGACACTGTTACAAGGCACTGGGTGTTCAGAGCACCCTGATGTTGGAAACAGACACAAGTGGAGTCCAAACATCACGAGGCTTCCTCAGTCAACTCCTGGTCTCGGCTTCATTGGCCAGAAGGGTTTGCGGCTATAATGAGCCCATCTGGGTTCTGAGTGCGGCCCCACCAGACATTTTGTTGACCGTTGCCCAGACGCGGGGTTGCCACATTCCGCTGATTTCCGTCCACGTAGTTTTTTTTCCTACCGGTGTGACTGAAGTGATTCACACGTAAAGCAAGGGCGAGTGAAGTGAGGTGGGTGCTGATTGCTCACAACACTGACTGTGAGAGCCGAGCTCTGTGTCCAAAGTGTCAATATTTCTTTTGCTTTTCCCTTTTGAAGTTGATGGTTCTATTAATATATAAATGATGAAGCATTTCCTATAACTCGTTATGAAATATTAGGCGTGTATTAAAACCTTATTCATGAGGACACAGTTAGTGAACAAGCCCGATTTTAATCTTGCGGCCCACTGAGATGGAGGGGCCACTCATGCAGCCCATTCACTAGCCCAGGTCGCCCCTCACTGGGTTTGGGGCCTAGGAATGTTACTTGTCCCCCACAAATCAAGGTGGGGCAATGATGCTTCTGAGGGCCATGTTCAGCAGGGATTAGGGGCCGATTTGGAAACAGACTCAATCGTAACATTCAAAAAGAGAACTGGATGGCGATGTGGTTGATTCTCGGCTGCCCTCCGAAGCCACTCAGCAAGCCAGTCATTTGTTACCACCACCTTCACAAGGGCAACTAAAGATGGGCAATAAATGCTGGCCTCGCCAGCGATGCCCATGTCCCATGAATTAAATTTTTAAAAAAGATAGTTCAAGGCAACACGCTTACAGGGTCATGGGAAAAGAGCAGGGGAGTGGGATTAACTGAAGCTCAATCAAAGGGCTAGCATGCATACGATGAGCCAAGTAGCCTCCCTCTGTGCCGCATAATTCTGATTCTGATGCCAAGACAAAGCAGGAGGAAAGAAGGTCACATTTGAATGCGCAACTTATTAGATTCTCAAACAAGTCCTTCACTACCATATCCTTAATTCAGCCCTGGTGCCGATGAAGCTATCAGGACAGCTTTAACTCACAGTCAATATGAAGACTTTCCCGCTCATTTAAGCCAATAAGGGTAAATGATGATGTGAAAATCCCATCAATGACCACAAAGTCAGTCATGAATTTATGAAACCTAATGTTGCTCAATGTTTTGTGTTAAGATTTGATGTCTTTTCCCTCACTTGGTTCCTTCCCGTGCTTACAGGCCAACTGGATGTGTGCACTGATCCCTCCATTTGGAAGATAAATGGAACTATCCACTTTTCCCTTCCCTTTAGCAGGAGGAAGTCCCGTTCTCCCCGTGTCTGCGTGGATTTCCTCCGGGTGCTCCGGTTCCCTCCCACAGTCTGAAAGACGTGCTGGTTAGGTGCATTGGCCGTGCTAAATTCTCCCTCAGTGTACCCGAACAGGCGCCGGAGTGTGGCGACTGGGGGATTTTCACAGTGACTTCATTGCAGTGTTAATGTAAGCCTGCTTAAGAACATAAGAACATAAGAAATAGGAGCAGGAGTAGGCCATCTAGCCCCTCGAGCCTGCCCCGCCATTCAATAAGATCATGGCTGATCTGACGTGGATCAGTACCACTTACCCGCCTGATCCCCATAACCCTTAATTCCCTTACCGATCAGGAATCCATCCATCCGCGCTTTAAACATATTCAGCGAGGTAGCCTCCACCACCTCAGTGGGCAGAGAATTCCAGAGATTCACCACCCTCTGGGAGAAGAAGTTCCTCCTCGACTCTGTCTTAAACCGACCCCCCTTTATTTTGAGGCTGTGTCCTCTAGTTTTAACTTCCTTACTAAGTGGAAAGAATCTCTCCGCCTCCACCCTATCCAGCCCCCGCATTATCTTATAAGTCTCCATAAGATCCCCCCTCATCCTTCTAAACTCCAACGAGTACAAACCCAATCTCCTCAGCCTCTCCTCATAATCCAAACCCCTCATCTCCGGTATCAACCTGGTGAACCTTCTCTGCACTCCCTCCAATGCCAATATATCCTTCCTCATATAAGGGGACCAATACTGCACACAGTATTCCAGCTGCGGCCTCACCAATGCCCTGTACAGGTGCATCAAGACATCCCTGCTTTTATATTCTATCCCCCTCGCAATATAGGCCAACATCCCATTTGCCTTCTTGATCACCTGTTGTACCTGCAGACTGGGCTTTTGCGTCTCATGCACAAGGACCCCCAGGTCCCTTTGCACGGTAGCATGTTTTAATTTGTTTCCATTGAGATAGTAATCCCATTTGTTATTATTTCCTCCAAAGTGTATAACCTCGCATTTATCAACGTTATACTCCATTTGCCATATCCTCGCCCACTCACTCAGCCTGTCCAAATCTCTCTGCAGATCTTCTCCGTCCTCCACACGATTCACTTTTCCACTTATCTTTGTGTCGTCTGCAAACTTCGTTACCCTACACTCCGTCCCCTCCTCCAGATCATCTATATAAATGGTAAACAGTTGCGGCCCGAGTACCGATCCCTGCGGCACACCACTAGTTACCTTCCTCCAACCGGAAAAACACCCATTTATTCCGACTCTTTGCTTCCTGTCGGATAGCCAGTCCCCAATCCACTTTAACACACTACCCCCAACTCCGTGTGCCCTAATCTTCTTCAGCAGCCTTTTATGGGGCACCTTATCAAACGCCTTTTGGAAATCCAAAAACACCGCATCCACCGGTTCTCCTCCATCAACCGCCCTAGTCACATCTTCATAAAAATCCAACATGTTCGTCAAGCACGACTTTCCCCTCATGAATCCATGCTGCGTCTGATTGATCGAACCATTTCTATCCAGATGCCCTGCTATCTCCTCTTTAATAATGGATTCCAGCATTTTCCCTACTACAGACGTTAAGCTGACCGGCCTATAGTTACCCGCCTTTTGTCTCCTTCCTTTTTTAAACAGCGGTGTAACATTAGCCGTTTTCCAATCAACCGGCACTACCCCAGAATGCAACGAGTTTTGATAAATAATCACTAACGCATCCACTATTACCTCTGACATTTCTTTCAATACCCTGGGATGCATTCCATCCGGACCCGGGGACTTGTCCACCTTCAGTCCCATTAGTCTACCCAGCACTGCCTCTCTGGTAACATTAATCGTATTAAGTATTTCTCCTGCTGCCAACCCTCTATCGTTAATATTTCGCAAACTGTTTGTGTCCTCCACCGTGAAGACCGACACAAAAAACTTATTTAAAGACTCAGCCATATCCTCATTTCCCACTATTAACTCCCCCCTCTCATCCTCCAAGGGTCCAACATTCACTCTAGCCACTCTATTCCTTTTTATATATTTATAACACTAATAAAGTAAACTTTTAAAAAACCTTTCCTACGCGCAAGTGAAACCACACACAAGCATGTTTGTCCAACAATTACTTTTATACAGTTGACTCCACTATTGTAAAAGATCCCCAAGATGTTTGGACCACAAGACTATCGAACGCAAGAGCAGAAGTAGGCCATTCAGCCCATCGAATCTGCTTTGCTGTTCAATGAGATCATAACTAATCTGATATAATCTTGATTTGATTTGATTTATCATCGTCACATGTATTAGCATACAATGAAAAGTATTGTTTTGTGTGCGCTATACAGACAAAGCATACTGTTCATAGAGAAGGAAACGAGAGAGTGCAGAATGTAGTGTTACAGTCATAGCTAGGGTGTAGAGAAAGAACCACACCACTTTCCCGCCTTATCCCCATAACCCTTGATTCCCTTACTGATTAAATATCTGTCTATCTCAGCCTTGAACATACTTCATGACCCAACCTCCACAGCCCTCTGCGGTAAAGAATTCCACAGATTCATGATCCTCTGAGAGAAGAATCTCCTCATCTCTGTCTTCAATGGGCGAACACTTACTCCGAGATTACTCAGACCCTTACTCTTACCCTTCGGTCCTAGACTCTCCCGCGCTCCTTATATGACAAACCCCTCATTACTGGGATCATTCTTGTGAACCTCCTCTGGACCCCCTTCCAAGGCCAGCACATCCTTCCTTAGGTATAGGGCCCAAAACTGCTCATAATATTCCAAATGGGGTCTGACCAGAGTACTCCATTGCGCTCCAGCCTTGTGCCCTGTAGACGCTGGAGGGTCTTTGAGCAGTTGGGGAGGTGAGACACTTGCTGTGGATTACACAACCTCTGACCTCTGTTCAGGGCTATGGCAACAATGCGGCTGGTCCATTGGCGTTGGCGACGAGGTAGTGAGCTGCTCAGAGTCCCTGAATCAGGAAGTCCTAATTTTCCTGTTGCCCCCTCATGTCTTTTATGCCAATGTTCTCAACTTCACAGCAGCAGAGCAGAAGATTGTGAGGAGGTGGCAAAGGGAATCGTCAAAACGAACCACCACCATGTTTAACACACAGGCTGTTTGCAACTCCTACATATGTGAAATGTTGAGTAAGATCTTACACACTGCACTCTCTTTGTCACTTGTAGCTGAAAAGACTGGAACAGAACAATGACTGCAACTGAGTGGCACGGTGGCACAGGGGATAGCACTGCTGCCTCACAGCGCGAGGGATCCGGGTTCGATTCCCGGCTTGGGTCACTGTCTGTGTGGAGTTTGCACATTCTCCCTGTGTCTGCGTGGGTTTCCTCCGGGTGCTCCGGTTTCCTCCCACAGTCTGAAAGACGTGCTGGTTAGGGTGCATTGGCCATGTTAAATTCTCCCTCAGTGTACCCGAACAGGCGCCAGAGTGAGGCGACTAGGGGATTTTCACAGTAACTTCATTGCAGTGTTAATGTAAACCTACTTGTGACACTAATCAATAAATAAACATAAAACTGGACGAGTAATCCAGAGGCCCATGTTGTTGCTCTGGGGACAGGGATTCAAATCCCACCACAGTCGATGGTGAACTCGAATAAGTTGTTTAAGTCTGTGTGGAATGTTGTGGGTTCTTTAAATTCCAAGCGAAGGTAGTTTATTCCTGAGCTAAACAGCTATTTACAACACTTGTGCTTTGACCGAGAAACTGGGGATAAATTTTGTGTTTCCACCATATGATCTAACTTAGAAGCATAAAATACCTGCAGTGCAGAGGGAGGCCATTCAGCCCATCCAGCCTGTGCCGACAACGATCCCACCCAGGCCCTATCCCCGTAACCCCACATATTTACCCTGCTAGTCCCTCTGACACTCAGGGTCAATTTAGCACAGCCAATCCACCTAACCTGCACATCTGAGGGCTGCGGGAGGAAACCGGAGCACCCGGAGGAAACCCACGCAGACACGGAGAGAACGTACAGACAGTGACCCAAGCCGGGAATGGAACCCGGGTCCCTGGCGTTGTGAGGCAGCAGTGCTAACCAATGTGCCGTCGTGCCACCCTGGCTAATAATTGTTCCTCAACCAGAGTTACAAAATGAGTGGAGTATCTGGTGATCACATTGCAGTTTGTGGGACCGTAGAAACCAGCTGCCTCGCTCTACTGCATAAGAACAGTGACGAGGTGTCACCTTGTATTACCTGTAAAACATTGGGACATCCTGAGGTTGGACAAGGTGCCGCATCAATGCGAGTTCCACCTTTGACCCAGCGACAACCCGACAGCTTGTTAGCCGGCATTGCAACACTGTCCCGTACAAGTATAGGCTGAGAGATATTAACCTTCAGTGAAGTCTGGCCGTATGAACAGCGCACTGGACGTGACACTCATCATCTCACCTGTCAGTGGTGCGCCTGGCTTTCCTTTCTCTCTTCCCACTCTTGTGGCCTCCAAATGAAAGGCCGCAACATCCATTTTGTCAGCGAGACAGCCTTTAGGGGTTTATTAGAACTGAAACAGGCACCCACGAGCGGGAGTAGTGGGGGGGAGGGAGGGGGAGATATAGAAAACAAGAATGAATTTGCAAAAGAGCGGTTGATGGGCAAAAGATTGAAAGAAAAACCTGTCCTCTGGGCAGGCGAGAAAGCCAAGGTTCGAATCATAGAATCCCTGCAGCGTGGAAGAGACCATTCAGCCCATCGGGTTCGTACCAACTCTCTGACAGAGTATCTTAACAAGGCCCTATGCCCGTAACCCCCTACATTTGCTATGGCTAATCCCCCTAACCTGCACATCTTTGGACTCCAAGGGGCAATTTAGCATGGCTAATCCACCTAACCTGCACATCTTTGGACACTAAGGGGCAATTTAGCATGGCTAATCCACCTAACCTGCACATCTTTGGACACTAAGGGGCAATTTAGCATGGCCAATCCACCTAACCTGCACATCTTTGGACACTAAGGGGCAATTTAGCATGGCCAATCCACCTAACCTGCACATCTTTGGACACTAAGGGGCAATTTAGCATGGCCAATCCACCTAACCTGCACATCTTTGGACACTAAGGGGCAATTTAGCATGGCCAATCCACCTAACCTGCACATCTTTGGCGTATGGGAGGAAACAGGAGCACCCGGAGGAAACCGCCGCAGACACGGGGAGAGTGTGTAAACTCCGCACAGACAGTGACCCAAGGCCAGGGCATAGAGCAGTGGAGAGGGCCTGGATAAGATACTCTGTCAGGGAGTCTATTCAGACTCGAAGGACTGAATGGCCTCTTCTGCACTGTTGGGATTTTATGACTAGTCTTTTGAGGATTATGTTCAAGCAAAAGTGAAAATGTATGTGATTCTCTCGGCCAAAAATGTATATTTTTTATAGGCCCAAAATGTGTGAGATTCTACAGATTAAAATTTAGACATGCCTTGTTCCATAGTCCATGGCAGGGTGTTTGAACAGATCCTGTTATGTAGGGGCGTGGAATAAGTTTGTGTAAAAGGGTAATGGCATGTCTTTTAAACACAGGTAATGGTACAACTCCTCAAGATCTCTGCGTTCTGCCTCTTGAGGATTGCTCCACCATTGGCGGCCATGCCTTCAGCTTCTGAGACCTGCAATTCCATCCCTAAACCTCTCACCTTCTCCCTCCTTTTTTACGATATTCAAAGGGGAAGTGATGGCCGAGCGGTATTATCGCTCGACTAGTGATCTGAAAACTCAGCTAATGTTCTGGGGACCCGGGTTCGAATCCCGCCACGGCAGATGGTGGAATTTGAATTCAATACAAGTATCTGGAATTAAGAATTTAACGATGAAACCATTGTCGATTGGCAGAAAAACACATCTGGTTCACTAATGACTTGATGGGCTGAATGGCCTCCTTCTGCACTGTAGGGATTCTATGATTCTATGATAACGCCCTTTAAGGAAGGAAATCTGCCCTCCTTACCTGGTCTGGCCTACATGTGACTCCAGACTCACAGCAATGTGGTTGACTCTCAACTGCGCTCCAAGGGCAACTAGGGATGGGCAATAAATGTTGGCTCGCCAGTGACACCCAATGTCCCACGAACGAATAAAAACACATTAAAATTTGTCTCTGGTTCAGTTGTTACCTGTCCTAATATCTCTATGCACCTCAGTATCAAACTCTGTTAATGTTGTAGTGAACACCTGGAGTACTGTGAGTAGTTTTGGTCCCCTTATCTAAAGAAAGGTAATCACTAAATCATAGAATCCCGACAGTGCAGATATACTGGCATCGGAGGCAGTCCAGAGAAGGTCAATGGGGGACAATCGCGGGTATGGAGGGGTTTTCATATGAGGAGAGGTTGAGTAGATTGGATCTGTACTCATTGGAGTTTAGAAGAATGAGGCACGACCTTATTGCCTGACAGGATAGATGCTGAGAGGTTGTGTCCCCCTGTTGGAGTGGTTGAGGACTCTGGGTCTATACTCGATGGAGTTTAGAAGGATGAGGGGGGGGATCTCATTGAAACTTACAGAATACTGAGAGGCCTAGATAGAGTGGATGTGGAGAGGATGTTTCCACTAGTGGGAGAGACTAGAACTCGAGGGCACAGCCTCAGAGTGAAGGGACGCTCCTTTAAAACTGAGATGAGGAGGAATTTCTTCAACCAGAGGGCCGTGGATCTGTGGAATTCATTGCCGCAGAGGGCTGTGGAGGCCAGGTCATAGAGTGATAGATAGGTTCTTGATGAATAAGGGGATCAGGGGTTACGGGGAGAAGACAGGCGAATGGGGATGAGTATCATATCAGCCATGATTGAATGGTGGAGCAGACTCGATGGGCCGAATGGCTTAGTTCTGCTCTTATATCTTATGGTCTTATTTCCAGATGGATCCAACTCCAACACGGCTCAGAAATCAAGGGATGTGTTTGTTTTAATCTGAGTTAACGCATTTTTGTTTACTTTGGTTTACCCAGGTGTTTTCAGAGTCGGGTTTTGATGCGGTTGATTGACAGTGAGGGGGAATAATACCCATAATCATAATTATATGTAAGATTATTTACAGCAGTGGTTCCAAACCTCAACCTTGGTGGGTCATATCCATGTGTGCCCTGGGGATTCAGAAGGCAGGTTGAGTTTGGCCGAATATTATCATTGATTTCCTTTTAGCTCGAACTCTTAATCGTATTTTCTCAGGACGTGGCCAATACTGGTATTTATTTGTTGCTTCTTCAATATTTCCAGATCCTCGCTCTGTAATATCCTCCAGCTCCACCTGCCCTTCTCCCATTCTGGCCTCATGAGCATCCCCAGTTTTAATGACAGGTGGTTGTGCCTCAGCCGTCCCTTGGGGAGGTGATAGCACAGTGGTATTGTCACTGGATGAGTAATCCAGAGACCCAGAGTAACTCGGGTTCGAATCCCACCACGGCAGATTAGTGAAATTTGTGAATTCGATGAAAACTGTGGACGCAGTTTTCCAGCCTTTCGCATTGGCGGGATCTTCCAGTCCCGCTGATGGTAACACCCTGCTATGGGTTTTCTGCTGGTGGAGGGTGTGGACAACAGGAAACTCCTGTTGATGGTGGGAGGACTGGATATCACCAAGGCTCCTCCAGGCTGCACCTTCCAAACCCATGACTGCTACCATCTAGAAGGACAAGAATAGCAGATACCTAAGAAAACCACGGCCTGGAACGTCCCCTCCAAAACACTCACCATCCTGACTCAGAAACATATCACCACCGTTCCCTCACTGTCACTGGATCAAAAGCCCACCCTAAGAGCACTGTGGGTGTACCTACACCAGAGGGACTGCAGCAGTTCAAGAAGGCAGCTCACCACCACCTTCAACAAGGGGTAACAGATGCTGAATTAGCCAGCGATGTGCACATCCCTGTGTGCCCTGGGGATTCAGAAAGCAGGTTGAGTGAAGGCAGGTAAGTGAATTTTTAAAAAAATTCTCACCCTTTACAATGCCTTCACATCCTTCCTAAAGTGTGGTGTCCAGAGCTGGACACAATACGCCACTTTTTAAAATTATTCATTCATGGGACATGTGTGTTGCTGGCTGGCCAGCATTTATTGCCCATCCCTAGTTGCCGGAGGGCAGTTGAGAGTCAACCACATTGCTGTGGCTCTGGAGTTACATGTAGGCCAGACCGGGTAAGGACAGCAGATTTCCTTCCCTACAAAGGACATTAGTGAACCAGATGGGATTTTTCCGACAATCGACAATAGTTTCATGGTCGTCAGTAGATTCTTAATTTCAGATTTAAAGTTTATTCGTTAGTCACAAGCAAGGCTTACATTAACACTGCAATGAAGTTACTGTGAAATTCCCCGAGCCACCACACTCCGGCACCTGTTCGGGTCAATGCACCTAACCATATTTTTTATGGGGTACAAATTCCACCATCTGCCATGGTGGGATTCGAACCCGGGTCCCCAGAACATTAGCTGAGTTTCTGGATTAATAGTCTAGCAATAATACCACTTGGCTTAACATAAGGAACACAGACCAACAGTTTGTACCTGGAACAAGCATTTGAAATGGGCACTGCTTTCCTAATAAACTTAGACTTTAAATATTAAGTTTATTTATTATTACCACAAGTAGGCTTACATTAACACTGCAATGAAGTTACTGTGAAAACCCCCTTGTCGCCACACTCCGGTGCCTGTTCGGGTACACTGAGGGAGAATTTAGCACGGCCAATGCACCTAACCAGCACGTCTTTCAGATTGTGGGAGGAAACCGGAGCACCCGGAGGAAACCCATGCAGACACGGGGAGAACATACAGATTCTACACAGACAGTGACCCAAGCCGGGAATTGAACGAGGCAGTAGTGCTAACTACTGTGCCACCAAGTGAGGAGCACAAACGAAAAGAATTTTCTTGAAAATGACAACAAAATCGGCTGAATATATTTTTCATTCATCTCGAACGCCCCCTTGGGCAGCACGGTGTCACAGTGGTTGGCACTGCTGCCTCACAGCATCAGGGACCCGGGTTCAATTCCAGCCTCGGGTCACTGTGTGTGTGGAGTTTGCACATTCTCCCCGTGTCTGCGTGGGTTTCCCTCCGGTTTCCTCCCACAGTCCAAAGATGTGCGGGTTAGATTGATTGGCCATGATAAATTGACTCTTGCGTCAGGGGGATTAGCAGGGTAAATGCGTGGGATTAGGGGAGTAGGGCCTGTGGGATTGTGGTCGGTGCAGACTCGATTGGCTGAATGGCCTCCTTCTGCACTGTAGAGATTCTATGAACAGGGGCAGACATTTTACGTGGAAATCTCATTTGTAAAAGAACTGAAGTCATAAATAGAGAATGATCCTTGGTATGTATTTTAGTCAGTGTGCGTGCATTCATTCATTGGAATTTAATCCAAGCAAATCCTGTACAAGTTCAAGTACAAGAATTGAACCCAAGTCCCTGGTGCTGTGAGGCAGCAGTGCTAACTACTGTGCCACCCAAATAGTTCCAGAAGTTTGCAGATCAGTAATTTCCCAATACATACGTCCAAATGACAAGCATTAACTCAAAATAAAATCAGTGCTTGCAAATGGGAACAACTTTGGTTCCATCTGTTAACGTGGGAGGAAGATTCCTTTGGTTGTTCGAGGTTAGTTCATTAGGATGGTGCATAAAACAGTCTCCTTTATGTTGAACACTTCGATTCAAAATCATGACCGCCTGAGGGTTTCTTCCCACTGAGCCTGCAATGTCACTAACACAGAGCAACTAGCGACAAACTCCTACAGTGCTGTAAAAATAGATTTGCGCACCAGCAGGCTGGCAGTCTGCAGGGAAAACCTCGTTCAGAGTCACTCAAGATGTGTGACGACACATTGTAATTATTCCCAGCATCCACAATGCTCCGATTTCCGGCTCTGCCGAGGTGGCCCACAGTTCTGGTTGATGGTCTTATAAAGTTTATTTATTAATCACAAGTAGGCTTACATTAACAGTGCAATGAAATTACTGTGAAAATCCCCTAGTTGCCACACTCCGGTGCCTGTTCGGGTCCACTGAGGGAGAATTTAACACGGCCAATGCACCTAACCAGCACGTCTTTCAGACTGTGGGAGGAAACCGGAGCACCCGGAGGAAACCCACGCAGACGCGGGGAGAACGTGCAGACTCTGCACAGACAGTGACCCAACCGGGAATCGAACCCGGCTCCCTGGCGCTGTGAGGCAGCAGTGCTAACCACTGTGCCGCCGTGCCGCACAGCTTAGCACAGCTGCCCCCCAAAATGGCCTAGCAAGCCACTCGGTTCAAAGATAATTGGAGCTGGTATGATGATTCTGTGCCTTTAAGAAAGGCTAACTGCATTATGTACTTTGGAGTTTCTGATCTGGGCCTTAACAGTGGGTAATGAATGCCGGCTTTTCCAGAAATGCCCAAGTCGTACGAAAGGATGAAGAACTTACAGGCCGGAATCTTACCACCGTTCACACCGGTGGGATTTTCCCATCCCGCTTCAGTGAACGGAGAGTTGGCTGGTCACCACCTCACTGCAGCGGGAATGTGGCAAAGACCGAGTCTTTGCTAGCTGATAATCCCAATGCAGGTTAACAATATAAAAGCGTCCCTTCTCTTCCAGGAATGCCTACCCTGAAGACGTACTGCTCTTCTTTCCGACAGGATTCCCTGTCCACCCTCACTGCTTTCCATTTCTCTCTTAGTGCTGGACATGATTAGCCTTTCCCCTTGTTTTTGTGGCTATGACTCATCTTTCACTCTCTCACCTTCCAGTATGAACATCTCCCACTTTCTGTGCCTTTTAGCTTTGACAAAGGGTCATCTGGACTCGAAACGTCAGCTCTTTTCTCTCCTGACAGATGCTGCCAGACCTGCTGAGATTTTCCAGCATTTTCTCTTTTGGTTTCAGATTCCAGCATCCGCAGTAATTTGCTTTTATCCCTTTGTTTCATTCATTTGTGGGACATGGGCGTCGCTGGCTGGGCCACCATTTATTGCCCATCCCTAGTTGCCTGAGGGCTATTGAGAGTCAACCACATTGCTGTGGCTCTGGAGTCACATGTAGGCCAGACCTGGTAAGGACAGCAGATTTCCTTCCTTAAAGCATATTGGTAGACCAGATGGGTTTTTCCAACAATTGACAATAGTCATCAGTAGATTCCTAATTCCAGATTTTTTTTATTGAATTCAAATTCCACTATCTGCTGTGGTGGGATTCGAACCCGGGTCCCCAGAACATTAGCTGAGTTTCTGGATTGCCTGAGGGCAGTTGAGTGTCAACCACATTGCTGTGGCTCTGGAGTCACATGTAGGCCAGACCACGTGACAGATTTCCTTCCCGAAAGGACATCAGTGAACTAGATGGGTTTTTCCCCACAATCGACAATGGTTTCATGGTCATCAGTAGATTCTTAACTCCAAACATTTTATGGAATACAAATTCCACCATTTGCCGTGGCGGGATTTGAACTCAGGTCCCCAGAACATTAGCTGAGTTTATGGATTGATAGTCTAGCAATAACACCACGAGGCCATCTCCTCCCCTTTCAACTGGAAGGTGGCTTCTGGGGCAGGTTCGTCAAGCTATTGAAATCTCCTCATTGAGATTCAAGTTCACCGGGATGCGGATTCTAATATATCACTGTCAACTTCCCTTATTTAACATTTGGCAAGTCAATGACATTTAATATTAGGGAGGTCATGCACTTAACCAATAATGGGCACACATAGAACCTTGTCTTATTAAATTAAGGACAAAATGAATGATTGACAAATGAGCCGGAAGGTTAAAACTGTCAATCCTTCAATTTAACATTAATCTGACAAGACCAGTACAGATACATCACCAAGCAATCGTGCTATTTCATCGGCTTTTCAAGATGGCTTTACACCCATTCTGTATCTTTAACCCCATTTGCAAAGACATGAAAAAACATCTTTTATTGGACAAAGTTAAGCACTATTTTCAGAATCCAATTAATTAAGGAAAATCACCTGTCCGGCAAACATTGAACTGTTTGTACAATTCCCTTTGTTCCAAATTATTGGTTAACAACTTCCAGTTGTTAAACTAAGGTAGTCTTTGTTCAAGGTAAGGGGGGCGTAAGGTTCAGTGGAGATGTGCAGGGGGAAGTTGTTTTTCGCAGAGGGTGGTGGGGGCCTGGATTGCATTGCCAACTGAGGTGGTTGAGGCAGTTACGTTAGTCACATTTAAGACTTATCTTGATAGACATATGGACAAACGGGGAATAGAGGGATATAAGCGGTTGGTTAGACAGGTAAACATGATCAGCGCAGGCTTGGAGGGCCGAATGGCCTGTTCCTGTGCAGTACTGTTCTTTGTTTCTTAACTCTACCCAGTAGAAATTGAAAAATCTCTTCAGTTAATCAGCCATTGACTCAAGTCATAGAGGTTTACAGCATGCAGACAGGCCCTTCAGCCCAACTTGTCCATGCCGCCCTTTTTTAACCACTAAGCTAGTCCCAATTGCCCACATTTGGCCCATATCCCTCTATACCCATCGTACCCATGTAACTGTCTAAATGCTTTTTTAAAGACAAAATTGTACCCGCCTCTACTACTACCTCTGGCAGCTCGATCCAGACACTCACCACCCTCTGTGTGAAACAGGTGCCCCTCTGGACCCTTTTGTATCTCTCCCCTTAAACCTATGCCCTATAGTTTTAGACTCCCCTACCTTTGGGAAAAGAAGTGTGATTGAATTTGGAAGACCTGTGGTATGGCTGTTTTACTTATGAAATAAGATTTATCATTGAATCCCTACAGTGCAGAAGGAGGCCACTTGGCCCATCGAATCTGCACTGACCCTCCGACAAACATCCCATCCAGGCCCGATCCCCATAACCCCACATATTTTCCCCTAAATCCACCTAACATATACACCCTGGGACACTAAAGGGTAATTTAGCACAGCCAATTCACCTAACCTGCATATCTTGGGACACAATTTAGCATGGCTAATCCACCTAACCTACACACCTTTGGACACTAAGGGACAATTTAGCATGGCCAATCCACATAAACTGCACATCTTGGGACACTAAGGGTTAATTTAGCCTGATCGATCCCCCTGACCTGTACATCTTTGGACTGTGGGAGGAAACCGGAGCACCCGGAGGAAACCCACGCAGACACGGGGAGAATGTGCAAACTCCACACAGTCAGTCAAGGCTGAAATTGAACCGGGGGCCCTGGCGTTGTGAGCCAGCAGCGCTAACCACTGTGCCACCATGTACATCCCTTCCATCTTAATATAAAACAATACAACACTGAAGGAGGCCATTTAGCCCATTGTTCCTGCTAGGTCTTTGGCAGAGCTATCCATTTAGTCCAATTCCCTTGCTTCTCCAGAGTGCTGCTGTAATAATCCAGCCAAGGCTGGTCTTAGAATCATAGCATCCCTACAGAGCAGAAGGAGACCATTCGGCCCATCAAGTCTGTACCGACCACAATCCCACCCAGATCCTACTCCCATAACCCCACATATCTCCTGACACTAGGATCAATTTAGCATGGCCAATCAACCTAACCCGCACATCTTTGGAGTTTGGGAGGAAACCAGAGCACCCGGAGGAAACCCACGCAGACACGGGGAGAACGTGGTGAATTCCAGCTCCCATCAAAACAGCAAATTTTAAAAAAAATCTCCCCTCTGCTTCTTAGAACATGGAACATAAAACAGCACAGCTCAGGAACAGGGCCTTCAGCCACAATGTTGTGCCGAACATGACGCCAAATTAAACTAATCCCTTCTGCCTGCCCTTGGTCCATATCCCTCTATTCCTTGCATATTCATGTGCTTATCTAAGAGCCCTTTAAACAACCCCTATCGTACTTGCCTCCACCACCACCCCGGCAGCGTGTTCCAGTCACCTACCACCCTCTGTGTAAAAAACTTGCCCCTCACATCTCCTTTGAACTTTCCCCCACTCACCTTAAGTGCTCCCGAGTATTAGAATTATTCGACATTTTACGCCCCTAATCTTAAATCAGTGTCTTTGGGTTACCCAACTGCCCTGCCAGTGGAAACAGTTTCCTTACTTACTCTGCCTAGAGTAAATTCTATTCAACTCCTTCACAAAAGATTCACATCATAGCACTCCAAAGTAAAACAAAATGTCTAACTATTTGTAAATTAATACAGATAGAACAGTTACAGTGTCCTGATGTGGGGACCTCTCTCAAACATTAACCAATCTTCCTCCCTCTTTCAGTCTACATCAACGGGGCCGAAGTAGAAATGGTGGAAAGCTTCAAGCTTTTAGGTGTCCAGATCGCCAACAACCTGTCCTGGTCCCCCCATGCCGACACTATAGTTAAGAAAGCCCACCAACGCCTCTTCTTTCTCAGAAGACTAAGGAAATTTGGCATGTCAGCTATGACTCTCACCAGCTTTTACAGATGCACCATAGAAAGCATTCTTTCTGGCTGTATCACACACAGCTTGGTATGGCTCCTGCTCTGCCCAAGACCGCAAGAAACTACAAAAGGTCGTGAATGTAGCCCAATCCATCACGCAAACCAGCCTCCCATCCATTGACTCTGTCTACACTTCCCGCTGCCTCGGCAAAGCAGCCAGCATAATCAAGGACCCCACGCACCCCGGACATTCTCTCTTCCACCTTCTTCCGTTGAGAAAAAGATACAAAAGTCTGAAGTCACGTATCAACTGACTCAAGAACAGCTTCTTCCCTGCTGCCGTCAGACTTTTGAATGGACCTACCTTGCAATTAAGTTGATCTTTCTCAACACCCTACTGTAGCGCTACATTCTACACTCTCTCCTTTCCTTCTCTATGAACGGTATGCTTTGTCTGTGTAGCTCGCAAGAAATACTTTTCACTGTATATTAATACATGTGACAATAATAAAGCAAAGCAAATCAAATCAAATCAGAAATTGCCAAATATTTCCATCACTTTCCAGGCTTGAAATAATTTTAAATTGCTTCCATAAATTAGAACGGGTGAGATTTTCCCCATTCTTTCCCTCCCCCCTGCTGGAGGAAAGAAAAATAGCCCATCAAAATTTCTAAACCTGTTTTGCCGATATCCTATTGTGATGCTGAGTGGCTTTAGGCAGACCAGAATGAATGAACAGATGTTGTGAACACTTCAGAACTCCTTTGAGGCAGCTCTCAATAATTGGAGTGGATGCTGTGATAGTTATACTGTTAAAGCATTCTATTTTATCTCGAAGTAGCGCGGGGGCCTCAACGTGGCAAAGTCGGCAACCGTGACGTTGTGACTGACCTGTGATGGTTGCCAAGGCTTGGGTCTCCTCATTCAGTAGCTCGTTCCTCACGAGGCAACTGTACGTGCTGTTGGGCTCCAGCATCACCCGGATCACGCTGCGCACGTCAAACAGGCCCTCCTTGTTGGCCACTTGCGACGTGGTGATGTTCTCCGTGATGTTGCTCCCTTTCCCATCATGCCACTGCACCGTGGCCTGGGGATAGCCCCCCGAAGAGTGGCAGGTGATGGCCACCTCATCTCCGGGCTTCAGGTTCTTGTTGGGTTCCAAGTGCAGGCTGGGCTTGGAGTAAGAGGCTGAAACCAAACCATGCAAGTGGGAGAAAAAAAAAAATCAGCAAAGCGAACGCACAACATGGCGACAGGTTTTGCGCCCAATTGGTGACAACTTCCCCAAAGTCTCTGCGCCCAATGATCGACATCAAGCCACAGATCCTGACCATGTGTTTCCTGGTGCCCAAGCAACGTGATCCTATTTGCACATTGGACTATAACTTGCAATCTCCAGGGCCTCGTATCTGGTGGCATGGGGACCAGGTGGGGATGGGGGTTGGGGGGGGTACCCCAAACATGCACAGGGGAAACCCCTGGAAGTTCCCAGGTAAGGCTTTCCACAGCAATTGCCCAAAAGTGCAAACTATTCATGTCGAGAGGACTAGAATACAAGGGCAGGAATGTACTTCTGAGGCTGTATAAGGCTCTGGTCAGACCCCACTTGGAGTACTGTGAGCAGGCCCCATATCTAAGGAAGGATGTGCTGGCCTTGGAAAGGGTCCAGAGGAGGTTCGCAAGAATGATCCCTGGAATGAAGAGCTTGTCGCATGAGGAACGGTTGAGGACTCTGGGTCTGTACTCATTAGAGTTTAGAAGGATGAGGGGGGATCTTATTGAAACTTACAGGACACTGCGAGGCCTGGATAGAGCAGATGTGGAGAGGATGTTTCCACTGGTAGAAAAAACTAGAACCAGAGGGCACAACCTCAGGCTAAAGGGACGGTCCTTTAAAGCAGAGATGAGAAGGAATTTCTTCAGCCAGAGAGTGGTGAATCTGTGGAACTCTTTGCCACAGAAGGCTGTGGAGGCCAGGTCATTGAGTGCCTTTAAGACAGAGATAGATAGGCTCTTGATTAATAAGGGGATCAGGGGTTATGGAGAAATGGCAGGAGAATGGGGATGAGAAAAATATCAGCCATGATTGAATGGCAGAGCAGACTCGATGGGCCGAGTGGCCTAATTCTGCTCCTCTGTCTTATGGTCATACAACCTTAGTTAGGCCGCACTTGGAAGATAGTGTTCAATTCTGGTCGCCACATTACCAGAAGGATGTAGAGGCTTTGGAGAGGGTACAGAAAAGATTAACCTGGGTGTTGCCTGGTAGGGAGGGCATAAGTTGTGAGGAGAGGTTGGAGAAACTTGGTTTGTTCTCACTGGAACGACGGAGGTTGAGGGGTGACCTGATAGAAGTCTACAAGATTATGAGAGGCATCGATAGAGTGGATAGTCAGAAGCTTTTTCCCCAGGGTGGAAGAGTCAATTACTAGGGGGCATAGGTTTACGGTGCGAGGGGCAAGGTTTTAAGGAGATGTACGAGGCAAGTTTTTTACACAGAGGGTGGTGGGTGCCTGGAACTCGCTGCCGGGGGAGGTAGTGAAAGCGGATATAATAGTGACTTTTAAGGGGCATCTTGACAAATACATGAATAGAATGGGAATAGAAGGATAACTATTGTGCCCGGAAGGGGTTATAGTTAAGTGGGGCAGCATGGTCGGTGCAGGCTTGGAGGGCCAAAGGGCCTGTTTCTGTGCTGTAATTTTCTTTGTTCTCCATGGTGAGTTCCCCGCAATGGGAACCATCCAGAAATGTGATTTCAGTTGCAAATTGTGGGTGGTTTCAACTCATAGAATTCCTATAGTGGAGAAGGAGGCCATTCGGCCCATCAAGTCTGCATTGACCACAATACCACCCAGGCCCCATAACCCCATACATTTACCCTAGCTAGTCCCCCTGATGCTAAGAGACAATTTTTGCATGGCCAATCCACCTAACCCACACAGCTTTGGACTGTGGGAGGAAACCGGAGCACTCGGAGGAAACCCACGCAGACACGGGGAGAATGTGCAGACTCCACACAGACAGAGTCAAGCTGGGAATCGAACCTGGGTCCCTGGCACTGTGAGGCAGTAGTGCTAACCACTGTGCCACATGCTGACCGTGTAACATCAATAGTTACTCAGAAAACATGAGAAGAATTTAAGAATATAAAACACTTCTATCTTCTGGGTAACTACTGCCCTGACCCACACTGTTCCAACCCCGTGGTACATAGACAGGGTGGATAGTCAGAGACTTTTTCCCAGGATGGAAGTGTCAATCACAAGGTGGACACAGGTTCAAGGTGAGAGGGGGAAGTTTAAGGGAGATGTGTGGGGGGGAAATTTTTCACGCAGAGAATGGTGGGTGCCTGGAATATAGAATCCCTCTAATGCAGAAGGAGGCCATTCGGCCATCGAACCTGCACTGACAACAATCCCACAAAGGTCCACCCCAGATATTTACTCTGCTAAGCCCCCTGACACTAATGGACAATTTATCATGGCCAATCCACCAAACTCATACATCTTTGGACTGTGGGAGGAAACCGGTGCACCCGGAGGAAACCCACGCAGACATGGGGAGAATGTGCAAACTCCACACAGACAGTGACCCGAGGCCGGAATTGAACCCGGGTCCCTTCTCCCTGCCACATTAGTGACATTTAAGAGGCATCTGGATGGATACATGAATAGGGAGGGAATAGAGAGATATGGATCGAGTAACGGCAGGTTTTTCTTTTAGTTCAGTTAGGGTATCATGATCGGCGCGGGCTTGGAGGGTCGAAGGGCCTGTTCTTGTACTGTACTTTTCTTTGTTCTTTGTGTGTTCTTCTTTGAGGTTGAAAAGCGAGAAGGAGCCCTTCGCAAAAGTAGCCAAAATCCTGGTTGAAGAGCTAAATCTCACAGTGGTTAGCACTGCGGCCTCACAGCGCCAGGGACTCGGGTTCGATTCCTGGCTTGGGTCACTGTCTGTGTGGAGTTTGCACATTCTCCCCGTGTCTGCATGGGTTTCTTCCAGGTGCTCCGGTTTCCCCCAACAGTCCAAAAGATGTGCAAGTTAGGTGGATTGGCCATGCTAAATTGCCTTTTAGTATCAGGGGTACTAGTAGGGTGAATGTGTGGGGTTACAGGGATAGGGCCTGGGTGGGATTGTGGTCGGTGCAGACTCGGTGGGCCAAATGGCCATGCTAAATTCTCCCTCAGTGTACCCGAACAGGCGCCGGAGTGTGGCGACTAGGGGATTTTCACAGCAACTTCATTGCAGTGTTAATGTAAGCCTACTCGTGACACTAATAAATGAACTTTAAACTTCAGGAAGAAAGAGAGGTGAAAGATTTAGGGAAGGGATTGCACTTTGTGGGATTGGCAACCTATCGTGGAGATGGAGAGGGGATGGGCGGGTGGGAAAACGATTTGACGCAGTGGCAGATTGGGCACGGCTACAGGTTGGCACATTGTGTGGCAGCTTGGTGGGCACCATACCTGCTAGCTGGAGCTCGATGGGGGCGCTCAGGTGCTCGTCGATCCTCACAAAGCAGGTGAAGCTGCCCTCATCCTCGATCCGGACGTCCCTCAGTAGCAAGGAGGCGTTGCCCTTGGCCAGCTCCTGGGTGAAGAGCGCCGTCCTGTTCACAAAGCTCTCCGCCTGCTGGTTCAGCTGCAGTGAGTACCAATGCACCATCTCACGCGTCTCCGTCAGCTGCCATATCACGCTCAGGTCGTTCAGGGAGAAGTTGACGTCGGTGGTGAAGGAACAGTTCAGGGTGACGTCCTTGCCAAAGATGCCGATCACGGGAACTGTCGGAACTTCGATCCTCAAATCTCCTGGGAAAGAAGAATAAAAAAGACTCGTTGATCCTAATGGGGCTAGCATGTAGTTCCAGGTGCACGGACCCATTCACCAAGGAGAAGGGAAACCCTACAGTGCAGAAGGAGGCCATTCAGCCCATCGAGTCTGCACTGACCACAATCCCACATAGGCCCTATCCCCATGTATTTATCCTAGCTAGTGCCCCCAAGGGGCAATTTAGCACGGCCAATCCACCTAACCCGCACATTTTTGGACAGTGGGAGGAAACCGGAGCACCCGGAGGAAACCCACGCAGACACGGGGAGAATGTGCAAACTCCACACAGACAGTGACCCAAACTGGGAATTGAACCTGTGTCCCTGGCGTTGTGAGGCAGCAGTGCTAACCACTGTGTCACCATGCCGCCCACAAAGCAGAGAAAATGCAGTGGCACAGTGGTTAGCACTGCTGCTTCACAGCTCCAGGGACCTGGGTTCAATTCCCGGCTTGGGTCACTGTCTGTGTGGAGTTTGCACATTCTCCTCGTGTCTGCGTGGGTTTCCTCCGGGTGCTCCGTTTTCCTCCCACAGTCCAAAGATGTGCGGGTTAGGTTGATTGGCTATGCTAAAAATTGCCCCTTAGAGTCCTGAGATGCAGAGGTTAGAGGGATTGGCGGGTAAATATGTGGGGATATGGGGGTAGGGCCTGGGTGGGATTGTGGTCGGTGCAGACTCGATGGGCCAAATGGCCTCTTTCTGCACTGTAGGGTTTCTATGATTAGCACTGCTGCCTCACAGCTCATAGAATCATAGAAACCCTACAGTGCAGAAAGAGGCCATTTGGCCCATCGAGTCTGCACCGACCACAATCCCACCCAGGCCCCATCCCCACATATTTATCCACTAATCCCTCTAACCTATGCATCCCGGGACACTAAGGGGCAATTTAGCATGGCCAATTAACCTAACCCGCACATCTTTGGACTGTGGGAGGAAACCGGAGCACCCGGAGGAAACCCATGCAGACACAGGAAGAATGTGCAAACTCCGCACAGACAGTGACCCAAGCCGGGAATCGAACCCAGGTCCCTGGAGCTGTGAAGCAGCAGTGCTAACCACTGTGCTACCGTGCCGCCCAGCTCCAGGGCCTGGGTTCGATTCCCGGCTTGGGTGATCGTCTGTGTGCAGTTTGCACGTTCTCCCAATGTCTGCGTGGGTTTCCTCCGGGTGCTCCGGTTTCCTCTCACAGTCCAAAGATGTGCGGGTTAGGCGGACTGCCCATGATAAATTGCCCCTCAGTGTCAAGGTGATTCAGGAGGGTAAATATGTGGGGGTTACAGCGGTGGGATCTGGGTGGGATTGCTGTCGGTGCGGGCTTGATGGGCCAAATGGCCTCCTTCTGCATTGTAAATTCTATGATATATCCTGATTAGAGCCCAGATTAGATGAAATAACATCTAAGAAGGCTAGTATGGAACATAAAGTGTGGGCCGAATGGCCCCTATCTGTGCTGTAAATTATTCTAATGGCCAGTAAGGTCATCAGCGCCCATTAACCTTGATTGCAAGCACTTTAGTCATTTACCCACCACATCCCAGAGCAGGCAATTCCTTCAAGCAGATGAGATGACTAATTGAGGTAGTCGTTTTTAGTTTAGTTGGCCGACCCAGTGCGGCCTAAAGCAGGTGAATGATGGTTTGTTTTTGCAGTTCAGACAAATCAGTCCTTCCCACTCACCCACCCCCCCCCCCCCCCGCCCCCACCCCCCCCCCGCCCCACCCCCCCCCCCCCCCCCCCCCCCACCCCCCGCAATGCCTCTCCTCTGATTGAGCCCACCCCGCCAGCAACTTGGCTTTGTGAAGACCGCACGCCATTTTTAAAGACTGTCCCAGTGTGCAAAGGTTAACCAGGAACACCCCTCCTCCCTCGCCTCTCCCACCCACCCTCCTTCCCCCACAGTGCCGGGGGCAGTGTCCAGGTAGTGCCAGAGGGTCAGTGTCCAGGTAGTGCCGGGGGGTCAGTGTCCAGGTAGTGCCGGGGGGTCAGTGTCCAGGTAGTGCCAGGGGGACAGTGTCCAGGTAGTGCCAGAGGGTCAGTGTCCAGGTAGTGCCAGGGGGTCAGTGTCCAGGTAGTGCCAGGGGGTCAGTGTCCAGGTAGTGCCGGGGGGTCAGTGTCCAGGTCGTGCCAGAGGGTCAGTGTCCAGGTAGTGCCGGGGGGTCAGTGTCCAGGTAGTGCCAGGGGGTCAGTGTCCAGGTAGTGCCAGGGGGTCAGTGTCCAGGTAGTGCCAGGGGGTCAGTGTCCAGGTAGTGCCAGAGGGTCAGTGTCCAGGTAGTGCCAGAGGGGCAGTGTCCAGGTAGTGCCAGAGGGTCAGTGTCCAGGTAGTGCCAGGGGGGTCAGTGTCCAGGTAGTGCCGGGGGGTCAGTGTCCAGGTAGTGCCAGGGGGTCAGTGTCCAGGTAGTGCCAGAGGGTCAGTGTCCAGGTAGTGCCAGAGGGTCAGTGTCCAGGTAGTGCCGGGGGGTCAGTGTCCAGGTAGTGCCAGAGGGTCAGTGTCCAGGTAGTGCCAGAGGGTCAGTGTCCAGGTAGTGCCAGAGGGTCAGTGTCCAGGTAGTGCCAGAGGGTCAGTGTCCAGGTAGTGCCGGGGGGACAGTGTCCAGGTAGTGCCGGGGGGTCAGTGTCCAGGTAGTGCCAGGGGGTCAGTGTCCAGGTAGTGCCAGAGGGTCAGTGTCCAGGTAGTGCCAGGGGGTCAGTGTCCAGGTAGTGCCGGGGGGTCAGTGTCCAGGTAGTGCCGGGGGGTCAGTGTCCAGGTAGTGCCAGAGGGTCAGTGTCCAGGTAGTGCCAGGGGGGTCAGTGTCCAGGTAGTGCCGGGGGGTCAGTGTCCAGGTAGTGCCAGGGGGTCAGTGTCCAGGTAGTGCCAGAGGGTCAGTGTCCAGGTAGTGCCAGAGGGTCAGTGTCCAGGTAGTGCCAGAGGGTCAGTGTCCAGGTAGTGCCGGGGGGTCAGTGTCCAGGTAGTGCCAGGGGGTCAGTGTCCAGGTAGTGCCGGGGGGGTCAGTGTCCAGGTAGTGCCAGAGGGTCAGTGTCCAGGTAGTGCCAGGGGGGTCAGTGTCCAGGTAGTGCCAGGGGGGTCAGTGTCCAGGTAGTGCCGGGGGGTCAGTGTCCAGGTAGTGCCAGGGGGGTCAGTGTCCAGGTAGTGCCAGAGGGTCAGTGTCCAGGTAGTGCCAGGGGGTCAGTGTCCAGGTAGTGCCGGGGGCAGTGTCCAGGTAGTGCCAGAGGGTCAGTGTCCAGGTAGTGCCGGGGGGTCAGTGTCCAGGTAGTGCCAGGGGGTCAGTGTCCAGGTAGTGCCGGGGGGTCAGTGTCCAGGTAGTGCCAGAGGGTCAGTGTCCAGGTAGTGCCAGAGGGTCAGTGTCCAGGTAGTGCCGGGGGGTCAGTGTCCAGGTAGTGCCGGGGGGTCAGTGTCCAGGTAGTGCCGGGGGGGCAGTGCCCAGGTAGTGCCAGAGGGTCAGTGTCCAGGTAGTGCCGGGGGGTCAGTGTCCAGGTAGTGCCGGGGGGTCAGTGTCCAGGTAGTGCCGGGGGGTCAGTGTCCAGGTAGTGCCGGGGGGTCAGTGTCCAGGTAGTGCCGGGGGGTCAGTGTCCAGGTAGTGCCGGGGGGACAGTGTCCAGGTAGTGCCGGGGGGTCAGTGTCCAGGTAGTGCCAGAGGGTCAGTGTCCAGGTAGTGCCAGGGGGTCAGTGTCCAGGTAGTGCCAGAGGGTCAGTGTCCAGGTAGTGCCAGAGGGTCAGTGTCCAGGTAGTGCCAGAGGGTCAGTGTCCAGGTAGTGCCAGAGGGTCAGTGTCCAGGTAGTGCCGGGGGGACAGTGTCCAGGTAGTGCCGGGGGGTCAGTGTCCAGGTAGTGCCAGAGGGTCAGTGTCCAGGTAGTGCCGGGGGGACAGTGTCCAGGTAGTGCCGGGGGGACAGTGTCCAGGTAGTGCCGGGGGGACAGTGTCCAGGTAGTGCCGGGGGGACAGTGTCCAGGTAGTGCCAGAGGGTCAGTGTCCAGGTAGTGCCAGAGGGTCAGTGTCCAGGTAGTGCCAGAGGGTCAGTGTCCAGGTAGTGCCGGGGGGACAGTGTCCAGGTAGTGCCAGAGGGTCAGTGTCCAGGTAGTGCCGGGGGGTCAGTGTCCAGGTAGTGCCGGGGGGTCAGTGTCCAGGTAGTGCGGGGGGTCAGTGTCCAGGTAGTGCCAGAGAGTCAGTGTCCAGGTAGTGCCAGAGGGTCAGTGTCCAGGTAGTGCCAGAGGGTCAGTGTCCAGGTAGTGCCAGAGGGTCAGTGTCCAGGTAGTGCCAGAGGGTCAGTGTCCAGGTAGTGCCAGAGGGTCAGTGTCCAGGTAGTGCCGGGGGGACAGTGTCCAGGTAGTGCCGGGGGGTCAGTGTCCAGGTAGTGCCAGAGGGTCAGTGTCCAGGTAGTGCCGGGGGGACAGTGTCCAGGTAGTGCCGGGGGGACAGTGTCCAGGTAGTGCCGGGGGGACAGTGTCCAGGTAGTGCCGGGGGGACAGTGTCCAGGTAGTGCCAGAGGGTCAGTGTCCAGGTAGTGCCAGAGGGTCAGTGTCCAGGTAGTGCCAGAGGGTCAGTGTCCAGGTAGTGCCGGGGGGACAGTGTCCAGGTAGTGCCAGAGGGTCAGTGTCCAGGTAGTGCCGGGGGGTCAGTGTCCAGGTAGTGCCGGGGGGTCAGTGTCCAGGTAGTGCCGGGGGGTCAGTGTCCAGGTAGTGCCAGAGGGTCAGTGTCCAGGTAGTGCCAGAGGGACAGTGTCCAGGTAGTGCCGGGGGGTCAGTGTCCAGGTAGTGCCGGGGGGTCAGTGTCCAGGTAGTGCCGGGGGGTCAGTGTCCAGGTCGTGCCAGAGGGTCAGTGTCCAGGTAGTGCCGGGGGGTCAGTGTCCAGGTAGTGCCAGAGGGTCAGTGTCCAGGTAGTGCCAGAGGGTCAGTGTCCAGGTAGTGCCAGAGGGTCAGTGTCCAGGTCGTGCCGGGGGGTCAGTGTCCAGGTAGTGCCGGGGGGCAGTGTCCAGGTAGTGCCGGGGGGTCAGTGTCCTGGTAGTGCCGGGGGGTCAGTGTCCAGGTAGTGCCGGGGGGTCAGTGTCCAGGTAGTGCCAGAGGGTCAGTGTCCAGGTAGTGCCAGAGGGTCAGTGTCCAGGTAGTGCCGGGGGGTCAGTGTCCAGGTAGTGCCAGAGGGTCAGTGTCCAGGTAGTGCCAGAGGGTCAGTGTCCAGGTAGTGCCAGAGGGTCAGTGTCCAGGTAGTGCCGGGGGGTCAGTGTCCAGGTAGTGCCAGAGGGTCAGTGTCCAGGTAGTGCCAGGGGGTCAGTGTCCAGGTCGTGCCAGGGGGGGGCAGTGGTTAGCTCTGTTGCCTCACAGTACCAGGGACCCAGATATCTGCGTGGGTTTCCTCCGGGTGCTCCGGTTTCCTCCCACAGTCCGAAGGACGCGCTGATTAGGTGCATTGGCCGTGCTAAATTCTCAGTGTACCCGAACAGGCGCCGGAGTGTGGCGACTAGGGGATTTTCACAGTAACTTCATTGTTAAAGCAAGCCTATTTGTGACACTAATAAATAAACTTTAAGCTCAGGGACTGTCAAAGAATATGATCCAACAGTGACGGGCAACCTGGGCTAGCAAGTGTTGCCCCTGACAAAACATTCGCCTCTTTGTCCTTACTCGGACTATCCTGTGTCCTCTGTGTCTGAACCATGTCTTACTTTATTCACTCCTGAGAGGGACACTGCCAGTTCAATTATTAATACAGACAAAAGCACTCAGCCTATCATGGATTCATCCCGACCTCCAACATCCTGACAGAGGCAGCTTTCAAAGCTTTACATTTTTCATGAACCACCGTGCTACATCCAGCAACCCGGCGAACAGCCTGGTTGTAAACTCTCCTGATAAATGGGAGAATGTTGAAGGAATAAGTGATGAACGATAAGGAGACCCGGAGCTTCTCTTGGCAGGACAGCGCATCCCAGGGAGTCGGGGACACATAAGCTGGGCTGACACTCCACTGCACTGGGCGGCACGGTGGCACAGTGGTTAGCACTGCTGCCTCACAGTGCCAAGGACCCGGGTTCAATTCCGGCCTCGGGTCACTTGCGTGGAGTTTGCGCGTTCTCCACGTGTCTGCGTGGGTTTCCTCCGGGTGCTCCAGTTTCCTCCCACAGTCCAAAGATGTGCGGGCTAGGTTGATTGGCCATGCTAAATTAACCTTAGTAACAGGGGGATTAGCAGGGTAAATATGGGGAGTTACAGGAATAGGGCCTGGGTGGGATTGTGGCCGGTGCAGACTCGATGGACCGAATGGCCTCCTTCTGCACTGTGGGGATTCTATGATTTTATGATTCTGATACTGAGTGCTACATGGCGAGAGGTATTGACTATGCTAAACTGAGGTCTTGTCAGCGGTGATGTGCATGTACCTTTAAGGGAGGTATTTTCAACTGCTGTCCAGCGCTACCCATCCTGAGACAGGGTGAGATTTTCCGTGCACCCAGCCTCATATTTCGTGGCAGCGGAGGCAACTCACCATTGGCTGATGGGAATTTCCAGACCCGCCGTTGTCAACGGGTATCCCATTGAATACGCCCCTCGTTGCCATGGAAGCTGCCGTCAGCGGGACCGGATATTTCCGCTGACACGAACGGCCATAATCCAGCCGTAATCTACCATAAAGGTCGTGAATGAAGCCCAGTCCATCACGCAAACCAGCCTCCCATCCATTGACTCTGTCTACACTTCCCGCTGCCTCGGAAAAGCAGCCAGCGTACTCAAGGGCCCCCACGCACCCCAGACATTCTCTCTTCCACCTTCTTCTGTCGGGAAAAAGATACAAAAGTCTGAGGTCACGTACCAACCGACTCAAGAACAGCTTCTTCCCTGCTGCCATGAGACCTTTGAATGGACTTACCTTGCATTAAGTTGATCTTTCTCTACATCCTTGCTATGACTGTAACATTCTGCACTCTCTCCTTTCCTTCTCTATGAACAGTATGCTTTGTCTGTATAGCACGCAAGAAACAATACTTTTCATTCCCACAGTCCAAAGATGAGCGGGTTAGGTGGATTGGCCATGCTAAATTGGCCCTTAATGTCAGGAGGATGAGCCAGGGTAAATGCATGGGGTTGTGGGGATAGGGCTTAGGTGGGATTGTGGTCACTGCAGACTCGATGGGCCGAATGGCCTACTGCACTGTAGGATTCTATGATAAGGCTACGCAATGAATTGTCCAGTGTTAAAGGGGTACCTTCTCAGGTCAACACTGGTTAAATGAGGATTATTTTCTCCTGCACTGACCCTCACATCTGCGAGCCATTCTGCCCATCGCATCGGCGTTGGTTCTACGAGCAATCCAAAGCCCCACAGCCCATTTCCAAAGCATTCCCCAGTGTTTTGAACGCTCATCTAACTTCCCCTTGAAGACACACAACAGCCCCTCCCCAACATTGAGAATCACCGGCCATGTTTTCACAGCATTCTCTGCCAAAGGAAATCACTCCTTTCCCCTCTGTGAAGCAAGGGGGTTTGCAGGGTGGAAGGTGGCCACTCGGCCCATTGCGCCCATGCTTTCCCTTCCAGAAAAATAACAAAAACTGAAACAGTGTCAAGTGAAACTTATCAAAAAGTCTCCAATTTTTATTGATTACGAAGAGGAACGTTGAAATCCCCATTTTTTTAAAAAGATTTTTTTAGGGGCGGCAAGGTGGCACAGTGGTTAGCGCTGCTGCCTCACAGCGCCAGAGACCTGGGTTCGATTCCTGGCTTGGGTCACTCTCTGTGTGGAGTTTGGACATTCTTCCCGTGTCTGCGTGGGTTTCCTCCGGGTGCTCCGGTTTCTTCCCACAGTCCAAAAATGTGTGGGTTAGGTTGATTGGTCATGCTAAATTGCCCCTTAGTGTCCCGGTTTGCGTAGGTTAGAGGGATTCGCGGGGTAAGTGTGTGGGGTTACAGAGATAGGGCCTGGGTGCGATTGTTGTCGGTGCAGGCTCGATGGGCCGAATGGTCTCCTTCTACACTGTGAGGATTCTATAATGGCTGATCAAATGCTATTCTTTAAACAGAGCACGGATATTTAGTTAAACTTCTCGTATGAAGAGCAGCATTAGTTAATTTCAATGTGTGATCCAGTCAGTAATTCCAATGGCAGCAAAGGTTATCAGGGGAGAAGTGGCAGGTGTCCCAGCCCATTATCGGAGGATATCCACTGTCCTCACCATTGACAGGAGCGAGTGCAATATTCCTGAAAGGAAAAGAGGCATTTTCGTTCCCCTCATTGCATTTTGATGAAAGAGCTAAAGTCTGTTTATTGACTGTCCAAAGTATACAAGCGGTGTGAGGCTTATATCAATAATTACGTGCTGGGGCACAGTGCAAAGTCCTTTTTCTAAGCCAAAACTGGTTAGAATCCCTACAGTGCAGAAGGAGGCCATTCGGCCCATCAAACTGCACCAACCACAATCCCACCCAGGCCCTATCCCCATAACGCTATGCATTTACCCTAGCTAGTCCTCCTACACTAAGGGGCAATTAAGAATGGCCAATCCACCTAACCCACACATCTTTGGAATGTGGGAGGAAACCGGAGCACCCGGAGGAAACCCACGCAGACACGGGGAGAACGTGCAAAATCCACACAGACAGTGACCCGAGGCCGGAATCGAACCTGGGTCCCTGGTGCTGTGAGGCAGCGGTGCTAACCACTGTGCCGCCCTTAAATGGATTCCAGCAAGCCTCTCAGTTCAAGGGCAATTAGGGATGGGCAATAAATGCTGGTCCAGCCAGTAACGCCCACATCCCATGAATGAATAAAAAAATTGCTCCCTCGCCAGGGTGTAGATAAAGCCATGGAAGGAAGCCAAGCAAAATGGCCACGTGACCACTTTCCCCGCCTGACTGACCATGTGGATTTTAAAAAATAATAGCTTACAATCCATGTAGGCCCTGTTTGTGAACAGAATTCCCACTCACCTGAAGGAGGGGCTTGGAGCTCCGAAAGCTAGTGTGGCTTTTGCTACCAAATAAACCTATTGGACTTTAACTTGGTGTTGTTAAACTTCTTACATTGCTGACTGGCCAGCATTTATTGCCCATCCCTAGTTGCCTGAGGGCAGTTGAGAGTCAACCACATTTCTGCGGGGCCGGAGTCACATGTAGGCCAGACCGGGTAAGGACGGCAGATTTCCTTCCCTAAACAACATTAGTGAACCAGATGGGTTTTTCCAAGAATCGACAATGGTTTCATCGGTAATTCTAGATTTTTACAGAATTCAAATTTCACCATCTGCCATGGTGGGATTTGAACCTGGGGCCTCAGAGTATTACCCCAGGACTCTGGATTACCAGCACCAGTGATTATAACCACTAGAACCATAGAACCATAGAAAATTACAGCTCAGAAACAGGCCTTTTGGCCCTTCTTGTCTGTGCCGAACCATTTTTTGCCTAGTCCCACTGACCTGCACTTGGACCATATCCCTCCACACCCCTCTCATCCATGAACCCGTCCACTACACCACTGTTTCAGTAGTCCAAACTTGGGGAAGTCCTCCAACTCGTCCACTGTCTTTGACACCCTATGCTAAAGATTAAGGACATGGGGATTGAAGTGTGACCAAGAATTGAGGAGCAGATCCCTCAATTAATGAACAAGAATCTGGAACCTCCCTGTGCAGGCAAGGATGGTAGATTTCCTTCTCTAAAGGACATTAGTGAACCAGATGGGTTTTTCCAACGATCGACAATGGTTTCATGGTCATCAGTAGTTTCTTAATTCCAGATTTTCTTTATTGAATGCAAATTCCACCATCTGCAATGGTGGGATTTGTACCCAGGTCCTTAAGTGCATTATTAGGAGAGGCAGTAGCGTAGTGGTATTGTCACTGGACTGGTAATCCAGAGACCCATGTGCAATGTTATGGGGTCATCCCACCATCAGACTCACCATGGACTACTCTCCGGAATCGGTTGCATTCTTGGACACACGCATCTCCATTAAGGACGGTCACCTCAGCACCTCACTGTACTGCAAGCCCACGGATAACCTCACGATGCTCCACTTCTCCAGCTTCCACCCTAAACACGTTAAAGAAGCCATCCCCTACAGACAAGCCCTCCGCATACACAGGATCTGCTCGGATGAGGAGGATCGCAACAGACACCTCCAGACGCTGAAAGATGCCCTCATAAGAACAGGATATGGCGTTCGACTCATCGATCAACAGTTCCAACACGCCACAGCGAAAAACCGCACCGACCTCCTCAGAAGACAAACACGGGACATGGCGGACAGAGTACCCTTCATCGTCCAGTACTTCCCCGGAGCAGAGAAGCTACGGCATCTCCTCCGGAGCCTTCAACATGTCATCGATGAAGACGAACATCTCGCCAAGGCCCATCATCCCCACACCCCCACTTCTTGCCTTCAAACAACCGCACAACCTCAAACAGACCATTGTCTGCAGCAAACTACCCAGCCTTCAGGAGAACAGTGACCACGACACCACACAACCCTGCCACAGCAACCTCTGCAAGACGTGCCAGATCATTGACACGGTTGCCATCATCTCGCGTGAGAACACCATCCACCAGGTACACACTCTTGCAACTCGGCCAACGTTGTCTACCTGATACGCTGCAGGAAAGGATGTCCCGAGGCATGGTACATTGGGGAGACCATGCAGATGCTACAACAACAGATGAATGAACACCATTCGACAATCACCAGGCAAGAGTGTTCTCTTCCTGCTGGGCAACACTTCAGCGGTCATGGGCATTCAGCCTCTGATCTTCGGGTAAGTGTTCTATTAGGCGGCCTTCACGACAGCGCAGAATCGCTGAGTAGAAACTGATAGCCAAGTTCCGCACACATGAGGACGGCCTCAACCGGGATCTTGGGTTCATGCCACACTATCTGTAACCCCCACAACTTGCCTGGGCTTGCAAAATCTCACTAACTGTCCTGGCTGGAGACAATACACATCTCTTTAACCAGTGCTTAAACCTCTCTCCACTCACATTGTCTGTACCTTTAAGACTTGATTACCTGTAAAGACTCGCATTCCAACCATTATTTTGTAAATTGAGTTTATGTCTTTATGTGCTCTGTTTGTGAACAGAACTCCCACTCACCTGAAGAAGGAGCAGCGCTCTGAAAGCTTGTGCTACCAAATAAACCTGTTGGACTTTAACCTGGTGTTGTGAGACTTCTTACTAATGTTCTGGGGACCCGGGTTCGAATCCCAGCACGGCAGATGGCGCAATTTGAAATACAAAAAATCTGGAATTCAAGTCTAATGATGACCATGAAACCATTGTCAACGGTTGTTAAAAACTGAGTGAGCAAGTTAGAGGACGTCCCCATCTTTGGACAGCTGGAACAGCAGCGTAGTGCTATTATCAATAGACTAGCAATCCGGAGACCCAGGGTAATGCTTTGGTGAAATCTGAATTTCATAAACATCGAGATTAAAAATCTACTGATGACCATGAAACCATTGTCGATTGTCAGAAAAACATACCTGGTTCATTAATGAGCAGTGGTTAGCCTCCCAGCGCCAGGGACCCGGGTTTGATTCCCGGCTTGGGTCACCGTGGAGTCTGCATGCTCTCCCCGTGTCTGCGTGGGTTTCCTCTGGGTGCTCCAGTTTCCTTCCACAGTCCAAAAGATGTGCTGGGTTAGGTGCATTGGCCGTGCTAAATTCTCCCTCAGTGTACCCGAACTGGCGACTAGGGGATTTTCACAGTAACTTAATTGCGGTGTTAATGTGAGCCTACTTGTGACAATAAATAAATAAACTTTAAATTAGTTGAGGGAAGGAAATCTGCCGTCCTTACCTGGTCTGGTCTACATGTGACTCCAGGCCCACAACAATATGACTGACTCTTAAATGCCCTTAGGGATGGACAGTAAATGCTGGCCCAGCCAGTGACGCCCACATCCCATGTACAAATAAAATAAAAATCCATGGTTTCTGAGCTACTGGTCCATTGACACGACCACTATCACTATATCTCCCCTTGGTTTGCTTGTACATCCAGTCCCTTCCGCGATCACTGGATGCCATGTCCGACAACAAGCATAACACTGTGCTTCAATTCTAATGCCTCATTTCGCCTTTCGCTGAATGTGGCACGGTGGCACAGTGGTTGGCACTGCTGCCTCACAGCACCAGTGACCTGGGTTCAATTCTGGTCTCGGGTCACTGTCTGTGTGGAGTTTGCACTTTCTCCCCGTGCCTGCGTGGGTTTCCTCCGGGTGCTCCGGTTTCCTCCCACAGTCCAAAGATGTGCGGATTAGGTGGATTGGCCAGGCTAAATTGCCCCTTAGTGTCAAAGATGTGCAGGTTAGGTAGATTGGCCATGCTAAATTAACCCTAGTGTCAGGAGGATTAGCAGGGTAAATATGAGGGGTTATAGGAATAGGGCCTGGGTGGGATTGTTGTCAGTGCAGTCTCGATGGGCCAAATGGCCTCCTCCTGCACTGTAGGGATTCTATGAATGCAAAGTTTATGGATTACATTCCCCCTTGAAAGTCTTCCTTTAAACTGACCGGCATCATGAAAAGAGGATAAAAGCTTTGGACTCGAAACGTCAGCTCTTTTCTCTCCTTACAGATGCTGCCGGACCTGCTGAGATTTTCCAGCATTTTCTCTTTTGGTTTCAGATTCTAGCATCCGCAGTAATTTGCATTTATTTCAGCTGTACTTGAGTCAGTAATCTCAGACTTTTTGTATCTTTTTCTCGACAGAAGAAGGTGGAAGAGAGAATGTCCGGGGTGTGCGGGGTCCTTGATTATGTTGGCTGCTTTTCCGAGGCAGCGGGAAGTGTAGACAGAGTCGATGGATGGGAGGCTGGTTTGTGTGATGGACTGGGCTTCACTCACAACCCTTTGTAGCTTTTTGTGGTCTTGGTCAGAGCAGGAGCTGTGATACAACCAGAAAGGATGCTTTCTATGGTGCATCTGTAAAAGTTGGTGAGAGTCGGAGTGGACATGCCGAATTTCCTTAGAGGAGATCCCTTTACTTGGATCAAGGCGGAGGCCATGAACGGTGGAATGGGTAATGAGTCACAGTGGTCAACCATGGTTAAAATGGGAAGGGGATTCTGTACGGGAAAAGAAAGCCATTACAATTTAACACCTGCACGTGGCTCACTATATTCCTAAAATATGGGAGAGAGCTACTACACCGAACTGTCAAGAGCTAACAAGCATTGTGGGGAAGGCAACGAGAATATAATGAGGTCAAGGCTGCCCGGGCAGTCCCACATGCCAACTTATCAAAGAGCGAATACATTCCGACGCTGGCTGGTGCTGGTACAAATGAGTCAGTAATCCGCCAACAGGTCCCTGCTCGCCCCACATCTGCCTGAATGGTACAAATGATTTATGTTCAGGTTAACAGATGGTTGACAATGAATCCGTTTGTTTCTGAAGGAAGCTAAGAGTGTGGAAGTGATTGCACACAACCAGTCGATTACTCCACTCAACGGTGCTACTTTCCTCCCTGCAGCCTGCATTCCCTCGTGAGCAATGCTTACACGGCGGAAGGATTACCCCTTACACCGAGCACTGCTGCCTCACAGCGCCAGAGACCCGGGTTCGATTCCAGCCTCGGGTCACTGTCTGTGTGGAGTCTGCACGTTCTCCCCGTGTCTGCGTGGCTTTCCTCCGGGTGCTCCGGTTTCCTCCCACCGTCCAAAGATGTGCAGGTTAGGTGGATTGGCCATGCTAAATTGCCCCTTAGTGTTTAAAGGTGGGCAGGCAAGGTAGATTGGCCATGGTAAATTGTCCCTTTGTGTCCAAAGATGTGTACGTTAGGTGCATTGGCCATGCTAAATTGTCCCTAAGTGTCCAAAGATGTGCGGATTAGGTGAATTGGCCATGCTAAATTGTCCCTTAGTGTCCAAAGATGTGCGGGTTAGGTGAATTGGCCATGCTAAATTGTCCCTTAGTGTCCAAAGATGGGCAGGCAAGGTAGATTGGCCATGGTAAATTGTCCCTTTGTGTCCAAAGATGTGTACATTAGGTGAATTGGCCATGGTAAATTGGCCCTTAGTGTCCAAAGATGTGCGGGTTAGGTGGATTGCCCATGGTAACATTTTTTTTATTCATTCATGGGACATGGGCGTTGCTGGCTGGCCAGCATTTACTGCCCATCCCTAGTTGCCCTTGAGAAGGTGGTGGTGAGCTGCCTTCTTGAATCGCTGCAGTCCACGTGCTGTGGGTTGACCCACAATGCCGTTAGGGAGGGAATTCCAGGATTTTGGCCCAGCGACTGCGCAGGAACGGCCGATATATTTCCAAGTCAGGATGGTGAGTGGCTTGGAGGGGAACTTGCAGGTGGTGGTGTTCCCATGTATCTGCTGCCCTGGCCCTACTAGATGGAAGTGGTCGTGGGTTTGGAAGGTGCTGCCTAAGGATCTTTGGTGAATTGCTACAGTGCATCTTGTAGATAGTACACACTGCTGCTACTGAGCGTCGGTGGTGGAGAGATTGAATGATTGTAGATGTGGTGCTAATCAAGTGGGGCTGCTTTATCCTGGTTGGTGTCGAGCATCTTGAGTGTTGTTGGAGTTGCACCCATCCAGGCAAGTGGGGAGTATTCCATCACACTCCTGACTTGTGTCTTGTAGATGGTGAACAGGCTTTGGGGAGTCAGGATGTGTGTTACTGGTCGCAGTATTCCCTTTAGTGTAATGGGGATTACAGGGATAGGGGCTGGGTGGGATTGTTCTCAGTGCAGATTCGATGGGCCAAATGGCCTCCTTCTGCACTATTCTATGATTCTGATTTTATACACCTTTGTAGTAGATCCATATTCGCTTTCAATGGGTGGCACAGTGGTTATCCTCCGCGTTCCAGCCTCCCATCCATTGACTCTGTCTACACTTCCCGCTGCCTCAGCAAAGCAACCTCCAAGTCTCCACCTTCTCCCCGTGTCTGCGTGGGTTTCCTCCGGGTGCTCCGGTTTCCTCCCACAGTTCGAAAGACGTGTGGGTTAGGTGCATTGGCCGTGCTGAATTCAGGACCAGCAGACTGGGGACTCCCCCACCAATTCAGTGGCTCTCCATATTATTGTGACTTGTCTCTTCTACTGACAGGGGAACAACAGAAAGGCTCACTAGGATCCCATCTCCCTTGAGGACCATTCCAGATGCCCCCTTCCCCCACACATGGGCATTCAGTGGGCCCTTTCACTGTGGCAGTCCTCTCCCGCCAATACATCTGTGCTGACAGTCCAGCCTTGGCAGGGGTGGGGCCACAGAGCGCTCAAGGGAACAGACTCCCGACTGTCCCTCTCCGCCCACTCCATGCCACCTCCCTTGCCAATCACAGAAGATTGTCCAACCTTTGGTGGCACTGCGGCCGGGTGCAGCCCACAACATCATGCCCTCTGACATTGGCAGCCACCTTAGTCCAGGTCTTCTTAATTTGATTTGATTTATTATTGTCACATGTATTAGTACACATATTGTTTCTTGCACGCTATACAGACAAAGCATACCGTTCATAGAGAAGGAAACGAGAGAGTGCAGAATGTAGTGTTACAGTCAGAGCTAGGGTGTAGAGAAAGATCAACTTAATGCAAGGTAGATCCATTCAAAAGTCTGACAGCAGCAGGGAAGAAGCTGTTCTTGAGTCGGTTGGTACGTGACCTCAGACTTTTGTATCTTTTTCCCGATCGAAGAAGGTGGAAGAGAGAATGGCCGGGGTGCATGGGGTCCTTAATTATGCTGGCTGCTTTCCCGAGGCAGCGGGAAGTGTAGACAGAGTCAATGAATGGGAGGCTGGTTTGCGTGATGGATTGGGCTACATTCACAACCTTTTGTAGTTCCTTGCGGTCTTGGGCAGAGCAGGAGCCATACCAAGCTGTGATACAACCAGAAAGAATGCTTTCTATGGTGCATCTGTAAAAGTTGGTGAGAGTCATAGCTGACATGCCAAATTTCCTTAGTCTTCTGAGAAAATAGCGGCGTTAGTCAGGTGGGGTGATCATCGCTTGCCATCGCTGGGCATCAGGATGTTGCGCCTGGCACTGACCTCCTGCGTCAGTGTTGACAGGCACTCCTTTGAGAAATGGGGCGAGGGGAGGGTGCAGGAGAGCGCTTAGCCCATGCGACCTGCCCACCACCACCACCCCCCCCCCCCCCCCCCTCCACCCCCCACGGCTTTCTGGCACTGGAGAGCAGTAAAGTTCTTGCCCATCAGCCACTGAGCATCTCAGCCACCTCCCAAAACTCTTGGCGGCCACCAAGGTTCTTCCTCCGCTGATTTTAACCCCCTTCACCGCCAGATCCTTATTGGCTGACTCCATGCGTTCCCGCCTCTGCCGAGACCCAACCGGCAGACACGTGACACGCTGAGCGAGCCTCGATTGGCCGCCCTCTGCATTAACAACCCGGGTTTCCTGGATGCGCCCCAGAGGTAAAATTTAGGCGTCTGATTCTATGATCAAGTCCTTTGCTATGACTGTCTATCACGAGTAGAGGCAGTCTAAAGCTGCTTTGCAGTGGTTTCCTCCCTAGAAACAAAAAGACCAGGGCCGTGGCCTCATAATTGTTGCAAAAAACTCTAAAAAGTTTGAACTTTTCCTTTGTTTCTGGAGCAATGTGTGTATTCCAAGTCAATATACTATTACATGACGAATTACTTGCAGTGTAGCTTTTTGCTTCTGTATAATTAGCTCATTTGTAAAGAAATGCCCCATTAATTTTAGCCTGAATATATGATCCAACAGTGAGATATTTACTGCCTTTCAAAGTGAGCAGCAAGTTACAGTAGCAACATGTTCGGAGAGAAAAGTCAGCACTAGCCCTGGGACACACAATCTCATTCAACCCTGCCAGGACATTGCAAGTTTCACCAGGGCTAATGATGGAAATTGCTCTTCTCGCTGTGAATACAAGTTAATGGTGTTGGGAAGGATCCCAAACTGCAAGAAACAAGATTCAAGTCATGGAGAGGTTTCCACACAAGCCAACGTAGTTTGAAGGAGATCGAGAGGAGGTGTAAGCAACAAGGGCAAAATAACTGCGAACCGTCGAATCCCAACAGTGCAGAAAGAGATCATTCGGCCCATCAGGTCTGCACTGACTCTCTGAAGGAAAATCTCACCCAAGACCTCCACTCCACCCTATCCTCATGACACCACGCATTTGCCATGGCCAATCCATCTAACCTACACATCTTTGGACAGTAAGGGGCAATTTAACATGGCCAATCCACCTAACCTACACATTTTTGGACCCTAAGGGACAATTTAGCATGGCCAACCCACCTAATCTACACATCTTTGGACCCTATGGGGGAATTTAGCATGGCCAATCCACCTACCCTGCACATCTTTGGACCCTATGGGGGAATTTAGCATGGCCAACCCACCTAATCTACACATCTTTGGACCCTACGGGGCAATTTAGCAAGGCCAATCCACCTAATCTACAGATCTTTGGACCCTACGGGGCAATTTAGCATGGCCAATCCACTTAATCTACACATCTTTGGACCCTAAGAGGCAATTTAGCATGGCCAATCCACCTAACTTGCACATCTTTGGACACTAACGCCGGAATTTTCCCATCCCCCTCATCCACTGGATTCGTAGCGGGCGGGAGGGGCTGACCATGCAAAGGTCCGTTGACCTCGGGTGGGATTTTCTGATTTTGGGGGCAAGCGCAGCCAGAAAATCCCACCCTAAGGGGCAATTTAGCATGGCCAATGCACCTAACCTACACGTCTGTACACGGTGGCACAGTGGTTAGCACTGCCGCCTCATAGCACCAGGGACCCGGGTTCTATTCCAGCTTTGGGTCACTGTCTGTGCGGAGTCTGCACGTTCAACCCGTGTCTGCGTGGGTTTCCTCCGGGTGCTCCGGTTTCCTCCCAAGTTCCAAAGATGTGTGGTTGATTGGCCGTGATAAATTGTCCTTTAGTGTCAGGGGGATTAGCGGGGTAAGGACATGGGGTTACGAGGATAGGGCCTGGGTGGGATTGTTGTCAGTGCAGGCTCGATGGGCCGAATGGCCTCCTTCTTCACTATAGGGATTCTATTCTATCTTAGGACTGTGCGAGGAAACTGGAGCACCTGGCGGAAACCCAAGCAGACACGGGGAGAACCTGCAAACTCCGCACAGACAGTAACCCAAGGCCGGGATCGAACCCGGGTCCCTGGCGCTGTGAGGCAGCAGCGCTACCCACTGTGCCACCCAGATGAAAGGACAGAAATGCCGCAAGAAGAAAGGACAACACACAGTAGACTCGAGCTGATTAGTCGACTTGGACTGGGAACACAGACTGCAGAGCAGAAGTGTAAAATTAACAAGCATTAAGCACAATTTGAGACAAGAATTATTATTTTTTTCCCTTACAGGAGAGTGGATATGTGGAACAGACACCCAAGCAAATTCAGTTAATACCATGTTAATTAGGCACAAAGAAAACAGCTGGCGAAACATCTGGGCAGGAACGGAATTGAGGTTTATGAAGAATAAGTATTCCGCGTGCATTGGATGCTCTGTGAAGCGCAGAAGCTTCTGAACTCGAAGCAATGGAATTACCATGACAAGGAAGGCAAGGATAAATAATGTCAGACGCAGTGGGGTCTGCTTCAACTAATCAGTACCTGGAGTGGCCCAGATGAACACAGTGTGCTGAAATATTTGGTAATGACATCTTGCTCAACAATGGACAACAGAGAGATCTGGGCGTAGAGGACAGTACATCAAATTTATCAAGAGCATTGAGAAGGGAAATGAAGAGTAACAGCCTTAACACTAATTCCTATCGGACTATACTACTGACTGGTCCCAAGCAGGCCACCTCTCGAGTGAGCCAATGGCCTATTGTTGATAGATTTTAGGAAGTTTGGCATGTCCGCTACAACTCTCACCAACTTTTACAGATGCACCATAGAAAGCATTCTTTCTGGTTGTATCACAGCTTGGTATGGCTCCTGCTCTGCCCAAGACCGCAAGGAATTACAGAAGGTCGTGAATGCAGCCCAATCCATCACGCAAACCGGCCTCCCATCCATTGACTCTGTCTACACTTCCCACTGCCTCGGAAAAGCAGCCAACATAATCAAGGACCCCACGCACCCCGGACATTCTCTCTTCCACCTTCTTCGGTCGGGAAAAAGATACAAAAGTCTGAGGTCACGTACCAACCGACTCAAGAACAGCTTCTTCCCTGCTGCTGTCAGACTTTTGAATGGACCTACCTTACATTAAGTTGATTTTTCTCTACACCCTAGCTATAACCGTAACACTACATTCTGCACTCTCTCGTTTCCTTCTCTATGAACCGTATGCTTTGTCTGTATAGCGCGCAAGAAACAATACTTTTCACTGTATACTAATACATGTGACAATAATAAATCAAATCAAATCAAATCAGATTGCTAATCCAGAAACTCAGCTAATGTCCAAGGCACCTGGGTTCGAATCCCATCATGGCAGTTATAGCAAGACTTTGGCACAGTGGTTAGCGCTGCTGCCTCACAGCGCCAGGGACCTGGGTTCAATTCCCGGCTGGGGTCAGTGTCTGTGTGGAGTCTGTACGTTCTCCCTGTGTCTGCGTATGTTTCCTCTGGGTGCTCCGGTTTCCTCCCGCAGTCCTAAAGGCGTGCTGGTTAGGTGCATTGACCGGAACAGGTGCTGGAATGTGGCGACTGGGGGATTTTCACAGTAACTTCATTGCAGTGTTAATGTCAGCCTTACTTGTAAATAAACTTTACTTTTTCCCCAACTCTTATACTCCAACCTCCTTGAAATAAGGGTCAACATCCCATTAGCCTTCCTGATTACCTGTTTTACCTGTGTGCTATCATTCTGCGTTTTGTGCATTTTTTCTCCATTTAAATAACATTCTGTTCTTTCAATCTCTCTTCAAATGATAACCTTTCTAACTCCTGACAAGTGTCCAGCACTTTCTGTTTTTATTTCAGATTTCCAGCATCCAGAGCATAAATCATTATGTGCCTTGTCAAAAGATAGGCGGGTGGAAGGAGGCGTGAATTCTGTACCAAAATGTTTGCTCTTTCTGATTCAAGCCACCCAGATTCATGCTTGAAGATTCTGCAACCTGACCAGCAAGGACGCAATGGGCTGAAGGGCCTTTTCTGCTGTACATCTCTATGACGTATGAATCTAACCTCCACGTGGCACCTAAGCCTCTGCTCAGCTCGCCATTACCTTGTAAGGTTGTCGAGTCAACGTGAGAGAATTTTTGCCTCACAATCAGGTAAATGGACTCACTCGGTCGTCAATCAAGAAAGCTGACTTTTGGAGCCCAAAAGAGGTCTGGTGCAATGACAATAATCTCTCCCTCAATGTCAGTAAAATGAAAGAGATAGTCATCGACTTCAGGAAGCGCTGTAGAGGACATGCCCCTCTCTGTATCAAAGGGGATGAAGTGGAAATGTTTGAGAGGTTTCGAGGTGTCCAGATCACTAACAACCTGTCCTGGTCCCTCCATGCGGACGCTATGGTTAAGAAAGCCCACCAACTTTCTCAGGAGGCTAAGGAAATTCGGTATGTCAGCTACAATTCTCACCAATTTTTAGATTCACCATAGAAAGCATTCTTTCTGGTTGTGTCACAGTTTGGTATGGCTCCTGCTCTGCCCAAGACCGCAAGAAACTACACAGAGTCGTGAACGTGGTCCAATCCATCACGCAAACCAACCTCCCATCCATTGACTCTGTCTACACTTCCTGCTGCCTTGGAAAAGCAGCCCGCATAATCAAGGACCCCACGCACCCCGGACATTCTCTCTTCCATCGGGTAAAAGATACAAAAGTCTGAGGTCACGTACCAACCGACTCAAGAACAGCTTCTTCCCTGCTGTTGACAGACCTTTAAATGGGCCTACCTCGCAATAATCTTTCTCTGCACCCTCTACTCTCCTTCTCCCCGATGTACTCTATGAACGGTATGCTTTGTCTGTATAGCGTGTAAGAAACAATACTTTTCACTGCATCCCAATACATGTGACAATAATAAATCAATTCAAATAATGTTCTTACATCAATGTCTCCTGACAACTACTGAAAGAGTATGAGAAGTGAACACAAGACGCACACAGGAACAGATTGGTGTCTTGACTTGGGTGGTTTCCCAGAATTTGTCAGGTTCGCACAACTGGTGAAATAAATCAAACGTTACTCCCGGTTTATTTATACTTCATATCAAGTTAAATTGCAAGAGCAGGATAAAGGAACGTGGCAGGGATAAGGGGAAAACTGGCAAAATGCAAATTCAGGGCTGCGATCAGGAAATTCGAATCATGGAACCCCTACAGTGCAGAAGGAGGCCACCCGGCCCAATGAGCCTGCACCAACTCTCTGAAAGAGCAGCCCTCCCTCCACCCAATCCCCGTGACCCTGTTCGTGGTGAATCCACCTAACCTGCACATCGGCAATACATTTCCAAGTCAGGAGAGTAGGTGACTTAGAAGTCTTGGAATAGGATCCCTACAGTGCAGAGGGAGACCATTCGGCCCATCCAGTCTGCACCAACTGTTTGACAGAGTGTCTTACCCCACATCTTACTATATATACATCTATCCCGCGAATGCCCCTAACCTACACGTCTTTGACTTATCATGGCCAACCCATCTAACCTGCACATCTTTGGACACCAAGATGCAATTTAGCATGGCCAATCTACCTAACCTGCACATCATTGGACACTAAGGGGCAATTTAGCATGGCCAATCCACCTAACCTGCACATCTTTGGACACCAAGATGCAATTTAGCATGCCCAATCCACCTAACCTGCACATCCTTGGACTGTGGGAGGAAACTGGAGCACCCGGAGGAAACCCACCCAGACACAGGGAGAATGTGCAAACTTCACACAGACAGTCACCCAAGTCCGAAATCGAACCCTGGTCCCTGGCGCTCTGAGGCAGCAGTGCTAACCACTGCACCGCCCATTCTTTTCACACACACAATATAGAGAGGAGATTCCCAGTCACAGTGGGGTCACTGAAAAAACAATTGAATGACACGGGGAAGAGAATGATGATTGTCAGAGTTGGCTGGATTAAGTTAGATGGGCAAAATCTAAAAGGATTTTGCGACCGCAGAGACCCATGATTAACACCAGTACAAAATCTAATAATAACGGAGAGCCCTGGGGATGCTGGAAATCTAAAATCAAAGGAGGAAATGGACGAACTGTGTCTATGGAAGCCTGTTTGTTCAGTGAGAAATTTTTTTGCGGCAGTTCAGCTAATGGGAAATTGCAGCTTTGTGTCGAGATTGGATCAGATAGGTTGTCTTCTTTAGAACAGAGGCGACTTAAATCATACTGATTAGCCCTTAGGGAAGTGTCAACAAAGAACTATGTTGCAACTCCTCAAACAGACACTACACCAACTGGCCTGTCAAACAAAGTAATCCAGCAGAATTTAGTTTTAAGAAACAATCACTGACAGCAAAGCCACCTTTTTTTTAAAAAAAGAGTTTAAAGAGTGGTACATTTTTTTAAAAACTTCAGATCATGACAATTAAACAGGTCTCATCCACCCTTTAAGAATGTTTACATCTGTTTCATAAAGTCATGGCTTCTACAGTGCGGCCCCTGTTTGAACTCAGCTGATCTGAAACAGCCCTGCTGAGTTTTAACTTTCCCTCCTATGCAATACTTGCTCTACGCTCTTTCCCTCATTGGCAAAAATTGGATCCTTCAGAAGCAGGGGGTCTTCTGAATCAAAGTTTATTTATTAGTGACACAAGTAGGCTTACATTAACGCTGCAATGAAGTTACTGTGAAAATCCCCTAATCTGGCGCCTGTTCGGGTATCTTAGAATCTTAGAAATCCTACAGCACAGAAAGAGGCCATTCGGCCCATCGAGTCTGCACCGACCACAATCCCACCCAGGCCCTATCCCCATATCTTTACATATTTACCCACTAATCCCTCTAACCTGCGCATCCCAGGACACTAGGGAATTTTTTTAGCATGGCCAATCAACCTAACCCGCACATCTTTGGACTGTAGGAGGAAACCGGAGCATCCAGAGGAAACCCACGCAGACACGGGGGAGAATGGGCAAACTCCACACAGTCAGTGACCCAAGCCGGGAATCGAACCCGGGTCCCTGGCGCTGTGAAGCAGCACTGCTAACCACTGTGCCACCGTGCCCCCCTGAATCAGGGTCTCACCTTCCATTTTTAAAAGCCGTGTCATTTTCCTTTCTCCACTGTGAAGGGATTTTGATTTGATTTGATTTATTATTGTCACATGTATTAACATACAGTGAAAAGTATTGTTTCTTGCGCGCTATACAGACAAAACATACCGATCATAGAGAAGGAAGCAAGAGAGTGCAGAATGTAGTGTTACAGTCATAGCTAGGGTTAGAGAAAGATCAACTTAATTGCAAGGTATGCAAGGTTTCCTTGGATGGTGATGGCTAACACGAGGGGACATAGATTTAAATTGAGGGGTGATTGATATAGGACAGATGTTAGAGGTAGGTTCTTTACTCAGAGAGTAGTAAGGGCGTGGAATGCCCTGCCTGCAGCAGTAGTGGACTCGTCAACATTAAGAGCATTCAAATGGTTATTGGATAAACATATGGATGATATTGGAATAGTGTAGATTAGATGGGCTTTAGATTGGTTTCACTGGTCAGCGCAACATCGAGGGCCGAAGGGCCTGTACTGCGCTGTAATGTTCTATGTTCTATGTCTATGTCTAAGGTAGGTCCATTCAAAAGTCTGCCAGCAGCAGGGAAGAAGCTGTTCTTGAGTCGGTTGGTACGTGACCTCAGACTTTTGCATCTTTTTCCCGAAGAAGGTGGAAGAGAGAATGTCCGGGGTGTGTGGGGTCCTTGATTATGCTGGCTGCTTTGCCGAGGCAGCGGGAAGTGCAGACAGAGTCAATGGATGCGAGACTGGTTTGCGTGATGGATTGGGCAACATTCACGACCTTTTGTAGTTCCTTGCGGTCTTGGGCAGAGCAGGAGCCATACCAAGCTGTGATACAACCAGAAAGAATGCTTTCTATGGTGCATCTGTAAAAGTTGGTGAGAGTCATAGCGGACATGCCAAATTTCCTTCGTCTTCTGAGAAAGTAGAGACGTTGATGGACTTTCTTAACTATAGTGTCGGCATGGGGGGACCAGGATAGGTTGTTGGTGATCTGGACACCTAAAAACCTGAAGCTCTCGACCCTTTCTACTTCGTCCCCGTTGATGTAGACAGGGGCATGTTCTCCTTTACGCTTCCTGAAGTCGATGACAATCTCCTTCGTTTTATTGACATTGAGGGAGAGATTATTGTTGCTGCACCAGTTCACCAGATTCTCTATCTCATTCCTGTTCTCTGTCTCGTCATTGTTTGACATCCGACCCACTACGGAGGTGTCGTCGGCAAACTTGAAAATCGAGTTGGAGGGGAATTTGGCCACACACTCATAGGTGTATAAGGAGTATAGTAGGGGGCTGAGGACACAGCCTTGTGGGGCACCGGTGTTGAGGATGATCGTGGAGGAGGTGTTGTTGCCTCTCCTTACTGATTGTGGTCTGTGAGTTAGGAAGTTCAGGATCCAGTCACAGAGGGAGGCGCCGAGGCTCAGGCCACGGAGTTTGGAGGTGAATTTTGTGGGAATAATGGTGTTGAAGGCTGAGCTATAGTCAATAAATAGGAGTCTGACATAAGTGTCCTTGTTATCTAGGTGTTCCAGGGTTGAGTGCAGGGCCAGGTTTCTTGCGCGCTATACAGACAAAACATACCGATCATAGAGAAGGAAAGGAGAGGGTGCAGAATGTAGTGTTACAGTCATAGCTAGGGTGTAGAGAAAGATCAACTTAATGCAAGGTAAGTCCATTCAAAAGTCTGATGGTAGCAGGGAAGAAGCTGTTCTCGAGTCGGTTGGTACGCGCAAGAAACAATACTTTTCACTGTATGTTAATACATGTGACTACAAGAAATGGCCTCTGCTGTGGACCTGTTGCAGCGATAGGCAAACTGTAGTGGATCCAGGTAGTCCGGGAGGCTGGGAGAGGAGGAGAGAATGAGAGGGAGAAAGGGAGAAATTGTCATGATTGAACGTGCTTCAACATTGACATTTGGTTTTGTTATATTTTTTTCGGAGGAGGTGTTATTGCGTTCACTGGGATAGTTTGAAAGATTGGAACAGGCGTTGCGCCATGTTGCGAAAAGCAACCATACAGGATTCATAGGCCGAGCGATCTGTTCCGCTGTTACAATATTTGATTTGATTTGATTTGTGAATGTAGCCCAATCCATCACGCAAACCAGCCTCCCATCCATTGACTCTGGCTACACTTCCCACTGCCTCGGCAAAGTTAAGGACTCCACGCATCCTGGACATTCTCTCTTCCACCTCCTTAGAGACCTAATAGAGGTGTACAAAATTATGAAGGGTATAGATAGGGTGAACAGTGGGAAGCTTTTTCCCAGGTCGGAGGTGACGATCATGAGGGGTCACGGGCTCAAGGTGAGAGGGGCGAGGTATAACTCGGATATCAGAGGGATGTTTTTTACACAGAGAGTGGTGGGGGCCTGGAATGCGCTGCCAAGTACGGTGGTGGAGGGAGACACGCTGGCATCGTTTAAGACTTACCTGGATAGTCACATGAGCAGTCTGGGAATGGAGGGATACAAATGAATGGTCTAGTTGGACCAATGAGCGGCACAGGCTTGGAGTGCCAAAGGGCCCGTTTCCTGTGCTGTACTGTTCTTTGTTCTTTGTTCAGTCGGGAAAAAGAGACAAAAGTCTGAGGTCACGTACCAACCGACTCAAGAACAGCTTCTTCCCTGCTGCTGTCAGACTTTTGAATGGACCTACCTCGCATTAAGTTGATCTTTCTCTACACCCTAGCTATGACTGTAACACTACCTTCTGCACTCTCTCCTTTCCTTCTCTATATAGTTTATATAGTGCTTTATATAGTGCACAAGACACAGTATTTTTCACTGGATGTTAATACATGTGACAATAATAAAACAAATCAAATCAAATTAGGATTTATGGGCTGAATGGTCTGTTCTGTTGTTGCAAAGATGGTAAACGGGATGTTTATAGTGAAATAGCCTTTGCGATACTGACCACAGCATGTCTTTCCCGAGCCCATTTAATTATGCAATTAGCAGAACAACCAGAGCAATGCCCCTCAACATTAGGACAATGACAATGCCAACACCATTAAGTAAACAGCAGCGTCCTCGCGCTCTGTGGCTGGAGCCTGCCCAGAGATAGACTCGCCCTCATGCATCACGCTCCAGGAATGAGATACTCTGCAGATGGAGGGTACAGAGCGGCTCATCTCCACTTAGAGTTCCGCAGCATTTAACAGCCTATTATGTCCTGTAGCTGTTGGAACCCACTTACTGTTCAGCCGGAGGAACCAGTAACTGCAGTGTTCCCATCTCCAATTGCAACTTGACAATGAACATTTAGCTGCGCGTTTAAAATCCTTATTTGTCATCTACTTCGTAGGAATGGCTCACGCAGAGCAGAAGAAATGCTTTAAGTATATTTGCAGAAATATTTGCATAAAGGGTGGCACGGTGGCACAGTGGTTAGCACTGCTGCCTCACAGCGCCAGAGACCCGGGTTCAATTCCGGCCTTGGGTCACTGTGTGGAGTTTGCACGTTCTCCCCGTGTCTGCGTGGGTTTCCTCCGGGTGCTCTGGTTTCCTCCCGCAGACGTGCTGGTTAGGTTGGTTGGCCGTGTAAAATTGACCCTCGTGTCAGGAGGATTAGCAGGGTAAATATTGGGGTTACAGGGATAGGGCCTGGGTGGGATTGTGGTTGGTGCAGACCCGTTGGGCCAAATGGCCTCCTTCTGCACCGTAGGGATTCTATGAATTCCGGCCTCGTGTCGTTGTGTGTGTGGAGTTTGCACGTTCTCCCCGTGTCTGCGTGGGTTTCCTCCGGGTGCTCCGGTTTCCTCCCACCGTCCAAAGACGTGCAGGTTAGGTTGATTGGCCGAGTTAAATTGCTCCGTAGTGTCAAGGGGATTAGCAGGGTAAATACGTGGGGTTACGTGGATAGGGCCTGGGCGGGATTGATGGAGACTGAATTTAATCATTTAAGATGTTGTGATAGAATGGCTGGAGATTCGAGTAAAGGGATGGATAGATGAGATTTCCTGGACTAAGTTCCTCATCTATCTTGTGGATACGGAGTGTGAATTAAGGCTGGTGATCAGGTTGCTGCATATTTTGCATTAATTTCACAACATTGACAGCAGTGACGGGCAACCCAGGCTAGCGAGTGGGCCTCCCTCCATCTCAGTGGACCGCAAGATTGAAACCGGGCTTGTTCACTAACCATGAACCCGCGAATATGATTAAATACATTTAATACACGCCGAATATTTCATAACGGCATGGTGGCACAGTGGTTAGCACTGATGCCTCACAGCACCAGGGACCTGGGTTCGATTCACGGCTTGGGTCATTGTGCAGAGGCTGCACATTCTCCCCATGTCTGCATGGGTTTCCTCCGGGTGCTCCGGTTTCCTCCCACAGTCTGAAAGACGTGCTGGTTAGGTGCATCGGTCATGCTAAATTCTCCCTCAGTGTACCCGAACAGGTGCCGGAGTGTGGCGACTAGGGGATTTTCACAACTTCATTGCAGTGCACACTAATAAATAAACTTAAGACTTAAGAAATTGTTTCATCATTTATATATTAATAGAACTATCATCAACTTCAAATGGTAACACAAAAGGAATATTGACACTTTGGACACAGAGGGAGCGCACGGCTCTCACAGTCAGTGTTGTGAGCAATCAACACCCGCCTCACTTCACTCACCCTTGCTTTACGTGCGAATCACTTCAGTCACACCAGTAGGAAAAAAAACTACACGGACAGAAATCAGCGGAATGTGGCAACCCCACGCGTGGAAAATGGGTAACAAAATGTCTGGTGGGGCCGCACTCAGAACCCAGATGGGCCGCATGTGGACCCAGGGCCCTAGGTTGCCCACCACTGGTCTACAGTCAACATAAATGTTGACTGAAGCCAAACTGAAGAGATATTCTTGCTGCATTGAAATGTAGAACAATGGACTACGGCACATTCGCAACAAAACACACATGGCCTGTTCTTAAGTCCGAGGACTAACGCAAAATTCAGAAAATCTGAAACAAAACCAGGAATTGTTTCTGTCTCCCGCGGTGCTGCCAGGCCCGCTGAAATTTTCCAAGCACTTTGTATTTTTGTTTTTGATTTTAAATCTCATTTCCTTGGTAATTAATCAGGAATTACAGTTCCATGAGCTACACAGTAGGGAGCTGATTCAATGATTACAGTGTAGCATTCTGATCGAGTGTTGGGTATTCCCCAAATGAAATTAAAATCTTGTTCATCTCATCAATCATACAGTTTCTAGGCTAGTGACTACCTTTGCCAATGGAGTAATGTCTCACTAATCTAACTGGAAAACCATACATGAGTCACAGGCAAATTGAGAGCATGATTATTTGCATCACCATTCTACAGTGTCCTATTTATTGTATGTTTCTCATCGGACCTTTCCAGGTAATACATCTGCAGGGGCGGCACGGTGGCACAGTGGTTAGCACTGCTGCCTCACAGCACCAGGGACCCGGGTTCGATTCCCGGCTTGGGTCACTGTCTGTGTGGAGTTTGCATGTTCTCCCCGTATCTGCGTGGGTTTCCTCCGGGTGCTCCGGTTTCCTCCCACAGTCCGAAAGACGTGCTGGTTAGGGTGCATTGGCCGTGCTAAATTCTCCCTCAGTGTACCCGAACAGGCACCAGACTGTGGCAACTAGGGGATTTTCACAGTAACTTCATTGCAGTGTTAATGTAAGCCTTACTTGTGACTAATAAATAAATAAACTTTAAACAATGCAAGATACAGTCAGAGAGTCATAGGGCAATACAGCACGGAAACAGGCCCTTCGGCCCAACTGGTCCATGCTGACCATGGTGCCCTCCCAGCTGGGCCCTAACCTACACATCTTTGGACTGTGGGAGGAAACCGGAGCACCCAGAGGAAACCCACGCAGACACAGGGGAGAACATGCAAACTCCACACAGACAGCGACCCAAGGCCTGAATCCCTGCAGTGCAGAAGGAGGCCATTCAGCCCATCGAGCCTGCACCGACCACAATCCCAACCAGGCCTTAATCCAGGAAGCCCAATATTTACCCTGCTAATCCCCCCTGATACAAGGGTCAATTTCACACGGCCAATCAACCCAACCTGCACATCTATTGGCCCATATCCCTCTAATCCATTCCCATCCGTGTACTTATCCAAATGCTTTTTAAATGTTGCCATTGAACCCGCCTCAAACTCTTTCTCTGGCAGCTCATTCCATATACGCTCCACTCTCTGTGTGAAGAAGTTGCCCTTCAGGTCACCTTTAAATCTTTCCCCTCTGACCTTAAACCTATGCCCTCTAATTTTCAATTCCTCTTCCCTGGGAAAAAGACTATGACCGCAATTTCCCCGTCCCACCCAGCCACGGGAATTGTAGTGGGCAGGAGGGTGGACCATGCAAAGGTCCATTGACCTCAGGTGGGATTTTCCAGTCTTGGGGCGAGAGCGGCCGGAAAATCCCGCCCTATATGCGTTCATCCTATCAATGCCCCTCATGATTTTATTCACGTCAATAATGTCACACAACATTCTTCTACATTCCAAGGAGTAAAGTCCTAGCCTGGCCAACCTCTCCCTATAACTCAGGCTCACTAGTCCTGGCAACATCCTTGTAAATCATCTTAGCACTCTTTCCAGTTTATCAATGTCTTTCCTATAACAGGGTGACCAAAACTGGACACAATACTCCAAGTGCGACCTCAGCAACGACTTATACAACTGTAACATAATGTCCCAACTCCGGTACTCAATGCACAGACTGATGAAAGCCAGCGTGCTAAAGTTTTTTAAAGTTTAAAGTTTATTTATTAATGTCACAAGGAGACTTACATTAACACTGCAATCAAGTTACTGTGAAAATCCCTTTAGTTGCCACACTCTGGCGCCTGTTCGGGTACACTGAGAGAGAATTTAGCACGGCCAATGCAACTAACCAGCACGTCTTTCGGACTGTGGGAGGAAACCGGAGCAAGCCCACGTAGACATGGGGTGAACTTACAAACTCTACACAGACAATGACCCAAGGCCGGATTCAAACCCGGGTCCTTGGCACTGTGAGGCAGCAGTGCTAACCACTGTGCCAACGACTTCTTCACCACTCTGTCTACCTGTGACGCTGCTTTTAATGAACTATGTGCTTGTATTCCTAGGTCCCTCTGTTCCTCAACATTCTGCAGGGCCCTACCTGTCTTGAAACAAATACATAATTGCATATGGAGAATCACCTTTGTAAAATTCAGGACAACCCTTTGTTAGGGATGCACTGTCAATCAAAATGGCCATGGACAATGTCAAAACCCAATTGGGTGGTCAATGAACATGAAATAGATTTCATTGACCTTTCATTTGGAAGGACAAATCAAAGTAGAACATACAGGGTAAATGGTAGGACTCTGAAGAGTGCAGTTGAACAGAGGGATCTGGGAATACAGGTACAGAATTCCCTAAAAGTGACGTCACAGGTGGATAGGGTCGTAAAGAGTGCCTTTGGTACATTGGCCTTTATAAATCGGAGTATCGAGTATAAAAGTTGGAGTGTTATGGTAAGGTTATATAAGGCATTGGTGAGGCCGAATTTGGAGTATTGTGTACAGTTTTGGTCACCTAGTTACAGGAAGGATGTAAATAAGATTGAAAGAGTGCAGAGAAGGTTCACAAGGATGTTGCCGGGACTTGAGAAGCTGAGTTACAGAGAGAGATTGAATCGGTTGGGACTTTATTCCCTGGAGCGTAGAAGATTGAGGGGAGATTTGATAGAGGTGTATAAGATTTTGATGGGTATAGATAGAGTGAATGCGAGCAGGCTTTTTCCGCTGAGGCTAGGGGAGAAAAAAACCAGAGGGCATGGGTTAAGGGTGAAAGGAGAAAAGTTTAAAGGGAATATTAGGGGGGGCTTCTTCACGCAGAGAGTGGTGGGAGTGTGGAATGAGCTGCCGGATAAAGTGGTAAATACGGGGTCACTTTTAACATTTAAGAAAAACTTGGACGGGTTCATGGAGGAGAGGGGTGTGGAGGGATATGGTCCAAGTGCAGGTCAGTGGGACTAGGCATAAAATGGTTCGGCACAGACAAGAAGGGCCAAAAGGCCTGTTTCTGAGCTGTGATTTTCTATGGTTCTATGGTTCAAGGTATTGTGATGACTCTGCATCCGAAACACTAAGACCAGAGCTGTCTGAATCTCTCGGGGCATGAAATGTCAAAACACAGGACTGTTTAGCCGTCTAACACACCACCTTATTAGGGAAAAGGGCTCTGGACTTGTTACAGGCCCTATGGGTAAGGCAAACATGTTTGTTATCTGCTTTTTAGCATATAGAAGAAGCTGTCCAAAGATCAGATACCTCCAGAAATAGCATCTAAGCCATCAAACCAGCAGCAAGACATCTACGCAGCCTCAGGAATATACCGGCTACACCTTGTGACGATACTGTGCCTTTAAGAAATGTATTTGTGCCATGTTCTTGTGCAGGATCTGTTGTAGCAGTTTTTTATGCACTCAGAGCCGTCCTCTCTACCGGCATCCTGTATTGTTGCTGCAGCAACATAATTGCTTCTAATGGCTAGAATGCTGGTTTTAATCTGAACTAATGCTGTTCTGCCGTTTTCCCCTGGGACTTTGCAGAGTAGGGCTTCATTGGGAGGTATGGTCATGTGACAGGGAAGCTGGGTTTACGCAGGATATTCAAGCTTGGATGCTGCTTTTTGAGTCCAGAGAGAAGTGTCTCTCTTTTCCCCTCTCTGAAGTTGGAGACTGGAATCTGTCAGGAGATAAGTCTCTTTCTTGGAGATTTAGCTGCATGAGGGTGGATCTTTCTCTGAGAATTGCTGCTTTGAAAGCTGCAGAGGGAGAGGTATCCTTTTGTGTCTCTGGGGTCTGGAGACTGGGAGCTGCCGGAGGCTGGGTTTACATCTCTGAGGTTTCGGGGATATATCCTTCTCTGAAAATTCCTCCTGAACGTCTGTCCAGAAGTGTGAAAATCCAACATCATATGAGCATACTTGTTTTCATGCTAACTAATTCTGATGAAGGGTGTATGTCTATGGGGTATGGCTTTAAATTGGAAGAACAGAGATAGCTAGCTGTTAAGAATTATACTGTGTCATGTTGAAGTCTGGTAATTGGTAAAAGTTATGCTAATTCTTTTTGTTATATTTTAACTTGGAAGGAGTAACAGGAATACAGAGTACTGGGCTAATGGTAAGATACTTGGTAGTGTGGATGAACAGAGGGATCTGGGTGTCCATGTGCATAGATCCCTGAAAGTTGGCACCCAGGTTGATAGGGTTGTTAAGAAGGCGTACGGAGTGTTAGCTTTTATTGGTAGAGGGATTGAGTTTCGGAGCCAGGAGGTCATGCTGCAGCTGTACAAAACTCTGGTGTGGCCGCATTTGGAGTATTGCGTACAGTTCTGGTCGCTGCATTATAGGAAAGATGTGGAAGTGTTGGAAAGGGTGCAGAGGAGATTTACCAGGATGTTGCCTGGTATGGTGGGAAAATCGTATGAGGAAAAGCTGAGGGGCTTGAGGTTGTTTTCGTTAGAGAGAAGAAGGTTAAGAGGTGACTTAATAGAGGCATACAAGATGATCAGAGGATTAGATAGGGTGGATAGTGAGAGCCTTTTTCCTCGGATGGTGATGGCTAACACAAGGGGACATAGCTTTAAATTGAGGGGTGAGAGATATAGGACAGATGTTAGAGGTAGGTTCTTTACTCAGAGAGTGGTAAGGGCGTGGAATGCCCTGCCTGCAGCAGTGGTGGACTCGTCAATATTAAGAGCATTCAAATGGTTATTGGATAAACATATGGATGATATTGGAATAGTGTAGGTTAGATGGGCTTTAGATTGGTTTCACTGGTTGGCGCAACATCGAGGGCCGAAGGGCCTGTACTGCGCTGTAGTGTTCTATGTTCTATGTTCTTCAATAAACTTTGTTTGATAAAAGCTCCCTCGAGGGTCACTTGAATCATACCTGGGGTGAAACATTTTATGCTCACTAATGCCAAAATCAAATGTAAAACTTAGGGTCTCGGCTAACTTCACAAAACACCTTGGAGTTTTGGCCTGGGTCTTAACAACATTGAAGGAGTCTTCCCACAACCTGTTCCTCAAGTTCACCTGAGAGCTGACCTCCTGCAATTCAAAGACAAGGCAGCTTTCAATTCCCGTGAACCCTCTGCTTTTATGAGGCCTCCATTCCAGCTAAAGCATCAATTCATCCAAGAAACTACAAGCCTGCCATGTAAGGGACTGCAATGATTTATAATTGTTTCTTTCCCTTCATCAATACCCAAAGCTTTGCGTTTGTGGCAGTGCGTGAGAGGGACATCACAAACCTCTTACTGAGCCTATAATCTTTATTTATTTAAAGTCACAAAAGCTTGCTGCTGGAAATCATTTCAACTGGGACAAATCACCCTCGAGGGTCGGAAACTCAGCGATCTCACATTATACAATACTTTGATCACAGACAACAATAAAATACATAAAGTCCTTCCTCAGATCACTGGTGACTTTCCCCAATACGCTGATTTATTTTTCTGTAGAAACAGGCTGGAATTGCGTTTTGTAGTCTAGTGTTTTAGTTCCATAATTGGGTTTGTGCCAATGAACCACCAGATTCCTCCTCATCCTCTGACACTCCAACCCAATACCATCTGGAGCACATGCAGAGGATTAGTCTAATCACGATGTGAATATTCAATGATGAATTCTCAAGTCAAAAATATTTGGAAGGCAACCTAAATGTTTAATGTTTAATAGGTTTCTGGGTGCATAGATCATTAGCACCTCTTTGAAATTTTCACAGTCATTTACGTGCCAACTTAATGCAAAGGTTCTAATGGTATTTGGGCTGATTACTAATTTAGAATGGAACCCTTGCATGCTGGTTTGGGTGAGGGGTGTAAACATTGGTTCCTCCTATTAATGGCTACTTCATGGGGAGGCGATGGCCTAGTGATATTATTGCTAGACTATTAATCAGCTAATGTTCTGGGGAACCGGGTTCGAATCCCGCCACAACAGAGGGTGGAATTTAAATTCAATTTTAAAAATCTTGAATTAAGAATCTACTGATGACCACGAAACCATTGTCGGAAAAACCCATCTGGTTCACTAATGGTCTTTAGGGAAGGAAATCTGCTGTCCTTACCCGGTCTGCCCTACATGTGACTCCAGAGCCACAGCAATGCGGTTGAAACTCAACTGCCCTCCAAGGGCAACTAGGGATGGGCAATAAATGCTGGCCCAGCCAGCGATGCCCATGTCCCACGCATTTTAAAAAATTAAGAGCCTAATCCTGCCCAGAGTTTGGGGCATGGGGAAGGCGGGCCACGGACATTTTTGTCTTTCACCTTTTTGAGGCAAGTGCTGGCCGGTGGCTGGTAATCATCGAGGGAAGCAATGGGGCGACCGTTGACCCCCAAGGCCAGGGCTGAGGACGCTGGTCAGATATAATTTTGAATTGTGGGTGGCACAGTGGTTAGCACTGCTGCCTCACAGCGCCAGGGACCCAGGTTTAAATCCGGCCTTGAGTGACTGTGTGGAGTTTGCACGTTCTCCCCTCGTCTGCGTGGGTTTCCTTCGGGTGTTCCGATTTTCTCCCACACTCCAAAGAAGTGTAGGTCAGGTGGATTGGCCATGCTAAATTGCCCCTTAGTGTCCAAGATGTGTAGGTTGGATGGGGTTCGCCATGATAAATGTGTGGGGTAACAGGGATAGGGTGGGGGACAGAGCCTGGGTAAGATATTCTGTCAGAGAATGGGTGCAGACTCAATGGGCAAAACGCTTGCACTGTAGGCGTTCTATGATTCTATCTCGGGTGGGCAGCAGGTGAGCCTCACTCTATAGGCCCCCTCAGAGTTGGAATGACAAGCGTTCACCGTTCGCCATCCTCAAAACTCCACCCCTGGGGCGGGGTTTTCCGGCCTCGCTCGCCCCGGAACTGGAAAATCCTACTGCGGTCAATGGACCTTTCTATGCTCCACCCCTCATCCGCTCCGAGTCCCGTGGCAGGTGGAACGGGAAAATTCACCGCATGTTTATATGGCTGGTCCACTTCAATTTCTGATCAAAATGCTGATGGTGGGGAATTCAGTGATGCTCGCTGTTCAATGTCGAGGTTAGGTGGTTAGAGATTGAGTCAAAATCATAGAATCCTACATTGCAGAATGAGGCCATTCGTCCCATCGAGTCTGCACTGACAACAATCCCACCCAGGCCCTATCCCCATAACCCTATATATTTACCCTACTAGTCCCCCTGACACTAAGGGACGATTTAGCACGGCCAATCCACCTAACCTGCACATCTTTGGAGTGTGGGAGGAAACCGGAGCACCCGGAGGAAACCCACGCAGACACGGGGAGAATGTGCAAACTCCACACAGACAGTGACCCAAGCCGGGAATCGAACCTGGGTCCCTGGTGCTGTGAGGCAATGGTGCTAACCACTGTGCCACCGTGCCGAGTTGATAGACGTCAGCAGGAGTCAAGGTGCTACACAGCAATCTGGGTCACTAAAGGTACAGATAGTACATATCTTGATGGTTAGGAATTGAACAGAGTTTGAAATGTATTTATCAGTGTCACAAATAGGCTTACATTAACACTGCAATGAAGTTACTGTGAAAATCCCCTAGTCGCCACACTCCGGCGCCTGTTCGGGTACACTGAGGGAGAATTTAGCACGGCCAATGCACCCTAACCAGCACGTCTTTGGACTGTGGGAGGAAACAGGAGCACCCGGAGGAACCCACGCAGACACGGGGAGAACGTGCAGACTCCATACGGAGGTGGCTTAGGGGTGATCTTATAGAGATCTATAAAATAATGAGGGGCATAGATCAGCTCAATAGTCAACATCTTTTCCCAAAGGTAGGGGAGTCTAAAACTAGAGAGCATAGGTTTAAGGTGAGAGGGGAGAGATACAAAAGGGTCCAGAGGGGCAATTGTTTCACACAGAGGGTGGTGAGTGTCTAGAATGAGCTGTCAGAGGCAGTAGTGGAGGCAGGTACAATTTTGTCTTTTAAAAGGCATTTAGACAGTTCCATGGGTAAGATGGGTTTAGACGGATATGGGCCAAACGCGGGCAATTGGGACGAGGTTAGTGGTTCAAAAAAAGGGATGGCATTGACCAGTTGGGCTGAAGAGCCTGTTTCCATGCTGTAAACCTCTATGATTCAATCGCAGGGATTTTACCGCCCGGCCCGCCACGGGAATCGGAGCGGGCGAGGGGCGGACAACGGGAAGGTTTGTTGACCTCGGGCGGGATTTTACGGTGTCGGGACAAGCGAGGGCCGTAAAATCCCGCCCTCGGACTCTACAAGTGACACAAGCCGGGAATCAAATCCCTGGCACCGTGAAGGCAGCTAACCATTGTGCAAACCTTGATGACAAGGGAAGAGAGAGAGAGAGAGAGAAGACAATGCTCTCTCTTACCACTCTTCTACGCACTCCCTTTATTGGATATTGGTCGAGTTTCTCAATTGCGTTACCTAATAAGCATTGATAAGATAGAGGCACAGGCACGATAACACAAAAGAGGGTGGCCAATTTATGAAACACAGCACTTTAAGCAACAGATTATAGAGGAACCATTCTTGACAAGAATTAAATTGGATGTCATAATGGTATTGGAGAATCTACTGATGAGGTAGGGCACTCAAAGAACACAATTTAGATTTGGAATGAATTAAAGTAAGTTCAGGCAGCACTTTAGAGGCCCATTCTAATTGCAAATCTCAATTTTAGTGATGACAGCTGCTTCAAAGCAAGTTACATAATGAATATTAAATAAAAATCTCAGACATGCTCCTACAAATGGCTCCAGATCACAAGGTCAGGTTAAGAACACCCACTCAACACTTTCTTCTGTCTGAATTAGGCTTCCTGCATCTTGGAACTACCAGTCTGACACCAGTCATTCAGCTTAGCAACACACACTTTAATACCTCGAGTTCAAAAACACTTCATTCCTCCTCTCACCGTGAACCTGCCACCTCCAAGAATAAAAGTGTAGCAGGAATAATTGCAAAGAAAGGTTCGCACTTGTATCGTGCTTTTCTTGATCTTGAACCTCTGAAACTGAACAGCCAGTAGAGGCACTAATGTAATGAGACACAATATTTTTGGGTAAACTAATGAACGGCACAGCTGCCTCGCAGCTCCAGGGAGCCGGGTTCGATTCCCGGCTTGGGTCACTGTCAGTGTGCAGAGTCTGCACGTTCTCCCCGTGTCTGCGTGGGTTTCCTCCGGGTGCTCCCACAGTCCAAAGATGTGCTTGTTAGGTGCATTTGCAATGCTAAATTGCCCCTTAGTGTCCTGAGATACGTAGGTTAGAGGGATTAGCGGGGTAAATATGTGGGGTGACGGGGATAGGGCCTGGGTGGGATTGTGGTCGGTGCAGACTCGATGGGCTGAATGGTCTCCTTCTGCACTGTAGGGATTCTATGATTCTAAAAGGAAACTTGTATTTATATAGTGCTTTTCACCATCACTAAACATCTCAAACAGATAATTAAGTACCTAGAATTTAAAAGTATTTTTTAAAAATTTATTTATTAGTGTCACAAGTAGGCTTACATTAACACTGCAATGAAGTTACTGGGAAAATCCCCTAGTCGCCACACTGCGACGCCTGTTCGGGTCCACTGAGAGAGAATTTAGCACGGCCAATCATCTAACCAGCACGTCTTTCGGATTGTGGGAGGAAACCGGAGCACCCGGAGGAAACCCACGCAGACACCGGGAGAACGTGGAGACTCCGCACAGACGGTGACCCAAGCCGGGAATCGAACCCAGGTCCCTGGCACTGTGAGGCAGCAGTGCTAACCACTGTGCCGCCCATATCTTACTGCAGTGATACAGGGTCTTGGTGAGATCACACCTAGGATATTGGTCTCCCTTCCTAAGAAAGGATACGCTTGTCTTAGAGGGAGTGCAGTGGAGGTTCACTGGGCTGATATCAGGGTTGGCGGGACTGTCCTATGAGGAGAGATTGGTTCGATTGGGCCTGTATTCACTAGAGATTAGAAGGACGGGAGGAGATCTGATGGAAACATATAAAATTCTACCAGGGTTGGACAGACTGGGTGCGGGGAGGATGTTTTCCCTGGTTGGGGAATCTAGAACCAGGGGCCACAGTTGGAGGATACATGGTAGACCATTTAGGACACAAATGAGGAAAAACTTAATCGCTCAGAGGGTGGTGAACCTGTGGAATTCTCTACCACAGAAGGCCGTGGAGACTGAGTCACTGAACGTATTCAAGAAAGAGATGTTTTAGATTTTAATGGCAACATGGGTTAGGGTTGGGCATGGGGAGAAATTGGGATTCTAGCATTGAGATAGAGGAACAGCTGTGATCATATTGAGTGGCGGAGCAGGTTCAAAGGGCCGAATGGCCTATTCCTGCTCCTAAGTTCTATATTTCGAAGCATTGCCATGGTTGAAATGTAGGAAATATTTCTGCCCGAGACCATGTAGAAAACTAATCTAACTGGAACTTAGAAAACCAATCTATCAGAAGCTATTCCCTGCTTTGACAAAGGGTCATCTGGACTCGAACACTCAGCACTTTTCTCTCCTTACAGATGCTGCCAGACCTGCTGAGATTTTCCAGCATTTTCTCTTTTGGTTTCAGAACCTACCTACCCCTTGCTGCGCTCAGCAAAAGACCACCTTCTGGTGATGTCCAGTATCTCACACGACAGTAAAGCACCTTAGGACATCTTTTTGCTCCGAAAGGGTGGATCTAACAGGAGTAAAAGCCTGGAGGCAGAGCATCAGTAATGAAATTGCAGCAATCCTATTGTTATATCAATTCTTTCACAGAGCTCTGTCGTTTTACAAAGAAAATTCAGGCAGACCCCGTCAGCTCCAAGTATCAGCGGTGCCGGACATGACTACAGAGTCCACTAGAACATCTGGACAAAGAGAAATGGTTTTTCTTTATTTTTCCATGGGCGTCGCTGGCTAGGCCAACATTTATTGCCCACCCCTAGTTGCCCTTGAGAAGATGGTGGTGATCTTCTTCTTGAACCGCTGAAGTCCATCTGGTGTACGTACACCCACAGTGCTGTTAGGGAGGGAGTTCCAGGGTTTCGACCCAGCGACAGTGAAGGAACGGCCAATATATTTCCAAGATAGTGACTTGGAAGTGAACGTCCCGGTCGTGGCGTTTCCGGGTATCTGCTGCCCTTGTCCTTTGAGATGGTAGATTCATCACGACCATGGCTGATTGTCCAACTCAATAGCCTAATCCTGCTTTCTCCCCATAACCTTTGATCCCATTCACCGAAGGAAATCCACGCAGAGACAGGGAGAACGTTCAAACTCCACACACGACAGTCACCCGAGGCCGGAATTGAACCCGGGTCCCTGGCGCTGTGAGGCAGCAGTGCTAACCACTGTGCCACCGTGCCACACGCAATTGAACTGGCAAGCGACAGAAAGGTTGGGGTCATCCTTGCAGACTGAGCAATGATGTTCCACCCAGTCGGTGTTTAGTCTCCCCAGTGTAGAGGCTTGATTTACGTGGGATCTTGCTGTGCACGAGTTGACTGTTGTATGTCATGCATTTACAGCAGTGACTGACTCTACAAAACATTGGCTGGAAAATGCTGTGGGGCATCATGAGGTCAAGAAGGAAGCCATAAAAATGCAAGTCTTTGTTTCCTTTTGTATTTGCCCTGCCCTCAAGATTGACTTGTCGAGTTGCTCTCGCTGAACGCACAATTGCTAAAATGCCCGAACGTTAAGTGTTGTCGGTTACCTCGTGCTCATGAGAAAGTGTGTTTCTCATGGACAATTGTTGCCATCTAGTGGCTGGAGCTCATCGATAGACACTGAGTCACAACAGCAGCAGATCAAATGTGAACAACTAAAAGGATAATATCGGAGCTTTTCAAAATAGTTCATTCAAAAGAAAGACAGTTTGGAGAGGGGCAGATTTCCAGATAGTGGGCGACGGGCTGGCATAGTGATTAGCACTGCTGCCTCACAGCGTCAGGGATCCGGGTTCGATTCCCAGCTTAGGACCCCACGCACCCCGGACATTCTCTTTTCCACCTTCTTCCGTCGGGGAAGAAAATACAAAAGTCTCAAAACACATACCAGCCGACTCAAGAACAGCATCTTCCCTGCTGCCATCAGACTTTTGAATAGACCTACCTCACATTAAGTTGATCTTTCTCTACACTTTTCTCCAAGATGGCGCCAGCGCAAGCCGACTTCTTGCAAGCTGTGCCCAGCGTACCTTCAAATTCTATCTTTTACTCACATTCTATGCTTCCAAAACTTAATTCTAACTCTTTTAAACTCTCTAACAATGCTTTAATTCAATTTCTTACTTTTGAATGGACCTACCTCGCATTAAGTTGATCTTTCTCTACACCCTAGCTATGACTGTGACACTACATTCTGCACTCTCTCCTTTCCTTCTCTATGAACGGTATGCTTTGTCTGTATAGCACGCAAGAAACAATGCTTTTCACTATGTTAATCCATGTGACAATAATAAATCAAATCAAAATGACTGTAACACTACATTCTGACTTCAGCTTCTCTGCCGTTTGGCCATTCACACCTTCTATTCTCTCTCTGGGCTGCCATTAGCAGCCTTTCCCCTGGTTTCTGTGGCTATGACTCATCTTTCATTCCCTGCCCCTGCAGTATAAATATCTGCCACTTTCTCTGCCTTTTAGCTTTGACAAAGGGTCACCTGGATTCGAAACGTCAGCTCTTTTCTCTCCTTACAGATGCTGCCAGACCCGCTGAGATTTTCCAGCATTTTCTCTTCTGGTTTCAGATTCCAGCATCCGCAGTAATTTGCTTTTACTACATTCTGCACCCTCTCCTTTCCTTCTCTATGAACGGTATGCTTTGTTTGTATAGCACGCAAGAAATAATACTTTTCACTGTATACTAATACTCCTGACAATAATAAATCAAATCAAATCAAAAGTGATACATCATGGAATCCACGACTATTTATTATTCTAAGTCCCAGGCGACATGGCAGAAAATGCCACCATTGCCATTGGCGGCCCCAATGCCATGTTTCCTACCCAACATCAGCCTTTGCCAATTGTAGAGAACAATCTTGCCCATTGACTCAAAGTACTGTTCAGATAGTGGTGCCCAAACAGTGGGTTCATGACCCCAACTGGGGTCACGGACACCGAGAATGGGATAGTGAGAAACAAAAGAAAAATCACATTAATCTTATAGTGACTTCAAATTTCATAATGGATTGAAAGTGATCACAAGATGTGAAACCTGGATTTAGCAAAAATCAACCCCCCCACCCCCCAATCAACCAACCACCAAATTGGAGATCAGACTTAATGGAAGAAGGTGGAAGAGAGAATGTCCGGGGTGAGTGGGGTCCTTGATTATGCTGGCTGCTTTTCCGAGGCAGCGGGAAGTGTAGACAGAGTCAATGGATGGGAGGCTGGTTTGAGTGATGGACTGGGCTACATTCATGACCCTTTGTAGCTTCTTGTGGTCTTGGGCAGAGCAGGAGCCATATCCAGCTGTGATACAACCAGAAAGAACGTTTTCTATGGTGCATCTGTAAAAATTGGGGAGAGTCGTAGCGGACATGCCGAATTTCCTTAGCCTCCTGAGAAAGTAGAGGCACTGGCTGGCTTTAACTATAGTGTCGGTGTGGAGGGGCCAGAACAGGCTGTTGGTGATCTGGACCCCTAGAAACGTGAAGCTCTCGACCCTTTCCACTTCATCCTTGTTATCATGCTGCTTTGTTGGTTCTTTTTGTTGGTTTCAGGGGTGGCATTAATTTGCAATTGTCAAAATGGGGTGATATTTGGAGAAGAGTTTGGGAAGCGTTGTGCTATGAATAGGTTGGAGCAACCTTCCTATTCCTTTAGCTGCAGTGCACCCCAGTGGTGGAAAGAAGCCTTGCACCTTGTGTGCTTCAGATGACTTGATCTGGATTTAAACATGTTGCACTTTGTTTTATTTTATCATTTCTTGCTCTAAACAACAAACGGTTTGAGATCACTTTGTATTGGCACATCTTTCGGGGCAATATTTCTGATCGGAAGATTTGGACCTAAAATTGTTGGGCCTGGGACAGTTAGAATCCCTACAGTGCAGAAGGAGGCCATTTGGCCCATCGAGTTGGCACCGGCAACAATCCCACCCAGGTCCTATCCCCGTAACCCCATATATTTACCCTGCAAGTTCCCCGACACTAAGGGGCAATTTAGCATGGCCAATCCACCTAAACCTGCACCGAGCATCCGAAGAACAACCGCAGACCTATCCCCTTGCCCTACCCCACAACGTAGCTCATCCATCATAGCTAATCGCCCTAACCTGCACATCTTGGGACACTAAGGGGCAATTTAGCCTGGCCAATCCACATAACCTGTACATCTTTGGACACTAAGGGGTAATTTAGCATGGCCAAACCACCTAACCTGCACATCTTTGGACATTAAGGGGCAATTTAGCATGGCCAATCCCCCTAACCTGCACATCTTTGGACATTAAGGGGCAATTTAGCATGGCCAATCCACCTAACATCTTTGGAGTGTGGGAGGAAACCGGAGCACCCGGTGGAAACCCACGCAGACACGGGGAGAACGTGCAAACCCCACACAGACACGGGGAGAACGTGCAAACCTCACACAGACAGTGACCCAAGGCTGGAATCGAACCCGGGTCCCTGGCGCTGTGAGGCAGCAGGGCTAACCACTGGGCCACCATGTCGCCTGTTCAATTCCAACAATCACCAAACACATTTCCTCCATGAATACATTGTTCTCAAGTGGCACAGAATCTGGAAGGTTCCATGTGGCTAGTGAATGCAGAAAATCACAAAGTTGGGACATCCAGAATCACCCGTAATCCGGGGGGTTGGATTTGGGGGACGAGGAGGGGGAAGATTACAAAAAGGGGGTGCCAAAACCGCAGGGTTTCAGGGAAAGAAATCAGCTTTCACTCTCTATAAACTGTGAGGTCTGGTCTCCCCTGGTCAGGCAAAGATCAGGAGATTGTAGCAGGAAAAAAAAACCCAAAATATCCAGCTCCCATTATTTACTGCACAGAAATAGGTCCTTTGAGGCGGCACGGTGGCACAGTGGTTAGCACTGCTGCCTCACAGCGCCAGGGAGCCGGGTTCGATTCCCAGCCCCGGATCACTGTCTGTGTGGTGTCTGCATGTTCTCCCCGTGTCTGCGTGGGTTTCCTCCGGGTGCTCCGGTTTCCTCCCACAGTCCGAAAGAAGTGCTGGTTAGGGTGCATTGGCCGTGCTAAATTCTCCCTCAGTGTATCCAAACAGGCACCGGATGTGTGGCGACTAGGGGATTTTCATAGTAACTCCACTGCAGTGTGAACGTGTAATAAGTCCTCGGAGGCAGAAGTCCCTTCACCAAAATCCCTTTATTTATAAGTCTGACAACAGCAGACAGAGTGCTTTCAGTTAGCAGTTTACACTCGGAGTGCCAGAGGAACTGACACGCCTGGTTAGGTACAAAGCAAGAGGCTCCCTGATTGGCCCATCAACTTGGCCCTTATTATAGAACATAGAACAGTACAGCACAGAACAGGCCCTTCGGCCCACGATGTTGTGCCGAGCTTTATCTGAAACCAAGATCAAGCTATCCCACTCCCTATCATCCTGGTGTGCTCCATGTGCCTATCCAATAACCGCTTAAATGTTCCTAAAGTGTCTGACTCCACTATCACTGCAGGCAGTCCATTCCACACCCCAACCAATCTCTGCGTAAAGAACCTACCTCTGATATCCTTCCTATATCTCCCACCATGAACCCTATAGTTATTCAGGGAGTTCATATTCTAACGGGCCCACCTCAATTGTCTGATTAAAGTCATTACATAATGTGAGCCTACTTGTGGTACTAATAAATAAACTTAATTTAAACCTACCAACACAACTTTCTATCCCCTTCTCCCTCATCTGCCTATCTTACCTCCCTTTAGATGCATCTATGCTGTTCACCTCAACTACTCAAAGTGGGATCGAGTTTGACATTCGAATGACTCCCTGACTATGTGAGTTTCTCCTGAATTTCTTATTCAATTCATTAGAGGCTCCCTCATATTTATGGTCAATGATTTTGGTCTCCTGCCCATGTGTGTTTGCCCTGTCAAACCCTATCACAATCTGAATGGCCACCTTCCAACCTTCCGTTTTTGAGAGAAAAGATCGCCAGTCTTATTCCTCTGGAACGAACTGCGCGTCACAATGTTCTAAGACTGCATCGATTATGTCACAGTAATCAGCACTACAATTCTGGTCACCCTGTTATAGGAAGGATGTTATTAAACTGGAAAGGGTGCAAAAAATACTTACAAGGATGTTACCGGGACTGGAAGGTTTGAATTATAAGGAGAGGCTGGATAGTTGGGAATTTTTTCCCTGGAGAGTAGAGGGATGAGAGGGTGACCTTTTAGAGGTTTATAAAATCATGAGGGACATAGATAAGGTGAATAGCCTTTTCCTCAGGGTAGAGGAGTCCAAAACTAGAGGGCATAGGTTTGAGGTGAGAGGGGAAAGAATCATAGAATCCCTACAGAGCAGAAGGAGGCCATTTGGCCCACCGAGCCTGCACCAACCACAATCCCACCCAGGCCCCATCCCCATAACCCCACATATTTACCCTACTAATCCCCCTGACACTAAGGAGCAATTTAACATGGCCAATCAATCTAAACCGCACATTTTTGGACTGTTGGAGGAAACCGGAGCACCCGGAGGAAATCCACGCAGACACGAGAATGTGCAACCTACACACAGATGGTTACCCAAGCCGGGAATCGAACCCTGGTCCCTGGCACTGGGAGGCAGCAGTGCTAACCACTGTGCCACCATGCCATTCATGACCTCACGATTTAGAATCATAGGATCTCTACAGTGCAGGAGGAGGCCATTCGGCCCATCGAGTCAGCACCGACCACAATCCCACCCAGGCCCTATCCCCACAACCCCATACATTTACCCTAGCTAGTCCCCCTGACACATAGGAGCAATTTAACATGGCCAATTCACCTAACCTGCACGTCTTTAAAAGGGACCTGGGGGGCAACCTTTTCCACACAGAGGGTGGTGCGTGAATGGAATGAGCTGCCAGAGGAGGTGGTGGAGGCGGGTACAATTACAACATTTAAAAGACATTTGGACAGGTACGTGGATGGGGAAGGGTTTAGAGGGATATGGGCCAAACGCAGGCAAATGGGACTTGGTCAGTTTAGGAACTCTGGTCAGCATGGACGCAATGGGCTGAAGGGCCTGTTTCCATGCGGTATATCTCTATGACTCTATAACTTCAGACTGACGAAACCAGAAACTATCAGGCATCAAAAATAAGGTCATTTAAAAGTATCCCTCGACCGATCGTACAACCATACGCTTACAAAATGGATTCACCAGCGAGGTTTCAAAATTATCTTAGTTTCCAAGTTGCCCATTCTTCCTGGGCTTGAGATGTGCATTAACACTGTCGCTGGATCGAACTCCTGGAAAGCCCTCCCTAACAGCACGGTGGGTGTACCTACACGTCATGGACTCCAGCGACTCAAGAAGGCAGCCACCTTCCCAGGGGAAATTAATAATGGGGCAGCAAATTCTGGCCCAGTGCCAGCTCGTGGGGAAAAATCCCAGCCTCATGGTTTCCCTGGCTTCTCTTCCTGACATTAAGTTACAGAAAGGAAAAGCTCTCCTTTGACATCCAGCTTGCATTGAAACAGCCCCACCCTTCCCTCCCCCCCCCGACCACTCAAAAAACTGCTCACCCTCCCCACTCAGTGCTTCCTTGTCTCTCATCGTCAATCCCCAGTCTTGATTTTTGATTTGATTTGATTTATTATTGTCACGTGTATTAACATACAGTGAAAAGTATTGTTTCTTGCGCGCTATACAGACAAAGCATACCGTTCATAGAGAAGGAAAGGAGAGGGTGCAGAATGTAGTGTCACAGTCATAGCTAGGGTGTAGAGAAAGATCAACTTAATGCGAGGTAGGTCCATTCAAAAGTCTGAAGGCAGCAGGGAAGAAGCTGTTCTTGAGTCGGTTGGTACGTGATTTCGGACTTTTGTATCTTTTCCCCGACGGAAGAAGGTGGAAGAGAGAATATGCGGGGTGTGTGGGGGCCTTAATTATGCTGGTTGCTTTGTCAAGGCAGGAGTCTCACTCTCTCAAGGACCGATACTTTAGAATCATAGAAGAATCATAGAAACCCTACAGTGCAGAAAGAGGCCATTCGGCCCTTCGAGTCTGCACCGACCACAATCCCACCCAGGCCCTACCCCTATGTCCCTACATATTTACCCACTAATCCCTCTAACCTACGCATCCCAGGACACTAAGGGCAATTTTAGCATGGCCAATCAACCTAACCCGCACATCTTTGGACTGTGGGAGGAAACCGGAGCACCCGGAGGAAACCCACGCAGACACGGGGAGAATGTGCAAACTCCACACAGACAGTGACCCGAGCCGGGAATCGAACCCAGGTCCCTGGAGCTGTGAAGCAGCTGTGCTAACCACTGTGCTACCGTGCCGCCCTAACTTTAGTTACTCTTTTCCTTATTATTTACTTGCAGAAGTCATATTTTTTTATACTTCATTTACATTTCTAAAGTTAAAGTTTCTTTATTAGTGTCACAGGTAGGCTTGTGCAATGAAGTTACTGTAAAAATACCCAAGTCGCCACACTCCGGCACCTGTTCGGGTACACTGAGGGGGGAATTGTAGCTTGGCCAATGCACCTAACCAGCACGTCTTTCGGACTGTGGGAGGAAACCGGAGCACCCTGAGGAAAACCCACGCAGACGTGGGGAGAACGTGCAAACTCCACACAGACAGTGACCCAAGCCGGGAATCGAACCCGGGTCCCTGGCGCTGTGAGGCAGCAGTGCCAACCACTGTGCCAAGGCTAGCATTTTGGCATTACGCCCTTCCGATGGCCATGCTAAATGGCCTCTTAGTATCAGGGGCATTAGCAGGGTGAATATGTGGGATTACAGGGATAGGGTCTGGGTGGGATTGTGTTCAGTGCAAACTCGATGGGCTGAAAGGCCTCTTTCTGCACTGTAGATTCTAATGATTCTATGAAAGGGAGGTGCCATTTCTCAATCTGAAGCATCGACGCCTTGTATACTTTGCATTTGACAACCATTATGCCCTCAAATAAAATACAGCAACCTATTGACTCACAGCTGTGCGGCAGACCGTTAGCTAATCAGAAACATCCCCACCACCTGCCAGTGGGTAATTATTAGGAATATCTTGCAACAAATTACACTGGGCAGCCGCCGTTACTGAAACGTCCCGATTTTAAAAAGTACAATGGTACAACTTGATGGACTGGTATCAAGGGAGAGGTGATGGCCTAGTGGTGTTATCGCTGGACTATTAATCCAGAAGCTCAGCAAATGTTCTGGGGACCCGGATTCGAATCCCGCCACGGCAGATGGTGGAATTTGAATTCAATTTTTTAAAATCTGGAATTAAGAATCTACTGACGACCATGAAACCATTGTTGATTATTGGGAAAACCCATCTGGTTCACTCATGTCATTTAGGGAAGGAAATCTGCCGTCTTTACCTGGTCTGGCCTACATGTGACTCCAGAGTCACAGCAATGTGGCTGACTCTCAACTGCCCTCAGGCAACTCGGGGTGGGCAATAAATGCTGGCCAGAGGCGACCCCGGGTGGAACGGTGACCCCGGGTGGAACGGTGACCCCGGGTGGAGTGGCGACCCCGGGCTGAACGGTGACCCCGGGCTGAACGGTGACCCCGGGCTGAACGGTGACCCCGGGCTGAAAGGTGACCCCGGGCGGAACGGTGACCCCGGGCGGAACGGTGACCCCGGGCGGAACGGTGACCCCGGGCGGAACGGTGACCCCGGGCGGAACGGTGACCCCGGGTGGAACGGTGACCCCGGGTGGAACGGTGACCCCGGGCGGAACGGTGACCCCGGGCGGAACGGCGGCCCATGGTGGAACGGTGACCCCGGGCTGATCGGCGACCCCCATGCGGAACGGTGACCCCGGGTGGAACGGTGACCCGGGGCGGAACGGTGACCCGGGGTGGAATGGTGACCCCGGGTGGAATGGCTGCTTTATTCCCTGCTCTGTTCTCACACCTTTGCCTATCCAATTAAATCTAAGAAATGTGACAACCAATCTGACCACAGCAAACCCCCACAAAGAGCGATGTGATAACGATCAGATAATCTGTTTTCCGTGATGTTGGCCGAGGGATAAACATTGGCCCCAACACCAGGGAGAATTCCCCTGGTCTTCTTTGACGTGGCACCCAGCAAGCTTTCACGCCCATGTCTGAGGATCTCCTCCCAGGGTTTGGAGAGAATCCATCGCACGTTAAATATCATATCTTCAGGAAAAGAAATGTTGATTATCGCCCATCGGTTCTCCTTTGCCTGACTTGAAGCCAGAAACATATGAGAACTTTCCAAAAGTACATCTCCCACAGCAAAGAAATCCTGCCTTTCAACCACATTTACTCATAGCAATTAGATTTGGGAGCTTTAAAGAGGCAGGAGAGATGAAGTACCACACACCGCCTTAGCAACGGGATAATACAGTGTCTATGAGCTACAACAACACATCACTCAATTTACTGTAAGCAAGGATATCGGACATCCACTGTGCTTATATTAATATACCTTAAAAGGGTAGGAATTACTGCTGCCAATATTAAAACGAAAAAGTTTAAACTCTCCGAGCAAATTCCTTTCTCTGCAATTTTAACACAGGCCCATTTACAATTTGCACTTGTTCCAGGAGAGTGAGGGAGACCGATGGAGGGACACGGGAAGTTTGAAACCAAACAACTGCAATAGTGCTGCTTGGGGCGGCACGGTGGCACAGTGGTTAGCACTGCTGCCTCACAGCGCTGAGGACCTGGGTTCGATTCCGGCCTCGGGTCACTGTCTGCGTAGAGTTTGCACATTCTCCCCGTGTCTGCGTGGGTTTCCTCCGGGTGCTCCGGTTTCCTCCCACAGTCCAAAGATGCGCGGGTTAAGTTGATTTGCCACATTAAATTAGCCCTAGTGTCAGGGGGATTAGCAGGGCAAATAGGAGGGGTTTCGGGAATAGGGCCTGGGTGGGATTGTGGTTGGTGCAGATTCGATGGGCCGAATTGCCTCCTTCCGTGCTGTAGGGATTCTATGATTCTATGAATAAAGGAACGGGTGGTGGACAAAGCCCATGGTTTGGAGGAGCGCAGAGAACAAAGGACAAACAATAGAGAAAAGTACAGCACAGGAACAGGCCCTTCGGCCCTCCAAGCCTGTGCCAATCATGATGCACTAACTAAACTAAAAATATTCTGCCCTTACTCGGATGATATCCCTCTATTCCATCCCTATTCATGTACCTATCCAGGTGTTAAATGTTGCTAATGTGTCTGCTTCCACCACCTCCTCTGGCAGCGTGTTCCAGGCACCCACTACTCTCCGCGTGAAAAGCTTTCCCTCTCTCAACTTGAACCTGCACCCCCTTGTAATTGAGAACCCGGAGGGTTGTAGAGTTAGGGTAGCTTACAGACAGAGGTGGTGAGGAAACTATGGAGGGTTTATAAATGAAAACTGGCCAATGTCTCCAACCAAAAGTCGAAAGGCATTTGGAACAAGAGCAGGACGCAATATCAGCCTTGATAGCAGCTTTATTTTGTTTACCAAGATAATGGAAGAGCTAACTGTGTCCATGTCCGGAGGAGTGGATCAAAACCGGAAACAGGGACACAGCAATGAGGATAGAGCCAAAATAGAACAACTAAGGACAGCACGGTGGCACAGTGCTTTGCACTGCTGCCTCACAGCGCCAGGGACGCAGGTTCAATTCTGACATTGGGTCACTGTCTGTGTGGAGTCTGCACGTTCTCCTCATGTCTGCGTAAGTTTTCTCCCACAGTCCGAAAGGCGTGCTGGTTAGGGTGCATTGGCTGTGCTAAATTCTCCCTCAGTCTACCCAGACAGGCACCGGAGTGTGGCGACTATGGGATTTTCACAGTAACTTCATTGTGGTGTTAATGTAAACCTACTTTTGACACTGATAAATGAATAAATAATTCTTGTGGTGCAGTGGGGTTAGCGTCCCTGCCTCTGAGCCAGAAGCTCTGTGTTCAAGTCTCACCCACAGTCCAAAGATGTGCAGGTTAGGTGGATTGGACATGCTAAATTGTCCTTTAGTGTCGGGGACTAGCTAGGGTTAATGCATGGGGTTATTGGGATAGGGCCTGGGTGGGAGTGTGGTCAGTGCAGACTTGATGGGCCCAATGGCCTCCTTCTGCACTGTAGGGCTTCTATGATTCGATGATTCTATGACTTGAAGGCCAAGGAAGGTGCATTCATAACGCAGCCAAACAGGTTGAGTGTCAACCTTCAAAATCCTTCCAAACATGCCAATGGCTGGCAGTAAGGATAGGAGAGATGTCAAGTAAGCCACACTTGATGTGGAGAGGCCTCCATCAAACAATAAGCCCCCTGGCGACAGACCAGCGACCAGTTCCTGGTATTACTAGCTATGGACACAGATGAAAGTCTGCCTTAGTGCACCACTCGGTGCAGGAAAAGAATTTGAATGGGCTTCTACCCAATATATTGTCAAGTGAATGAGTTTGGCTAGAATTCAATCGGGAAATATCTTCCTCCTTTTGCTCTGGACCATGCAGATGGGAAATTAGCTTCGTTCTCACACTAATCCTTTTCTTAAAACCATCCAAAGGAAAAAGGGGGAAAGTATCCTGGATGAGTCCTAAGAACCACTGAGATTACAGACAACCAAAGTGAACATTAAGAGATCTCTTTAATTGAGGGGTACAATAAAAGGCGTCACAGACCACAGAAACCAGGTTTAACTGATTTATGAGTGATGCCATTGGAATTATAGCCTTTCACCCAGCTTCTACTCTCCGCTGTGTTTCATTTTATAAATACATTGCGGTCTCAAAACAAAACATGGAAACTTTGCAAAGGTCACGAAAGCAAAGACAACAGGGCTTGAATCACAGAATCCATAGATCATAGAATCCTTACAGTGCAGAAGGAGGCCATTCAGCCCATCGAGCTGAACAACAAACAATTCCACCCAGGTCCTGTCCCCTTAACCACACATATTTACCCTGCTAATCCCCCTGACACTAAAGGGCAATTTAGCACGGCCAATCCACCTAAACTGCACATCTTTGGGCATTAAGGGGCAATTTACCATGGGCAAACCCCCTAACCTACACATCTTTGGACACTAAGGGGCAATTTAGCATGGCCAATCCACCTAATCTGCACATCTTTGGACATTAAGGGGCAATTTAACATGGCCAAACCCCCTAACCTGCACATCTTTGGACACCAAGGGGCAATTTAGCATGGCCAATCTACCTAACCTACACATCTTTGGACACTAGGGGCAATTTAGCATGGCTAATCCACCTAACCGGCACATTTTTGGACACCATGGGGCAATTTAGCATGACCAATCAACCCAACCCACACATCTTTGGAGTGTGGGAGGAAACCGGAGCACCCGGAGGAAACCCACACAGACATGGGGAGAACATGCAAACTCTGCACAGTCACCCATGGATGGAATTGAACCCGGGTCCCTGGCGCTATGAGGCAGCAGTGCTAACATTGCCACCGCGTCACCCGTATTTATATCTATGCATTAATGTATTCATACAAAATCTTAACCCATTGATATAGACCCCATACATCATCATGCAACCAATAATTTACAGAAACGTCTCACTGATGTATTCTGTCCTATTATTATCCCTCATGCAGATGCAACACGGGCGAAGTAAATGTAAGGTTATCTCAGATTTCTCTGTTGCGCGAAGCATTGTACCAAACTGACAGAAACATCCAAACAATGTTAGGGTTTCCGCTCTGCCAGGTTATAATGTCCCACAAAAGTGAGCTGAGGAGAAAGTACTTCTCTCAGAGAGTTGTGGAACTCACTGCCCCCGAGTGCAATGGAGGCAGAATCAATCAATCAACAGATTCAAGAGAGAGATGGATATGTTTCTGATGGAAAGCGGGATAAAGGGCGATGGAGAGCAGCCAGGAAAGTGGAGTTGAGACCAGGATAAGATCAGCCACGATCATGTTAAATGGCGGAGCGGGCTCGACAGGCTGCATTAAGTTAAAGTTTATTTATCAGTGTCACAAGTCGGCTTACATTAACACTGCAATGAAGATACTGTGAAAATCACCCAGTTACCACACTCCATTGCCTCTTCGGGTACACTGAGGGAGAATTTAGCACGGCCAATGCCGTGGAGGGTGGCAAGAGACCTGAGCACCCGGAGGAAAACCCATGGAGATATGGGGACAATGTGCAGACTCCGCATAGAGGAGGCATAGGGGTGATCTTATAGATGTCTATAAAATAATGAGGGGCACAGATCAGCTAGATAGTCAATATCTTTTCCCAAAGGTAGGGGAGTCTAAAACTAGAGGGCATAGGTTTAAGGTGAGAGGGGAGAGATACAAAAGGGTCCAGAGGGGCAATTTTTTCCACACAGAGGGTGGTGAGTGTCTGGAACAAGCTGTCAGAGACAGTAGTAGAGGCTGGTACAATTTAGCACAGCCATTGCACCTAACCAGCACGTCTTTCGGACTGTGGGAGGAAACTGGAGCACCCGGAGGCATGCAGGCCGACGCAGACATGGGGAGAACATGCAAACTCCTCACTGGCAGTCACCCGAGGCCGGAATTGAACCCTGGTCCCTAATGCTGTGAGCCAACTGTGCCATCGTGCCGCCCCAAACTGTGGGAGGGATCAGGAGGATTCCACCCGGAGGAAACCCATGCAGACCACGGGGAGAACGTGCAGACTCCGCACAGACAGTGACCCAACCTGGGAAACGAACCCAGGTCCCTGGCGCTGTGAGGCAGCAGTGCTAACCACTGGGCGACGGTGGTCCAGATTTTGTCTGCTCCCACTCCAAATTCCTATGTTTCCACAAGTGCCTTTGTTGATGAGCTGTATCTATCCGAACCCAGTGTGTATTTATATTGCATTCACCATTGATGGTATGTGTGCTGTGTCTTTGAGTGTCAGCATACTGTTACCATGAGAGATTGTGGTCTTACCTCTACAGTGTCCCAGCAACAGATGGACTGCAAAGCACGCAGACAAGATGGCAGTGTACATCGTTGGGCTTAGCAACAGTTCAGCAGCAAAGGTCGAGGAAACTGGCTTCAGGCGATCCACTTATTTCAACAAAGGCGTCGAATTCAGAATTCCCCCATAAAAATCAGCTTCCTGCCTGTGGACAAGACAGATAAATAGATGTTGTCACAATAATTTCCACATTACGTAGTTGGCAAGATTTATGCAGTGGAAATGTTTCACAGTGGGGAATAGGAGTCAATCCCCCGCGGTGGCACAGTGGGTTAGCACTGCTGCCTCACAGCGCTGGGACCCAGGTTCAATTCTGGCCTTGGGTCACTGTCTGTGTGGAGTCTGCGCGTTCTCCCCGTGTCTGCATGGGTTTCCTCCGGGTGCTCCGGTTTCCTCCCACAGTCCGAATGACGTGCTGGTTAGGTGCATTGGCCGTGCTCAATTGCCCCTTAGTGTACCCGAACAGGCGCCGGAGTGTGGCGACTTGGGGATTTTCACAGTAACTTCACTACAGTGTTAATGTAAGCCTTACTTGTGACACTAATGAATAAACTTTAAACTTCCCTTAAGACCATCCAGCCAGTTTCAGCCTTCAAGAAGATCATGGCCGATTCGGACCATAAATTGATTTCTCCACTTTGTCCTCAATAGGCCTTTACCCAGCGAAAAAAAAAATTCTCCTGAAGGTTTTGATCTACTGGGGTATGGTTTCACAGAGAACTGCCACTGTGAACACTTCATTCATAAGGTGGTGACTCGTACAGCACCCAATGGTTGAAATTTTTCGTAACCCATTAAATTCCACCATGGGAAAATGGTCAGGGAAAATGTTACAGCGGTACTCAGGCAGGATAGATTAGGGAGCTTGTCTACAGAGGCCCTATGGGTGGAGCTGAGAAACAGGAAAGGTATGACCACATTAATGGGCTTGTATTATAGACCACCCAATAGTCAGCGAGAATTGGAGGAGCAAATCAGCGGAGAGATAGCTGACAACTGCAAGAAACACAAAGTTGTGATAGTAGGGGATTTTAATTTTCCACATATAGATTGGGACTCGCATACTGTTAAAGGTTTAGATGGGGTAGAGTTTGTAAAATGTGTTCAGGAGAATTTTCTACATCAGTATATAGAGGTGCCAACTAGAGAGGATGCGATATTGGATCTCCTATTGGGAAATGAGTTAGGGCAGGTGATGGATGTGAGTGTGAGGGAACACTTTGGATCCAGTGATCATAATGCCATTAGTTTCAACCTGATCGTGGATAAGGATAGATCTGGTCCTCGGGTTGAAGTTCTGAACTGGAAAAAGGCCAAATTTGATGAAATGAGAAGGGATCTGGGAAGTGTGGATTGGCACAGGCTGTTCTCTGGTAAGGATGTAAATGGAAAGTGGGAGGCCTTCAAAGGAGAAATTTTGAGAGTGCAGAGTTTGTATGTTCCTGTCAGGATTAAAGGCAAAGTAAATAGGAATAAGGAACCTTGGTTCTCGAGGGAGATTGTAACACTGATTAAGAGGAAGAGAGAGTTGTATGAAATGTACAGGCAGCAAGGAACACATCAGATGCTCGAGGAGTATAAAAAGTGCAAGAAGCTACTTAAGAGGGAAATCAGGAGGGCTAAAAGAAGACATGAGGTTGCTTTGGCAGACAGAGTGAAGGAAAATCCAAAGAGCTTCTATAGGTATGTTAGGAGCAAAAGGATAGTGAGGGATAAAATTGGTCCTCTTGAAGACCAGAGTGGTACACTGTGTATGGAACCAAAAGAGATGGGGGAGATACTAAATGGTTTTTTTGCATCCGTATTTACTGAGGAAACGGGCATGGAGTCTACGGAAATAGGGCAAACAGGTAGGGAGGTCATGGAACCTTTACAGATTAAAGGGGAGGAGGTGCTCGCTGTCTTGAGGCAAATCAGAGTGGATAAATCCCCAGGACCGGACAGGGTATTCCCACGGACCTTGAGGGAAGCTAGTGTTGAACTTGCAGGGGCCCTGGCAGACATATTTAAAATGTCAGTATTCACGGGGGAGGTGCCGGATGATTGGAGGGTGGCTCATGTTGTTCCGTTGTTTAAAAAAGTTCCAAAAGAAATCCGGGAAATTATCGGCCAGTAAGTTTGACGTCGGTGGTGGGCAAGTTATTGGAAGGTGTGATAAGGGATAGGATCTACAAATGTTTGGATAGACAGGGACTTATTAGGGAGAGTCAACATGGCTTTGTGCGTGGTAGGTCATGTTTGACCAATCTATTAGAGTTTTTCGAGGAGGTTACCAGGAAAGTGGATGAAGGGAAGGCGGTGGATGTTGTCTACCTGGATTTCAGCAAGGCCTTTGACAAGGTCCCTCATGGGAGGTTAGTTAGGAAGGTTCAGTCGCTGGGTATACATGGGGAGGTAGTAAATTGGATAAGACACTGGCTCAATGGAAGATTGCTACCAAATAAACCTGTTGGACTTTAACCTGGTGTTGTGAGACTTCTTACTGTGTCAATGGAAGAAGCCAGAGAGTGGTTGTGGAGGATTGCTTCTCTGAGTGGAGGCCTGTGACTAGTGGTGTGCCGCAGGGATCGGTGTTGGGTCCATTGTTGTTTGTCATCTATATCAATGATCTGGATGATAATGTGGTCAATTGGATCAGCAAGTTTGCTGATGATACAAAGATTGGAGGTGTAGTGGACAGTGAGGAAGGTTTTCAAAGCTTGCAGAGGGATTTGGACCAACTAGAAAAATGGGCTGAAAAATGGCAAATGGAATTTAACGCAGACAAGTGTGAGATATTGCACTTTGGAAGGACAAACCAAAGAAGAACGTACAGGGTAAATGGTAGGACTCTGAAGAGTGCAGTTGAACAGAGGGATCTGGGAATACAGGTACAGAGTTCCCTAAAAGTGACGTCACAGGTGGATAGGGTCGTAAAGAGTGCCTTTGGTACATTGGCCTTTATAAATCGGAGTATCGAGTATAAAAGTTGGAGTGTTATGGTAAGGTTATATAAGGCATTGGTGAGGCCGAATTTGGAGTATTGTGTACAGTTTTGGTCACCTAGTTACAGGAAGGATGTAAATAAGATTGAAAGAGTGCAGAGAAGGTTCACAAGGATGTTGCCGGGACTTGAGAAGCTGAGTTACAGAGAGAGATTGAATAGGTTGGGACTTTATTCCCTGGAGCGTAGAAGATTGAGGGGAGATTTGATAGAGGTGTATAAGATTTTGATGGGTATAGATAGGGTGAATGCAAGCAGGCTTTTTCCGCTGAGGCTAGGGGAGAAAAAATCCAGAGGGCATGGGTTAAGGGTGAAAGGAGAAAAGTTTAAAGGGAATATTAGGGGGGGCTTCTTCACGCAGAGAGTGGTGGGAGTGTGGAATGAGCTGCCGGATAAAGTGGTAAATGCGGGGTCACTTTTAACATTTAAGAAAAACTTGGACGGGTTCATGGATGAGAGGGGTGTGGAGGGATATGGTCCAAGTGCAGGTCAGTGGGACTAGGCATAAAAATGGTTCAGCACAGACAAGAAGGGCCAAAAGGCCTGTTTCTGAGCTGTAATTTTCTATGGTAAGATTGGAAAACAGCCAATGTGACACCCTTGTTCGAAAAGGGGGAAAGGCAGAAGGGATGGAACCAAAGGCCAGTTAGTTTAACATCTATTTTCGGCAAGATGTTGGAGTCAATAATCAAAGAGGAAATAACTAATCATTGTGGAAAGCTGAACATAATCAAACCTCGTTAACATGCTTTTACAAAAGGTAAATCATGTTTGACAAATTTCTCGAATTCTTTGAGAATGTAACAGGGAGAGTAGATAGAGGGGAACCTGTAGATGTCATGTATTTAAATTTCCAAAAGTTATTTGACAAGGTGCCACATAAGAGGCTGGTGCATAAAGTAAAAGTCCATAAAATTAGAGGGAGTGCGCTAGTATGGATTGAAAATTGGCTGTCACATAGAAAACAGACAGTTGGAATAAATAGGCCCTTTTCAGAGTGGAAAACTTCTGGAGTACCGCAGAGATGGCACGGAAGCACAGTGGTTAGCACTGCTGCTTCACAGCGCCAAGGACCCGGGTTCGATTCTGGCCTCAGGTCACTGTCTGTGTGGGGTCTGCATGTTCTCCCCGTGTCTGCATGGGTTTCCTCCGGGTGCTCCGGTTTCCTCCCACAGTCTGAAAGACGTGCTGGTTAGGTGTATTGACCCGAACAGGCGCCGGAGTGTGGCGACTACGGGATTTTCACAGTAACTTCATTGCAGTGTTAATGTAAGCCTTACTTCTGACGAATAAATAAACTTTATCAGTTCTTGGCCCGCAATTGTTTACATTTTTGACCTGGAAGAAGGAACAGAATGTAATGTTTCCAAATTTGCCAATGATACGAAAATAAGCTGAAGGGCATATTTTGAGGAGGATACTGTGATTCTGCGGTGGGATAGAGATAGATTGGGTGACTGGACGAAAACCTGGCAAATGGAGTTTAATGTGGGGAAGTGTGAGGCCATCTACTTTGGCAGGAGGGATCAAAAGGCAGATTATTGTCTAAATGGAGAGAGACTGCAGGTGAGTGAAGTACAGAGGGATCTGGGTGTTCTAGTGCATGAATCACAAAAATCTAGCAGGCAGGTCCAACAAATAGCTAAGACGACAAGTGACATTTTGGCCTTTATTGCAAAGGATTTGGAGTTTAAAAATAGGAAGGTTTTGTTGCAATTGTACAGGGAGTTAGTGAGGCCTCAGCTGGAATACTGCATACAGTTTTGGTCCCCTTACATTAAAAAGGATATAGTAACATTGGACCAGGTTAAAGTCTGACAGGTTTATTTGGTAGCAAGAGCTTTCAGAGCGTTGCCCCTTCATCAGGTGAGTGCTGACCTGCTGAAGGAGCAGCGCTCCGAAAGCTCGTGCTACCAAATAAACCTGTTGGACTTTAACCTGGTGTTGTGAGACTTCTTACTGTGCCCACCCCAGTCTAACACTGGCATCTCCGCATCATAACACTGGAGACAGTCCAAAGGAGATTCACCAGGCTAATGCCTGGGATGAGAGGGTTGTCCTATCAAAAGAGACTAAATAGTCTGGCTCTGTATTCCTTGGAGTTTAGAAGAGCGAGGGGGTGACCTTATTCAAACATATAAGGTCCTGAGGGGGCTTAACAGGGTAGATGGTGAGATGCTTTTACTAGTGGGGTCATAGCTACAAGTTTCGGGCGGCACGGTGGCACAATGGTTAGCACTGCTGCCTCACAGCGCCAGGGTCCCAAGTTCAATTCCGGCCTCGGGTCACTCTCTGTGTGGAGTCTGCACGCTCTCCCCTTGTCTGCTTGGTTTCCTCTGGGAGCACCGGTTTCCTCCCACTGTCCAAAGATATGCAGGTTAGATTGATTGGTCGTGGTAAATTGCCCCGGGCGTCAGGGGATTAGCAGGTTAAATGCATGGGGTTACGGGAATAGGGCCTGGGTGGGATTGTGGTTGGTGCAGACTCGATGGGCCGAATGGCCTCCTTCGGTACTGTCGGGATTCTATGAAGACAAAGGGCCAGTCGTTTAAAACTGAAGTGCATGGAAATTTCTTCTCACAGAGAGTGGTGAATCCCAGGAATTCTCTGCCCCGTAGGGTGGAGGATGAGAAGTACTTAAGGTGGAGATGGATATGTACTTGCTATAAATCGGGGAATAGAGGGCTATGTGGAAAAGACACTGACAAGGAGTTGAGGCCGGCATAGATCAGCCATGATGGTATTGAATGGCAGGACAGGTTGGAAGGGCCTGGTGGCCTAATCCTGCTTCTATTTCTTGTGTTCTTTCAGAAAGTGTCAATCACTTGAAGATGAGCACAATGCTGTCTGCACACTGACGTTTCTATATCAGCAGTGGTTCATTTGGGAGCATTCTTCAACTCTCAACCTTCTGACTCAGATGCCAGTCAACCCCAGAGACTTGTGCACAACATATCTTGGCCAACTAGAGCAGTACTGATGGAGATGGTGATTTTCAAATGAGACAACAAACCCGAGGCCCATCTGCCCTCTCCAGCGAGCGTACAACATCTCTGGCCACCATCTCAGAGAAGGGTAGGGTAAACCTCAAATTCTATCCCTTAACCATTACCTCAAAAGAGGTCTAGTCATTATGGTATTGCTGCTTGTGGGGTCTTGCTCTGCATGATGTACATCCCAACGATGATTCCACTTCCAAACTTCTTAATTGGCTGCAAAACGTTTTGTGAAGTTTGCATGTTCTCCCCGTGTCTGCGTGGGTTTCCTCCGGGTGCTCCGGTCACCTCTCACAGTCTGAAAGACGTGCTGGTTAGGGTGCATTGGCCATGCTAAATTCTCCCTCAGTGTACCCGAACAGGTGCCGGAGTGTGGCGACTAGGGGATTTTCACAGTAATTTCATTGCAGTGTTAATGTAAGCCGACTTGTGACCAATAAACTTTTACTTTACTTACTACATTTTGGAATGTCCTGGGGTCATGATGGTGCTATTTAAATGCAACAATGTCTCGCTTTGCTTAACTAATAATAAAGGTAAAGGTTAAGTTGCCATTTGATTTGATTTGATTTGATTTATTATTGTCACATGTATTAACATACAGTGAAAAGTATTGTTTCTTGTGCGCTATACAAGGCATACCGTTCATAGAGAAGGAAATGAGAGGGTGCAGAATGTAGTGTTACAGTCATAGCTAGGGTGTAGAGAAAGATCAACTTAGTGCAAGTCGGCTTACATTAACACTGCAATGAAGTTACTGCGAAAATCCCCAAGTCGCCACACTCCGGCGCCTGTTCGGGTACACTGAGGGAGAATTTAGCATGGCCAATGCACCCTAACCAGCACGTCTTTCAGACTGTGGGAGGTGACCGGAGCACCCGGAGGAAACCCACGCAGACACGGGGAGAACATGCAAACTTCACAAAACATTTTGCAGCCAATTAAGAAGTTTGGAAGTGGAATCATTGTTGGGATGTACATCATGCAGAGCAAGACTCCACAAGCAGCAGTGCCATATTGACTAGACCTCTTTTGAGGTAATGGTTAAGGGACAAACCAAAGTAGAACGTACAGGGTAAATGGTAGGACTCTGAAGAGTGCAGTTGAACAGAGGGATCTGGGAATACAGGTACAGAATTCCCTAAAAGTGACGTCACAGGTGGATAGGGTCGTAAAGAGTGCCTTTAGTACATTGGCCTTTATAAATCGGAGTATCGAGTATAAAAGTTGGAGTATTATGGTAAGGTTATATAAGGCATTGGTGAGGCCGAATCTGGAGTATTGTGTACAGTTTTGGTCACCTAGTTACAGGAAGGATGTAAATAAGGTTGAAAGAGTGCAGAGAAGGTTCACAAGGATGTTGCCGGGACTTGAGAAGCTGAGTTACAGAGAGAGATTGAATCGGTTGGGACTTTATTCCCTGGAGCGTAGAAGATTGAGGGGAGATTTGATAGAGGTGTATAAGATTTTGATGGGTATAGATAGAGTGAATGCAAGCAGGCTTTTTCCGCTGAGGCTAGGGGAGAAAAAAAACCAGAGGGCATGGGTTAAGGGTGAAAGGAGAAAAGTTTAAAGGAAATATTAGGGGGGGGCTTCTTCACGCAGAGAGTGGTGGGAGTGTGGAATGAGCTGCCGGATAAAGTGGTAAATGCGGGGTCACTTTTAACATTTAAGAAAAACTTGGACGGATTCATGGATGAGAGGGGTGTGGAGGGACATGGTCCAAGTGCAGGTCAGTGGGACTAGACAAAAAATGGTTCGGCACAGACAAGAAGGGCCAAAAGGCCTGTTTCTGAGCTGTAATTTTCTATGGTTCTATGGATAGAATTTGAGGATTGCCCTACCCTTCTTTGAGATGGTGCCCAGAGATGTTGTACGCTCGCTGGAGAGGGCAGATGGGCCTCGGGTTTGATGTCTCATTTGAAAGTCACCATCTCCATCAGTATTGCGAGGTAGGTCCATTCAAAAGTCTGATGGCAGCAGGAAAGAAGCTGTTCTTGAGTCAGTTGGTACGTGACCTCAGACTTTTGTATCTTTTGCCCAATGGAAGAAGGTGGAAGAGAGAATGTCCGGGGTGCATGGGGTCCTTAATTATGCTGGCTGCTTTGCCGAGGCAGCGGGAAGTGTAGACAGAGTCAATGGATGGGAGGCCATTGTCCCAGATGACCATAGGCTGCTCTGCCCTGTGAGGGGGAGCGCTGACTGATGGTGATTTAAGCTGAGGATCACCACACCTCAGGCGAGGGGCAAGGTTGAGAAGGCGGGGCCTTCATGAATAACCTCAGCCGGTATGGGAATTGAACCCACGCTGTTGGCATCGCTCTGCATCACTAACCAGCTGTCCAGCCAACTGAGCTAAACCGACTCCCCCTAACCAATAACAGCACTGTAGTCAGTGCTTCTGTGATAGCAGTGAACTCAGAATAGACAGGAAGCTCCTTGAATAACTCCTGAATAACTCAAGAGGCTGTTGTCCCTGGGAAAATCGATGACCTGGGAATAGCTGGGTTGGAAAGGTTCATAAGCCCCGTACAGAGAGAGTAGCAACACTTCCTTCCATCGTTGAAACCAAAATCATTCAGACTCCCCGAACAATCATGATCTTTCCTCCCAGACTTTACCCTATCCATTCTGCCCACAAACAAGGTTAGAAAAATCTGCCCCTACTCCGAGTCCCATTCATGTCCAGAAAAAGCTATTCAAACCTTTCCCCATTACAGCCTCTTAACAGTGCAGAAGGAGGCCATTCAGCCCATCGGGTCTGCACTGGCTACCTGAAGGAACATTCAACCTAGCCCCACTCCCCTGCCTTATTCCCCCGAACTATGGGCAGCACAGTGGTTAGCACTGCTGCCTCACAGCGCCAGGGACCTGGGTTCAATTCCAGCCTCAGGTCACTGTCTGTGTGGAGTTTGCACCTTCTCCCCATGTCAGCATGGGTTCCCTCCGGGTGCTCTGGTTTCCTCCCACACTCCAAAGGTGTGTGGGTTAGGTGGATTGGCCATGCTAAATTGCCCCTTAGAGTCAGGGGGATTAGCAGGGTAAATATGTGGGGTTGCGGGAGTAGGAATAGGGTGGGATTGTTGTCGGTGCAGGCTCAATAGGCTGAATGGCCTCCTTCTGCACTATAAGGATTCTCTGAACTTTGCACATTCTTCCTTTTCAGATAGCAATTCTCTTTTGAATACTTCGATCGAACCTGCCTCCGCCACCCTCTCAAGAAGTTTCATTAAATCATAGAATCCCTACAGTGCAGAAGGAGGCCATTCGGTCCATCGAGTCTGCACTGACAACACTCCCACCCAGGCCCTCTCCTTGAACCCCCACGTAATCCCCCTGACACTAAGGGGCAACCCCACCCAGACCTGTTTCCCCCAGCCTCAAGTATTTACTCCACTAATCCCCCAAATCTACACTAAGGGGCAATTTAGCATGGTCAATCTACCTAACCCGCGTCATCTTTGGACTGTGGGAGGAAACCCACGCAGACACGGGGAGAACGTGCAGACTCCAGACAGACAGTGACCCAAGCCGGGAATTGAACCTGGGTCGCTGTCGCTGTGAGGCAGCAGTGCTAACCACTGTGCCACCGTGCCGCCCATTTGTTCCAGATTCCAACCATCCTCTGGGTGAAAAAACATTTCCTCCCATCACTTTGATTTCTTTTGCCTGTTATTTTGAGTCTGGGCCCTCTAGCTCTCCTGAGAGGGAGCAGTTACTCACTATTTATCAGACCCATACCCTTCAGGATTTTGTACACCTTTGCCAAGTCTCCTAGAATAGAAGAATAGAATCCCTACACTGCAGGAGAAGGCCATTTGGCCCATCGAGCCAGCACCAACAATGATCCCACCCAGGCCCTATCCCTGTAACCCCATAAATTTACCTTCCTAGTCCCCCTGACACTGAGGGTCAATTTGTCATGGCCAATCAACCTGTTGTTTTGTTTCTTAAAGACTTGATTAGTTGTAAGTATTCGCATTCCAACCATTATTCATGTAAATTGAGTTTGCGTCTTTATATGCTCTGTTTGTGAACAGAATTCCCACTCACCTGAAGAAGGGGCTTGCAGCTCCGAAAGCTTGTGTGGCTTTTGCTACCAAATAAACCTGTTGGACTTTAACCTGGTGTTGTTAAACTTCTTACAATCAACCTAACCAGCACATCTTTGGACTGTGAGAGGAAACCGGAGCACCCGGAGGAAACCCACACAGAGACGGGGAGAAACTCCACACAGACAGTGACCCAAGCCGGGAATTGAACCTGGGTCTTTGGCGCTGTGAGGCAGCAGTGCTGACCACTGTGCCACTGCACCTTCTTTTCTCCAGAGAAAACAGTCCCAACCTCTCCTCACAGCTACAGTTGTTTATCCCTGGAATCATTCTTGTGAAGCCCCTCGCCAATGACTTCACATCCTCCCTCAGGTTCGGCGTCTGGAGCTGGACACATTCTCCAGATGAGGCCAAGCCGACGTATGACATGGTCTGCATGTTGTAGAACAGGAAAAAGATATGGGGAGTTTCCAACATGGCAGCTTTGCAGCTGGAAAGAAGTAGGTCGCAGTCAGACTGCTGTTCGATGGAAATGATTAATCATAGCTTGGGAGAGGAGCCAGAAATTGAGTCAGAGTGCACACAGCTTTGTTTGCATGGCCAGCACAATAAGTCTTAAGTTTACTTATTAATGCCACAAGTAGGCTTACATTAACACTGCAATGAAGTTACCCTGTGAAAATCCCCTAGTCGCCCCCACTCCGGCGCCTGTTCGGGTACACTGGTGGAGAATTTAGCACGGCCAATTCACCCAACCCAGCACGTCTTTCGGAGGAAACCGGAGCACCTGGAGGAAACCCACGCAGACACGGGGAGAACGTGCAGACTCCAGACAGACGGTGACCCAAGCTGGGAATCGAACCCGGGTCCCTGACGCTGTGAGGCCGCAGTGCTAACCACTGTGCTACCGTGCCACTGAGGGCTTGACCATGCTTGCAGCAGCAAAGATCTGTCTGTTCTAAGGCCTTCTCAGACAAAAAGTTAATTTTTAACTTGTATTTCTGTGTTGCAGCAGCTTTTTAACTTTGACTGCTCGTCTCGTGGGCGAAAGGAAACTCTTAATCCCACCATCAGCGTATAAATATTGAGGCAAATAAGCAATGTTTTGGAATTTTGCAGATCCTGAACACTTATCCTCAAAAGGTTGATACAACTTGGAAGTTTTCTTTATTCATTCGTGAGACATGGGCGTCGCCAGCATTTATTGCCCATCCCTAGTTGCCCCTTGAGAAGGTGGTGATGAGCTGCCTTCTCGAATCGCTGCAGTCCACATGCTGTGGGTTGACCCACAATGCCGTTAGGGAGGGAATTCCAGGATTTTGACCCAGCGACTGCGAAGGAACGGCTGACATATTTCCAAGTCAGGATGGTGAGTGGCTTGGAGGGAAACTTGCAGGTGGTGATGTTCCCATGTATCTGCTGCCCGTGTCCTTCCAGATGGAAGTCGTTGTGGGTTTGGAAGGTGCTGTCGACGGATCTTTGGTGAATTGCTGCAGTACATCTTGTAGATGGTACACACTGCTGCTACTGAGCGTCGGTGGTGGTGTCTTATCAGTTAAAGTTACAAGTATTTCTGGTATAAATAAATTCTTGATATATTTGAGAAGTCTCACAGCACCAGGTTAAAGTCCAACGGGTTTATTTGGAATCACGAGCTTTCGGAGCGCCGCTCCTTCATCAGGCAGTGCTCCAAAAGCTCGTGCAACCAAATAAACCTGTTGGACTTTAACCTGGTGTTGTGAGATGTCTTACCGTGTTCACCCCAGTCCAACACTAGCATGATATATTTAACGGTACGAGTGTTAACACATCTCATTTTTAAACATGACAAGGGTCCCATTTCCCCTTTTTGCTTATTGGTTCTAAGTATCTACAATGAGGTTTGTCGTCATTGCGAGTGAGATTACTCTTTATGAAGCTGCAGTGGTGTGGTGCAGCTCAACCCTTGGATATGCATCATCAACCGGGAACCCGCCCTTGCCTGAAGCTGTAATGAGAGTCATTAGCTCCTCTTTTCAGGAAGAGTTTTCAATAAAATTGGAAGGACCAATTGTAAGAGCCAATCTTTTACAATCCTGAAAAAAAGTGTGGTTTGTGCCTTACCATGTATAGATCCAATACATGTGCGATGTACAAAGAACAGTACAGCACAGGAACAGGCCCTTTGGTCCTGCAAGCCTGCGCTGATCACGTTGTCCTATCTAGACCAACCGCCTGTATTCCTCTATTCCCTGTCTGTTCATGTGTCTATCCAAAAAAGTCTTAAATGTCACTAACGTATCTGCCTCAACCACCTCACTTGGCAGCGCATTCCAGGCCCCCACCACCCTCTGTGTAAAAAACTTCCCCCGCACATCCCCACTGAACCTTTCCCTCCTTACCTTGAACTTGTGTCCCCTTGTAATTGACATTTCTGACCTGGGAAAAAGCTTCCAACTGTTCACCCTATCTATGCCCCTCATAACTTTATAAACTTCTATCAGGTCGCCCCTCAGCCTCTGTCTTTCCAGGGAGAACAATCTCAGTTTATTCAATCTCCCCTCATAGCTAATACCCTTCAAATCAGGCAACATCCTGGTAAACCTTTTCTGTACTCTCTCCAAATCATCCACGTCCTTCTAGTAGTGTGGTGAACAGAATTGAACACAGTATTCCAAATGTGGCCTCACCAATGTTTTATACAACTGTAACATAATTTGCCAACTTTTACACTCGATACCCCGGCCGATGAAGGCAAGCGTGCTATATACTTTCTTCACCACCTTTTCCACCTGTGCTGCCACTTTTAAGGATCTGTGGACCTGTGCTCCCAGATCTCTCTGTGAGTCTCTGCTCCTGATGGTCCTGTCATTTATTTTATAGCTCCCACCTGAATTGGATTTACCAAAATGCATCACCTCGCATTTGTCCAGATTAAATTCCATCTGCCATTTCTCCATCCAATTTTCCAGCCTATCTCTATCCTGCTGTATTCTCTGACAACCTTCATCACTATCCGCAACTCCAGCAATCTTAGTATCATCCGCAAACTTGCTAAGCAGACCAGCCATGTTTTCTTCCAAGTCATTTATATATATTACAAACAACAGAGGTCCCAGCACTGATCCCTGCAGAACACCACTAGTTACAGACCTCCATTCAGAAAAACACCCTTCCACCGCTATCCTCTGTCTTCCATGTCTTCACTGGCTGTCCTGTCTGGAGAGAATACACATCTCTTTAACCTGTGTTTAATGTTCCATCCACTCACATTGTCTGTATCTTTAAGACCTGGTTGGCTGTAGAGATTCGCATTCTATTCAGTATTCTGTAACTTGATTTTGTGTCTCTGTATGCCCTGTTTGAGAGCAGATTTTCACTCCATCTGACGAAGGAGCAGCGCTCCGAAAGCTAATGGCATTTGCTACCAAATAAACCTGTTGGACTTTAACCTGGTGTTGTTAAAACTCTTTCCATGGCCAAGCCAGTTCTGAATCCATCTGGTTAGTTCACCCTTGATCCTGTGTGATCTAACCTTTTGCACCAGCCTGCCATGAGGGACCTTGCCAAAGGCTTCACTAAAGTAGGGTTAACAAGATTTGTATCCTCGGAATTCCCCGAACTCTGGGATTCTCCGGTCCCGCTGCGGTGAAGAGAGATTTGGCTGAATGTCAAGTTTTCCGTTCTCGCTGGCATGGGTAGCGGGTTGTGCGGGGCTTGGAAAATTCTGGCCAATATATTTGGAAGCATGTTATGTGCCAGGGCTAAGCCACCTGCTGTGTACACTCGCAAGTGACACCCACATTCCATGAAAGAATAAAGGCAAAGAAACTCGGTATTTCAGGAGAGTGGGTTTTCCCACTTTTCACTCCCCAACCACAGATCTCAAAGCCATCTGCTGGGCCCCCTTGCGTCACTTGGTTGTGATTAGCTCACAAACCAGACGTCGGTACATGAGACTTAGCAACTCACTGGCTGACTATTCTGAGCCACCCAAGGAGCGCATGTGTTTTGCGGAGTTGAGCACTGTTCTTCATTACAGAGTTAGAGCAGAACTCATGATCCGTCCCGAAAAATATTGCCAGGGCATCATTTTCCAGTTATTCATGTGACACTATAAATACATAATGCTCTCGAGAGATTCTGATCAGATCCCATTTGGAGTATTGTGAGCAGTTTTGGGCCCCGTATCGAAGGAAAGATGTGCTGGCCTTTGAAAGGGTCCAGAGGAGGTTCACAAGAATGATCCCTGGAATGAAGAGCTTGAGGAACGGTTGAGGACTCTGGGCTTGTACTCATTGGAGCTTATTGAAACTTACAGGATACTGCGAGGCCTGGATAGAGTGGATGTGGAAAGGATGTTTCCACTAGTAGGAAAAACTAGAACCAGAGGGCACAACCTCAGGCTAAAGGAACAATTCTTTAAAACAGAGATGAGGAGGAATTTCTTCAGCCAGAGAGTGGTGAATCTGTGGAACTCTTTGCCAGAGAAGGCCGTGGAGGCCGGGTCATTGAGAGTCTTTAAGACAGAGATAGATAGGTTCTTGATTAATAAGGGGATCAGGGGTTATGGGGGAAAGGCAGGAGAATGGGGATGAGAAAAAAAATCAGCCATGATTGAATGGCGGAGCAGACTCCATGAGCCGAGTGGCCTCATTCTGCTCCTATGTCGTATGGTCTTATGGCGGCACAGTGCTCAGTGCCGCTACCTCACAGTGCCTGGGACCCAGGTTTGATTCCAGGTTTGGGTCACTGTCTGCGTGGAGTCTGCACGTTCTCCCCGTGTCTGCGTGGGTTTCCTCCAGGTGCTCCGGTGTCCTCCCACAGTCTGAAAGACCTGCTGGTGAGGGCGCATTGGTCATGCTAAATTCTCCCTCAGTGTAGCCGAACAGTGTGTGGTGACTAGGGGATTTTCACAGTAACTTCATTGCAGTGTTAATGGAAGCCTATTTGTGACACTACTAAATAAACTTTAAAACTTTAGAAGATATCAGCCTGTCTTGAACAGACTCAGTGACAGACTAATGAGAGAAGACACATGGGAACATCGCCGCTTAAAAGTATTTTTTCGACAAAAATATTCCTTATTCATAAAACTTGTAAAGCTACTTGAAAATTGCACAAAGGGCGGACGTTTACCGCCCGAGGCCCACGGAGAAAGCCGTTCTCCGAACCTTGCCCGTTCCCAGAATCGGGGCGGGCGTGCCGGGTAAAATTCCGGATAAAGTGTCATCGAGTTTGACTGGTCTCCAAACAGGGGCAGAAATTTTCCAGCCTTTCCTGCCAGCAGAATGTTCCGGTCTGGCAGACGGTGACCCACTGTTGCAGGTTGACCAGCGGCAGAGGGTGAGAATAATGGGAAAACCCGTTGACAGCGGCGGGACTGAAAGATTCCGCCATTGGAAAATGAAGGGCTGATCTAACAACAGCAAAATAATCAGCTGTGGGGATGGGGAAGAGGGGTGGGGGGGGGGGGGGGGGGGGCGGGGGGGGGAGTGGTTTTAGAACTGTTTCCTCGTAGCAATTAAGTTGATGACCAGCAATCATAGAATCACTGAATCACTACAGTAGAAGTAGGCCATTCGGCCCATCGAGTCTGCACTGACCACAATCCCACCCAGGCCCTATTACCGTAACCCTGCTAGTCCCTCTGACACCTAGGGTCAACTTAGTGTGGTCAATCCACCTAACCCACACATCTTTGGACACTAAGGGGCAATTTAGCATGGCCAATCCACCTAACCTGCACATTTTTCGGACTGTGGGAGGAAACCGGAGCACCCGGAGGAAACCCACGCAGGCACGGGGAGAATGTGCAGACTCCGCACAGACAGTGACACAAGCTGGGGAATTGAACCCAAGTCCCTGACGCTGTGAGGCAGCAGCGCTAACCACTGTGCCACCGTGCCGTCCATAATCCCACTGCCTGTCACATAGATCCAGTCGTACATTTAAGATTATTGGCAAAAGAACCCAGAAGAGGAATAAGAAATCATTTCGCTAAGTGGCATGTTACGATCTGGAATTCATCATGTGAAAGGCTGGTGGCATTGGATTCCATTGGAGCTTCCCGAATGAGATTGGTCATGCTTTCAACAAGTTAATTTGCAGGAAAAAGCTGGAGTATGAGACGAAATTCTTTAAAGTTTATTTATTAGTGTCACAAGTAAGGCTTACATTAACACTGCAATGAAGTTACTGCGAAAATCCCCGCGTCGCCACACTCTGGCGCCTGTTCGGGTACACCGAGGGAGAAGTTAGCACCTAACCAGCACGTCTTTTGTACTGTGGGAGGAACCCGGAGCACCCGGAGGAAACGCACGCAGACACAAGGAGAATGTGCAAACTCCAGACAGACAGTGACCCAAGCTGGCATTGGAACCAGTGTCCCCAGCGCTGTGAGGCAGCAGTGCTAACCACTGTGCCAATGTGCCGCCCTGGAATAAAAGCTCCTTCAAAGAGCTGACACCAACAGAATGGGCCGAGTAGCCCCTTCTGTGCTACAAGATGCTATGTTTTTGGATTAAGTTGTCCTAAAGCAGTCAGAGTTGCTATAGTGAGCATGTAGGTGAGAGCAGGATGGGAGAGAACAGGGTAGGCATCTGTTGCTCTGTATGAAGCGGAACCCACATTTTGAATGCCCTTCAGTGCCACAATATGGTTCCTCCTCAGGCCTAGTCAATATTGGGTTATTTCTGTTGAGAGATGGGCAGCCTGCCAGAGGTTCCAGCTGCATCGTAGAGTTTGCTGCGTTGTTCCTGGTCTCAGCACTCCATCGATATTCTGAGTTTCAATTCCTGCAACCTGGAACTGGCGTCGTGTCATTTTGACATCTGTGCTCCCTGCCCACATTTCTTCGCTTCCTTGACTGACAGCGTGACTCACCACCCTGTGGCCTCCGCAGCGTAGAGGAGCAGTTAGCAGAAGTTAGCAGAAGGTGGGGTTTGGAATTGTTGGATGTAAGCTGTTCCCCATTCAAGATGTCAGCAAACTGGGGCATTATCTCTTTGATTTGACTTGGTGATGAAGTGGAAAATGTTCAAATGCTTCAAGTTTTTAGGTGTCCCTCCACGCTGACACTAAGTTAAGAAAGCCCACCAACGCCTCTACTTTCTCAGAGGGCTACGACTCTCACCAGTTTTTACAGATGCATTACAGAAAGCACCCTTTCCAGGTGTATCACGGCTTGGTCTGGCTCCTGCTCTGACCAAGACCGCAAGAAACTACAAAGGGTCAGGAACAAAGCCCAGCCCATCACGCAACCCAGCCTTACACCCATTGACTCTGTCTACACTTCCCGCTGCCTCGAGAGAGAGAGAGAGAGAGAGAGAGAGAGCAGCCAGCATAATCAAGAACCACACACGCCCCTCTTCCACTTTCGACCATCGGGAAAAAGCTACAAAAGTCTGAGATCATGTACCAACCAACTCAAGAACAGCTTCTTCCCTGCTGCCATCAGTCTTTTGAATGGACCTACCTCGTACTAAATTGATCTTTCTCTACACCCTAGCTATGATTGTAACACTACATTCTGCACTCTCTCCGTTCCTTCTCTATGAACGGTATGCTTTGTCTGTATAGCGCACAAGAAACAATACTTTTCACTATATGCTAATACATGTGACAGTAATAAACTAAATCAAAATGACGGTAACACTACATTCTGCACCCTCTACTTTCTTTCTCCCCACGTACTCTATGAACGGTATGTTTTGTCTGTATAGCGCGCAAGAAACCATACTTTTCACTGTATGTTAATACATGTGACAATAATAAATCAAATCAAATCAAATCAGAGGCAGCAGTGGCTAACTAACTTTTTTCTCTGGCCCTCTCTTTTATTCCTGATGACCTATCAATTTTCCTACAACAGGATTGGTCTGATTTATTTTTAATGCCATCAAATTCAAATCTGATAGGTTCTTGGTATCCGAGTGCCTGCTTTTAAATTGATAGGCTGGATTCGAAACATTCAAACGCCTGAAGCCTGTTACCAAGGCAATCCTGCTGCCTGGCTGTGGATACAAATGTTTCAGTCTGGACTTTGGCATACTTTGCACTCTAAACCTCCAAGCATTGAAACAAAACCAGCTTTTAAAGGGGCCACGCAGTGTTTTCTTTTCCTCTCAACAATAAATCAAATCAAAAACATGCTGTGGGTCATGGCTGGAAATATCCCACCCAACGTTTCAAGTCAAGGACCTGTCTCTCTTGTGTCCACCACGTTCTCCTTCTCAAAAGGCCAAATTCCAATTTGCCCCGTGTTAATCAAGATATTTTTAAGAAAAGAATTTGCATCTGTGGAAGTTAAAATGATGTGGAGATGCCGGCGTTGGACCGGGGTGACACAAGCTTTCGGAGTGTTACTCCTTCTTCAGGTGAGATTCACCTGATGAAGGAGCAGCGCTCGGAAAGCTTGTGCTACTAAATAAGCCTGTTGGACTTTAACCTGGTGTTGTGAGACTACTTACTGAAGTTAAAATGCTCAGATTTAAAACATCATGCCTTTTCTGTAACAGCTTGTGAGAATGTTATCAGTTGCAGATCTTCAAGGGAGCCTGTCCGCTTCAGACTAGGCTACATACCATTCTGCTTCTCGACCCTCACTAGAGATTGAGTCAGATCGGATTTTTCCATAACAAATACCAAAGGCGAGATATGGGGATATGGAATGCATATGAAGGATTAGAGCAGTTAATTTTTCATCGAATGAGAAAGGGCGAAAAGCCAGGATTTACTTGGCAAATATGTGTGTCGATGAAGGACGGGAACAAAATGCTTGTTCCTGATTTGCTGTAATTGACTATAACTGAACAGAGTTAAGAACATAAGAACTAGGAGCAGGAGTAGGCCATCTGGCCCCTCGAGCCTGCTCCGCCATTCAATAAGATCATGGCTGATCTTTTTGTGGACTCAGCTCCACTTACCCGCCCACTCACCATAACCCTTAATTCCTTTACTGTTCAAAAATTTATCTATCCTTGCCTTAAAAACATTCAATGAGGAAGCCTCAACTGCTTCACTGGGCAGGGAATTCCACAGATTCACAACCCTTTGTGTGAAGAAGTTCCTCCTCAACTCAGTCCTAAATCTGCTCCCCCTCATTTTGAGGCCATGCCCCTAGTTCTAATTTCACCCACCAGTGGAAACAACGTCCCTGTTTCTATCTTATCTATTCCCTTCATAATCTTATATGTTTCTATAAGATCTCCCCTCATTCTTCTAAATTCCAATGAGTATAACCCCAGTCTACTCAGTCTCTCCTCATAAGCCAACTCTCTTAACTCCGGAATGAACCGAGTGAATCTCCTCAGTACCCCCTCCAGTGCCAGTATATCCTTTCTCAAGTAAGGAGACCAAAACTGTACACAGTACTCCAGGTGTGGCCTCACCAGCACCTTATACAGCTGCAACATAACCTCGCTGTTTTTAAACTCCATCCCTCTAGCAATGAAGGACAAAATTCCATTTGCCTTCTTAATTACCTGCTGCACCTGCAAACCAACTCCTTGAGATTCCTGCACAAGGACACCCAGGTCCCTCTGCACAGCAGCATGCTACAATTTTTTACCATTTAAATAATAGTCCATTATTCCTACCAAAATGGATGACCTCACATTTACCAACATTGTACTCGATCTGCCAGACCCTCGCCCACTCACTTAGACTATCTATATCCCTTTGCAGACTTTCAGCATCCTCTGCACACTTTGCTCTGCCACTCATCTTAGTGTCATCTGTAATGTTTCTCTGTAACTTCAGAACCACTCCAGCCATTTCGATGGAGGGAGGGGAGTTCTCCTTGTGTTCATTAATTAAAGACCTTGCATTGGATGCATGGTGTCCAGTGCAGTTTTGTATTAAGAGTCGACTAAGTGTGCCTAAGGTTGCTGGTACCCAAGGATCTCTGACGTATCATTGCTTTTACACATTCACTGTACACCTGAGATCATTTTCCTTGGGGTGTAACTCCAACCTGGATGAGCCCGTGTTCCAGTATTCCCATCAGGGATACTCCCTGTTCAGTCTTTGCAGCTTCCACCCTGGAAGACCCATTATGTGACTGGTCTAGCTGCGGACCGAGTCACTCTATAGCCAGTCGCGCAGTCGGGTTGACTGACTCGGATGGTGGGATTTTCCAGCCCTTCCTGCTGGCGGGATTCCCGCTGAACCTGAACCAGCCCGCAATGGGTTCCCTATAGCGGACAGACTGGCAAGTCATGCAAAACGCTGTAGACACTGCCAAGGACTGGAATGTCATGCTGGCCTCCAATGGCATGCTATCTCTGCTGCTGGAAAACATGCCGCAGGGTGCGGTGGGGGTGGGTGGGCGTGAGGTGGGTGGGGGAGGGGGGGGGAGAAAAAGGGGGGATGGGGGGGTGGATGGAGAAGATGGCGATATCCCGCTCTTAGTGCGGAAGGTTGATTGTCATCAATTATTATTTCAGTCGAGTTAAAGCTGTACCGAGCAAAGCAAAGGTATAATGCTGCCCTTCTCTGAAGTCATTACTACTTCTATAGGTTTTCATGACTGTGTGTTCAAATTGGGACACACGGATTTACTAATCATTGCTGTTTTTCTCTCTTTCCGCACTCCCACTAGGGGACGGTACAGTGGTTAGCACTGCTGCCTCACATGGGTTCGATTCCGGGCTCGGGTCACTGTCTGTGTGGAGTCTGCACGTTCTCCCCGTGTCTTGAAGTTTACTTATTAGTGTCACAAGTAAGCTTACATTAACACTGCAATGAAGTTACTGTGAAAGTCCCCTAGTTGCCACACCGTGGTGCCTGTTTGGATACACGGAAAGAGAATTTAACATGGCCGATGCACCTAACCAGCACGTCTTTCGGATTGTGGGAGAAAACCGGAGCACCCGGAAAAATCCCACGCAGACACTGTCTGTCCGCACAGACAGTGACCCAAGCCGGGAATCGAACCCAGGCCCCTGGTGCCGTGAGGCAGCAGTGCTAACTAACCACTGTGCCGCCCTAGATAATAGCTGGAGTATTCCCTCTCTCCCCCGCTAACCACTGTGTCGCCGGTTGGACACTTCACAGATCCCTCAGTTCCTCATGGGGCTATTTCTCATTCTAACCTTCCTGGGCAATAATCAAGATTGTGGAGGAAGAAGGAACTCTTTCCTATCCTTCCTGACAGGATGTCCAAAAAAAGTGAAGGAGTAAAGAACAATGGTGCCTTTAACCCCCCTCCCCCCCCCCCCCCCCCCCCCCCCCCCCGTCACTCCGAGTGGTCTGTGGGGGATTCACGTGCTTCCAGCAGGCCCGTGGCTTCTGGGCTGTTTCTGCTCCTGTGTGTGTGGGGCTGAAGTCTTACTTCCTGCCCCTATTGTAGTGAGTCAGTCTAAGTGCTAACAGATGTTGCCTGTGTCGGTGCTTTATATCAGCTTGAGGCCGTCTTAATGATCACTGCCAGAGAATCTATCGCTTGGGCGTAGCTAGCAACAGTTGAGGTGGAGAAGCCAGAAAAATCCAGTTTGTAAAAATTGCTGAATCTCTGAATGGAAAATTAGCAATATTAAGAGTCCTGTCCACAGTATGTCTCGCCGGGACGGTTAGACAATGTTGCTATCATATTTAATTGTTTGACGAGGGCAACGTTTACCTCAGTCACTGACTTACATCCACAGCTGATCAGTGCATTACGTGGCATAAAGCACTTTGGCTGCAACTGTAACCTCTGTTACACCCCGGGAGATCAGTCAGCGCTGCTTGTAAAATGTCTTTGATACTTATTAGGCAGCCTCCACCCACTCTTAAACAGGATAAAATCCATCACATTGCTCCCCTCTCCTTAGCTCTGAAGGAGTCACACAGGCTCGAAATGTTAACTCGTGTTTCTCTCACCACTCAGGCTGCCAGCCCTTTCCCTCAATGTCAGTAAAACGAAGGAGATTGTCATCGACTTCAGGAAATTAGTGGAGGACATGCCCCTGTCTACATCAACGGTGATGAAGTGGAAATGGTCGAGGGCTTCAAGTTTCTAGGTGTCCAGGTCACCAACAACCTGTCCTGGTCCCTCCGTACCGACGCTGTAGTTAAGAAAGCCCACCAATTTTACAGGAGGCTAAGGAAATTCGGCATGTTCGCTACGACTCTCACCAATTCTAACAGATGCACCATAGAAAACATCCTTTCCAGGTGTATCGCAGCTTGGTATGGCTCCTGCTCCGACCAAGACTACAAGAAACTACAAAGGGTTGTGAACGTAGCCCAGTCCATCACGCAAACCAGCCTCCCATCCATTGACTCTGTCTACACTTCCCGCTGACTCAGAAAAGCAGCCAGCATGATCAAGGACCCCACGCACCCCGGACATTCTCTCTTCCACCTTCTCCCGTCGGGAAAAAGATACAAAAGTCCGAGATCACGTACCAAGCGATTCAAACTGCCATCAGACTTTTGAATGGACCGACCTTATATTAAACTGATCTTTCATAGAATCATAGAATACCTACAGTGCAGAATGAGGCCATTCGGCCCATCAAGTCTGCAACGGCCATAATCCCACCCATCCCCACCCCATAACCCTACTTATTTACTGTACTAAACCCCCGACACTAAGGGGCAATTTAGCTTGGCCAATCAACCTAACACTCAAATCTTTGGACTGTGGGAGGAAACCGGAGCACCCGGAGGAAACCCACGCAGACACGGGGAGAACGTGCAAACTCCACACAGGCAGTGACCCAAGCCGGGAATCGAACCCGGGTCCCTGGCGCTGGGAGGTAGCAGTGCTAACCACTGTGCCACCACGTGTTGGCTAGCACGAGGGGACATAGCTTTAAATTGAGGGGTGAGAGATATAGGACAGATGTTAGAGGTGGGTTCTTTACTCAGAGAGTAGTAAGGGCGTGGAATGCCCTGCCTGCAGCAGTGGTGGACTCGTCAACGTTGAGAGCGTTCAAGTGGTTATTGGATAAACATATGGATGATACTGGAATAGTGTAGGTTAGAGGGGCTTTAGATTGGTACCACTGGTCGGCGCAACATCGAGGGCCGAAGGGCCTGTACTGTGCTGTAATGTTCTATGTATGCACAATAGGATCCCATAAACAGCAATGGTAGCTAATCCAGGAAGGGTGGGGTTGACAGGTAAATGCTGAACAAGAGCAAATGGAGAAATCCTCTGCCCCTCATCAAAAAAGGAAAGAGCCAGGTACGGAATCTTGCACATTCAGGGTTAACGATTCATCAGCACAATGGCACTCTCTCAACACTGCACTGAAAGGTCAGTGTGGCAGGGCGGCACAGTGGTTAGCACTGCTGCCTTACAGCTCCAGGGACCCAGGTTCGATTCCCAGCTTAGATCACTGTCTATGCAGAATCTGCACATTCTCCCCGTGTCTGCGTGGGTTTCCTCCGGGTGCTCCGGTTTCCTCCCACAGTCCGAAAGACGTGCTGGTTAGGGTGCATTGGCCGTGCTAAATTCTCCCTCAGTGTTACCCGAACAGGTGCCGGAGTGTGGCGACTGGGGGATTTTCACAGTAACTTCATTGCAGTGTTAACGACTTGTGACACTAATAAATAAACTTTGAACAACGCAGTCATGTTCTCCAGTTCTGGAATTCTCCGATCTCGTTCACCCTGCCAGCGGGAATGGAGAGTTTGGCGGCTCAGCCCAAAATTGCAGCTGGACCAGGGAATCCCAGCAGCGGACAAGATCGGAGAACTCCGGCTCTGGAACGGGATATGCTTTCGAGACAGGAATGTTGCCACCAAGCCAAATGGCCAGAGAATTGAATATAGGTCATGTGAACATAATTGGCTTGCTGGAACCTCAGATTCAAAAGGAATAGAGGTAAAAAAGTTTGCAAAATCGATTTTGCTACCAATAGCGGTGATTTCGCCGAGCCGCCAAGACTAAATAGCACGGTAGCACTGTGGTTAGCACTGCTGCCTCACAGCTCCAGGGACCCGGGTTCGATTCCTAGCTTGGGTCACTGTCTGTGCGGAGTCTGCACGTTCTCCCTGTGTCTGCGTGGGTTTCCTCCGGGATGCTCCGGTTTCCTCCCACAGTCCAAAAGACATGGTGGTGAAGTTGATTGGCCATGCTAAATTGTCCCTTCATGCCCCGGGATGCGTAAATTAGTGGGATTAGCGGGGTAAATTTGTGGGGTTACTGGGTGGGATTGTTATCGGTGCAGAGTAGATGGGCCGAATGGCCTCTTTCTGTACAGTAGGATTCTAAAATGGCAAACGGCCAGCAGCGATTTCAGATGGTGAATTCCCAATCAAACCCAACCCTAAACTCCCTAAAGAGATGAACATTGGTACTTGGGTTCAAGCCAATAGTTACGATGCACAGAAATATTAATGCATCGCCATAGCAATCAGTGACCAATGGTCAGCCTTTAGAATATCCCCATTCATCATTATACTCCAATCTATAAGGCACTGCGTTCAAACATCCCCGACACAAGAGAAAAACATAGGATTATCTTACCCTACCCCATCTTAATGTAAAATCCATTTCATTAAAGCAGATGCGCATCTTAATCCTATTCTTCACCCTAACCCTAACCATACGGCAGAACCAGGCCATCACCCTGTTTTCCTCTTTCGCTCCATCCCCACAACCCCCACATTTCTCCACCTCCCCCCCCCACCCCCACCACACACACTGCAAAAGAAATAACTAACAGGAGTAATAATATGTTTTAAAAAGGAAAAACAGGAGACCATAAGAGCAGAATTAGGCCACTCGGCCCATCGAGTCTGCTCCGCCATTCAATCATGGCTGATATTTTTCTCATCCCCATTCTCCTGCCCTTTCCCCGTAACCCCTAATCCCCTTATTAATCAAGAACCTACCTATCTCTGTCTTAAAGACACTCAATGACCTGGCCTCCACAGTCTTCCGCGGCAAAGAGTTCCACAGATTCACCACTTTCTGGCTGAAGAAATTCCTCCTCATCTCTGTTTTAAAGGATCGTCCCTTCAGCCTGAGGTTGTGCCCTCTGGTTCTAGTTTTTGCTACTAGTGGAAACATCCTCTCCACGTCCACTCTTTCCAGGCCTCGCAGTATCCTGTAATTTTCAATAAGATCCCCCCCCTCATCCTTCTAAACTCCAATGAGTACAGACCCAGAGTCCTCAACCATTCCCCACACAACGAGCTCTTCATTCCAGGGATCATTCTTGCGAACCTCCTCTGGGCCCTTTCCAAGGCCAGCACATCCTTCCTTAGGTATGGGGCCCAAAACTGCTCACAATACTCACAGACAAGAAGACAAGCCAAAGTATAAGGGCATGGCATCACAGGGGGCAACAAGGGTCGGACGTGAGCCAAAAGAAAAGTGGCAGAGCATGAAGAAAAGGGGATATGTCCTCCCTCTGTCCAACCCCAAAAACCTAACCCTAACCCAGCCCTTCATCTTTCCGCGCCAGAATTCTCTGATCCCATATGCCACTGCCAGCAAGAACGGAGAATTTGACACTCAGCTAAAATTCCATTCACTGCAGCGGGACCGTAAAATCCCAGCCGCCGGCGAGGTCACAGAATTCCCACCTTGGTGTCTTTCATGTTTTACGATCTAGAAGGCCCGAGATTCGGAACGCCATCTGTGCAGAGTCAACGGACCAATAGGGAGAAGAGAGGAAGGGCAGTAACTATGGCCGGAATTTTATTGGCACGCCCGCCCGAGGCTCCTAAGGTCGCGCCCCGAGGCCAATGGGGAATGCCGTTTTGCGAGCTCGCCCTCCCCGATTTCGGAGAAGACATGCCAGTAGAATCAGGGCCCATGTGACTGCTGACCACGGGATGAGGAAGGGGTGGGGGGTGGGTTTGTGTGGAGCATTAAATAAAGTACAATGTTCGGCCAGGTAACGCATTCCTGTTTGCTACCCAGTGATTCGAGCCGGACTTGGGTGAGGATGGCCACGGTGAGGCTCCCATCCCCATTTGAACAGCTCACCAACATTCAGTCAGCGAGCTATCTCATGGAAATAGCTACTTGGGCAAGAATCAGGAACGCGGTCAAGGCCAGTCTCCCAACATGCCGAGCGAAGAGGAAAACAGGCAGATAAATTTAATGAATTTAACAGAACGGTCTCGATTTCGTAACTCTTCAGATTTCAAAGTTGTGGCAAAACGCAAGGGAGGCCAAGAATAATGACACCAACATTGATGCACGCACGAGCGCACACCCTGACGCGAAAAATCATGCGCACCCCTACCCCAGCACACAGATACATACACGCCATGCACACATCCCTACCTTACCCACACACACACATGTACACACCAACACACAAACACACGCATGCACCCAGACACACAACCTCCCGAACATCATTTTCCTGTGTTACTGTTTTGGATGATCCAATCAATTTTTACTCAATGAATCACAAGAGAAAGTTACCAAATTCCCACCCTGGAGACGTACTCCAGAAGGTTTCCGCCGGAAAATTAACAATTCACTCTCTCATTAAAAGATATCCCCTTTGCTGTGCAGGGAAATAAATGCAGCCTGTTTGCATCTAATAAAAACCCAGTGTGCGGAACAGGGGATGTTGCTTTCATCTACAAATACCATATCCCACACTCGGAAGACAATGGTTGAGGAACAATGTGTTCGTGCTAATACAAATAATTTATCTTAATTCATGTGCGTTTGCCACAGCTGCTTGCAATGGGGAATGTATTCCAGAATCACAAACCAAGTCCAGTTACTGGTGTCACATGTCGGCTTACATTAACACTGCAATGAAGTTACTGTGAAAATCCCCTGGTCGCCACACTCCGGCACCTGTTCGTGTCAATGCACCTCACCATATTTTTTATGGGGTACAAATTCCACCATCTGCCGCGGCGGGATTCGAACCCGGGTCCCCAGAACATTAGCTGAGTTTCTGGATTAATAGTCCAGCAATAATACCACTAGGCTTAACATAAGGAACACAGACCAACAGTTTGTACCTGGAACAAGCATTTGAAATGGGCACTGCTTTCCTAATGAACTTAATATTTAAAGTCTAAGTTTATTTATTATTGCCACAAGTAGGCTTACATTAACACTGCAATGAAGTTACTGTGAAAATCCCCGAGTCGCCACACTCAGGCGCATGTTCGGGTACACTCCTCCTTCCCACAGGACCTCGCTCCCTGGGAGTAATGTGATGTTGAGTGATAACATGAATCAGGCATTGGCAAACTGACAAGAGTGTTTTACATCTGCCCTGACTTTATTTTTGTTAACTTCAAAGGGGATAAAAATTGAGACCCCCAACATGTGCTTCTGATTCTCTCTTGCCCTACCTACCTTGATAAGGGGGGGCGGCACGATGGCACAGTGGTTAGCACTGCTGCCTCAGAGCCCCAGGGACCTGGGTTCGATTCGAGCCTCAGATGACTGCCTGTGTGGAGTTTGCACATTCTCCTCGTGTCTGCATGGGTTTCCTCCGGGTGCTCCGGTTTCCTCCCACAGCCCAAAGACATGCCGGTTAGATGGATTGGCCATGCTAAATTGTGCCTTAATGTCCACAGATGTGTAGGTTGGGTTGATTGGCCATGCTAAATTGCCCCTTAGTGTCCAAAGATGTGTAGGTTGGGTTGAATGGCATGCTAAATTGCCCCTTAGTGTCTACAGATGTGTAAGTTAGGTGGATTGGCCATGCAAAACTGCCCTTTAGTGTCCAAAGATGTGCAGGTTAGGTGGATTGGCCATGCTAAATTGCCCCTTAGTGTCCACAGATGTGTAGGGTAGGTGGATTGGCCATGCTAAATTGCCCCTTAGTGTCCACAGATGTGTAGGGTAGGTGGATTGGCCATGCTAAATTGCCCCTTAGTGTCCAAAAATGTGTAGGTTGGGTTGATTGGCCATGCTAAATTGCCCCTTAGTGTCTACAGATGTGTAGGTTAGGTGGATTGGCCATGCAAAATTGTCCCTTAGTGTCAGGGAGATTAGCAGGGTAAATACGTGGGGTTACGGGGATAGGGCCTGGTTGGGATTGATATTGGTGCAGGCTCGAAGGGCCTAATGGTCTCCTTCTGCACTGTAGGGATTCTATGATTCTATTCTATGATTCTACCTCACAGAGTGACAAGTGACCCCACACCTCAGATGCTACACAAATGCTTGCACAGCTAAATCACAGAAAGTTGTTGAGTTCTCACAAGACTTGTACACTAAAATAACAAGTGGTCTTTGAAATCATTCAGTGTCCCACATCCATGTTCTGGATTGTTCATCACTGCATAGACATTGACCCAAGGCTGGAATCGAACCCGGGTCCCTGGCGCTGTGAGGCAGTGGCGCTAACCACTGTGCCACCGTGCCGCCCTCGCCTTCCAGCTCTGCTCGGGTACATTTAGCTGTACTGATGCTACACCAAGGAGGTGCTGCACTGGCAAGGCATTTCACAAAACAGGAACAGGGAATGGCTCCCTGAATTCCAGCCACAGTCCCTCCCTCAGCCAACACCAGAAAAAACAGATCGACAACGTGTAATGTTTTCCCCACTCTCGTCAAATAACGAGACGGAGATATTTAACACTCATTTATTCACTGGGATGGACAAGGTCTCGGTTTAGTGCCACACACATTCCTGCAGTCAGGAATAAATGACTGAACAAAATATTTGCTCACGTGCCAATATTCTCCAACTCTTCTAATGTTTCCTTAACACTTCCCCTTCTCCAATGCAATTTGCCGAGTTCCTTGTTTTTTTAAATGAGAAGTTGGAGTGTGAAGAGAAAAAGTCAGAGCAAAGTACAAGACTAAAAGGGAGAAGTAGGGAGAGGCAATTCTCAGAATGCTTAGCTGGCTTGTGGAAGACCCAGAATACCATCTTGGGTTGAACCAATTAAACTAAATCAACGGACAACTCACAAGAGCATCCCCCGAAAGGAATTAAGCAGAGACAAATGGCAAAGGAAAGTTAAAGGCTGGAATTCTCCTATCCCGCGCGTCACTGGAATTTTAGCGGGTGGGTTGCGGAGAATGTGAAACCCCATTAACGGTCGGGTGGGAATTTCCGGCTTTTAGACCAGCGTGCCCAGAGAATTCCACCCAAAATACTAAATCCAGATTGCAATCAAAGGGGTCCCCTCCGGTGCCCAATGGGCACAGAAGGAACAAAGAACAAAGAAAATTAGGTTTATGAAATGATGAAGGGGATAGATAGAGTGAACGTTCAAAGACTATTTTCTCAGGTAGATGGAGCTATTACAAGGGGGCATAACTATAGAGTTCATGGTGGGAGATATAGGAAGGATGTCCGAGGTAGGTTCCTTACTCAGAGAGTGGTTGGGGTGTGGAATGGACTGCCTGCAGTGATAGTGGAGTCAGACACTTTAGGAACATTTAAGCGGTTATTGGATAGGCACATGGAGCACACCAGGATGATAGGGAGTGGGATCGCTTGATCTTGGTTTCAGATAAAGCTCAGCACAACATCGTGGGCCGAAGGGCCTGTTCTGTGCTGTACTGTTCTATGTTCTATCTATGTTAAAATTACAGCACAGGAACAGGCCCTTTCCAAGCCTGCATCGACCATGCTGCCTGACTGAACTAAAACCCCCTACCCTTCCAGGGACCATATCCCTCTATTCCCACCCTATTCATGTATTAGTCAAGACGCCCTTAGAAGTCACTAGCGTATCTGCTTCCACTACCTCCCCCAGCAGCGAGTTCCAGGCACCCACCACCCTCTGTGTAAAAAAACTTGCCTTGTACATCTCCTTTAAACCTTGCCCCTCGCACCTTAAACCTATTCCCCCTGGTAATTGACTCTTCCACCCTGGGGCAAAAGCTTCTGACTATCCACTCTGTCCATGCCCCTCGTAATCTTGAAAGACCCAGGATGCACAGCCATAGAGTGGGGGAAGGGACAATAAGGGCGGCACAGTGGTTAGCACTGCTGCCTCACAGCGCCAGAGACCCGGGTTCGATTCTGGCCTCGGGGGACTGTCTGTGTGGAGTTTGCATGTATTCCCCATGTCTGCATGGGTTTCTTCCGGGTGCTCCAGTTTCCTCCCACACTCCAAAGATGTGCGGGCTAGGTTGATTGGCCTTGATAAATCGACCCTTAGTGTCAGCGGGGTTAACAGGGTAAATACATGGGGTTACAGGGATAGGGTCTGGGTGGGATTGTTGTTGGCTCAGGCTCGATGGGCCGAATGGCCTCCTTCTGCACTGTAGTGACTCTATAATTCTATGATTCTATGTAATGGGTTTGTGGAACAATATGGGTGGGAGGTGGGAGGAGAAACAAGAGAAATGCTTTGTTAAAAGCATTGGGGAGGCAGTGACGCAGCGGACTAATAATCCAGAGGCCCAGGGAAAGATCTGGGGACCGGGATTCAATCCCTCTTTGGATCCCAACAATTTGAATTCTACAATCAAAAATTTACTAATGACCAAGAATCCATTGTCGATTGTCAGAAAAACCCATCTGGTTCACTAATGTCCTTTAAGGAAGGAAATCTGCCGTCCTTACCCGGTCTGGCCTACATGTGACCCCAGAGCCACAGCAATGTGGTTGACTCTCAACTGCCCTCTGAGACAGTGGGAATAAATGGAAAAAGTTGCATTGACTAAGTCAGTGGTTCTCAAATTTTTTTTATCACCAACCTGTTCGGGACAGTTTAGGTTTAACTTAAGTTTATTTATTAGTATCACAAGTAGGCTTACATTAACACTGCAATGAAGTTACTGTGAAAATCCCCCAGTCGTCACACTCCGACCTGCTCGGGTACACTGAGGGAGAATTTAGCATGGCTGATGCACCGAACCAGCACATCTTTCGGACTGTGGGAGGAAATCTGAGCATCCGGAGGAAACCCACGCAGACATGGGGAGAACGTGCAAACTCCACACAGACAGTGACCCAAGCCAGGAATTGAACCCGGGTCCCTGATGCTATGAGGCAGCAGTGCTAACCACTGTGCTACCTGAGACTTGATGAACCAACCAATGAAACCCCACCCGTTTGCATTTCCCCAGCAAAAAGATATGAATCGGAATTAATAGGAAGAATGGAGCTGCTTTTAATGAGAGGTGAGGTGTGGCTCTAAACTGAAGATCGCAGCCTCATGTCAGGCTCCACGTTGCAAGGGGTTCTTCACAAGTATTGGGAACCAATCTCACAATTATATATTTGGTTCTCAACTCTTGTGAAGTGTTGAAGCTTCACTCCAGATCCGTGCCAGCGAGAATGAATTAGGCACAGTCTCAGCTAGGCTGACATTGAGTCGGGTACACACATTTACACATTGATTGCTTATAATAGATACCCATCCCAACCCTTGTTTCATGAAGCACTCTTTACAGGTGGGCAGAGTGGTGAAGAAGGCATTCGGCATGCTTGGTTTCATTGGTCAGAACATTGAGTACAGGAGCTGGGACATCTTGTTGAACTTGTACAAGACATTGGTAAGGCCACACTTGAAATACTGTGTACAGTTCTGGTCACCCTACTTGGGAAAGGATATTATTAAACTAGAAAGAGTGCAGAAAAGATTTACTAGGATGGTACATATGATGGTTGATGGTTTGAGTCATAAGGAGAGACTGGATCGACTGGGACTTTTTTCCCTGGAGCGTAGGAGGCTTAGGGGTGATCTTGTAGAGGTCTATTAAATAATGAGGGGCATAGATAAGGTAGATAGTCAACATCTTTTCCCAAAGGTAGGGGAATCTAAAACTAGAGGGCATAGGTTTAAGGTGAGAGGGGAGAGATACAAAAGGGTCCAGAGGGGCAATTTTTTCACACAGAGGGTGGTGAGTGTCTGGAATGAGCTGCCAGAGGCAGTAGTAGAGGCGGGTACAATTTTGTCTTTTAAAAAGCACTTAGACCGTTACATGGGTAAGATGGGTATAGAGGGATATGGGCCAAACACGGGCAATTGGGACCAGCTGATTGGTTAAAAAAAAGGGGGTGGCATGGACAGGTTGGGCCAAAGGGCCTGTTTCCATGCTGTAAACCTCTATGACATTCTCATTTGATGAGAGTTGTCCAACATGAATGTGAGCCAACACTGGCCCCTCACACGCAAGGCCACAGTGGCAGGGAGCAGGACACCGTGTACTCCGCGTGAGCTCCCAGGTGGTTGTAAGATTTGCACATTCTGTTGAATCCATTGTCGAGTTGGAACGGTGAGTCTCCCAGACCCAGGAATTTGGCCAGGATTCTGAACTGACCTGAATCCACCTCAGCTCCTGGTCCAAGACCAGAAACAGTTTGGCACACTCAGCAATAAAACCAGTGTCTGGAATACATTCTGGAGTCTCACAAATCTAAGGAATGTAATTCCCACCCCAACCCCCACACCCTCACCTTCCACTTCCATCGCACTCCAACCCCTTACAGTCATTTCTGCTCTGTCTATAAGCTTCGGTCTGTGGTCAGGGACTGGAGGGTAAGGGGGGGCAGGAATGGGGATCTGGAAGGTAGCAATGGAGCACAGTCAGATGCTCTTTCCCAGGGTAGGAAAGTCATGTACCCGGGGACATAGGTTTAAGGTGCGTGGGGAAAAGTTTAGAGGAGATGTGCGAGGCAAGTCTTTTTACACAGAGGGTGGTTAATGTCTGGAACGCGCTGCCCGGGGAGGGGGTGGGAGCGGGTACGATAGCGGCATTTAAGGGGCAACTAGATGAATACATGAATAGGATGGGAATGGAAGGATACAGACTGAGTGCATACGGTTTTAGTTTAGGCAGGCATCATGATCGGTGCAGACTTGGAGAGCCGAAGGGCCTGTTCCTGTGCTGTATTTTTCTTTGTTCTTCGCTATTCTTTGACTGTCTGCTCTTTCAGCAGATCAACAGGTTTGAGGTCCTTGCAGTTTGTGTGGATGAGAGCTAGGACTGCTGGGTAGAGCAGCAAACTGGCCACAGCACTGTGGATACAGGGGATCATTCAAGTGGGCGTTGGGGAAAGGAATGTGTTTGTCGCAGGGGACAGTACAGTCAGTGGAGGGATGGACACAATTCCCTGCAGCCAAGGGCAATGCATCCCAATGGCTATCTTGCCAGTCCAGTGTCAGGGTAAGGTCACAGCAGCTCCAAATGTGGAATGTAAAGGGAAGGGTCCCATTGTCATGGTCCATGGAGCTTTCAACAGCATAGATAGGGCTCAGAGAAAGGTTCTGCTGAGCAAGTCTGAGCAGCTCGGAGCTAAATGAAACAGCAGAACCACAAAAGGTAGTTCTCTGGATTACTACCTGAAACAGAAGCAGGTTGACATAGTTAGCTCAGATCAGAGTGTAGAATGGGTGGCTCAAAGGTTGGAGGCAGTGAAATGAGTTTGAATTCATGGGGCTCTGGCTCCAGTGCAGGGTAAAAGGAACCATTGGTTTCACTTGAACCATGTTGGGACCACAGAATCATAGCAACCTTACAGTACAGAAGGAGGCTATTGAGCCTGTACTGACAACAATCCCACCCAGGCCCTATCCTTGTAACCCCATGTATTTACCCTGCTAGTCTCCCTGACACTAAGGGGCAATTTAGCATGGCAAATCCACCTAACCCGCACATCTTTAGACACTAAGGGGCAACTTAGCATGGCCAATCCACCAAACCCGCACATCTTTGGACACTAAGGGTCAATTTAGCATGGCCAATCCACCAAACCCGCACATCTTTGGACACTAAGCGGCAATTTAGCATGGCCAATCCACCTAACCTACCCATCCTTTGGAGACTAAGGGCCAATTTACCATGGCCAATCCACCTAACCTACACATCTTTGGAGTGTGGGAGGAAACCGGAGCATCTGGAGGAAACCCAGGCAGACACGGGGAGAACATACAGACTCCACGCAGACAGTCACCCAAGGCTGGAATTGAACCCGGGTCCCTGGTGCTGTGAGACAGCAATGTTAACCACTGTGCCACCTGAAAAACCAGTGTCCTCATGAATCATAAAATCCTCTCTACATCCCCTAATTCTAAGCTAAAAGGCTGGGGAGTGAGGTAGGGATCAGGTGAGGGGGATCCTCAGAACGTTTAAGAGAAAAGATAATGAAATAGTGCAGGGTGGTATCACAGATAATGATAACGAGAGTGTGACAAGGAGGGATATTCTTACAAACATAAGAATGGCATCTGCAATTATGGCTAGCAGAGGGAAAAAATGGTAAAAAGACACATGAAACATTCATAAAGATAGATGAATTGATAGCACAGATCTAAATAATCATTGGGTAGTACAGAAGGAACGCTGCTGAAAAAAAGACACGTTGTCAAAGCTTTTTGTTTTGTACTCATCAGGGCAATTCACAAGAATACAAAATGAAGCCTGTTTCTCATGCCATATAAATCGTCATTCCCTTTACATTTGATATCCTTGCAAATTGTCCTGATGAATGCAGGATGAAAAGCTTTAACAGCATGTGTTTCAAATAGAAATAAAGGGGTATGATATGGAAGCCATTACAGAGGTGTGGTTACAAGGTGACCAAAGCTGGGCACTGAATATTCAAGAACATCTCAAAATGATAGGAAGCAAGCAAAGGCTGGTGGGGTAGCTCTGTTAATAAAGGTTGAGATCAGTACAGTGCTGAGAAATGATCTTGGGTCAGGAAGTCAAGATGAAAAATCAGTTTAGATGGAGATAAGAAATAACAAAGGAAATAAGTCACAGGGAGGGGTGGGAGTGGGTGCTCTGAACACTTGCTACACTGTAGGACAGAATCTACATCAAGAATAGGGAGGAGATTGCAGAGCCTCTAGCGATGATCTTTGCGTCGTCGATGGAGACGTGAGAGGTGCCGGAGGATTGGAGGATTGCGAATGTGGTTCCTATTTTCAAGAAGGGGAATAGGGAGAGCCCAGGTAATTACCGACCGGTGAGTCTAACCTCAGATGGAGAAGATCCTGAGGGACAGGATATATGAGCATTTAGAGAGGTTTAGTGTGCTCAAGAATACTCAGCATGGCTTTGTCAAGGGCAGATTGTGCCTTACGAGCCTGGTGGAGTTCTTCGAAAATGTGACTAAACACATTGACGAAGGGAAGGCAGTAGATGTGGTTTATATGGATTTTAGCAAGGTGTTCGATAAGGTCCCCAATGCAAGGCTTCTAGAAAAAGTGAGAGGGCATGGGATCCAAGGGGCTGCTGCCCTGTGGATCCAGAACTGGCTTGCCCAAAGGAGGCAGAGAGTGGGTATAGATGGGTCTTTTTCTAAATGGAGGTCGGTCACCAGTAGTGTACCCCAGGGATCTGTACTGGGACCCTTGCTGTTTGTCATTTTCATAAATGACCTGGATGAGGAAGCGGAGGGATGGGTTGGTAAGTTTGCCGATGACACGAAGGTTGATGGGGTTGTGGATAGTCTGGAGGGATGTCAGAAGTTACAGAGGGACATAGATAGGATGCAAGACTGGGCGGAGAAGTGGCAGATGGACTTCAACCCAGATAAATGCGTCGTGGTCCATTTTGGTAGGACAAATGGGATGAAGGAGTACAATATAAAGGGAAAGACTCTTAGTACTGTAGAGGATCAGAAGGACCTTGGGGTCCGGGTCCATAGGACTCTGAAATCGGCCCCGCAGGTGGAGGAGGTGGTTAAGAAGGCGTATGGTGTGCTGGCCTTTATCAATCGAGGGATTGAGTTTAGGAGTCCGGGGATAATGATGCAGCTATCCAAGACCCTCGTCAGACCCCACTTGGAGTACTGTGCTGAGTTCTGGTCGCCTCACTATAGGAAGGATGTGGAAAAGATTGAAAGGGTGCAGAGGAGATTTACAAGGATGTTGCCTGGATTGAGTGGCATGCCTTATGAGGATAGGCTGAGGGAGCTCGGTCTTTTCTCCTTGGAGAGACGAAGGATGAGAGGAGGCCTAATAGAGGTGTATAAGATGTTGAGAGGCATAGATCGGGTGGACTCTCAGTGGCTTTTTCCCAGGGTGGAAATGTCTGCTACGAGAGGACACAGGTTTAAGGTGCTGGGGGGTAGGTACAGGGGAGATGTTAGGGGTAAGTTTTTCACAGAGGGTGGTGGGCGAGTGGAATCGGCTGCCGTCAGTGGTGATGGAGGCGAACTCAATAGGGTCTTTTAAGAGACTCCTGGATGAGTACATGGAGCTTAATAGGATGGAGGGTTATAGGTAAGTCTAGAAGGTAGGGATGTGTTCGGCACAACTTGTGGGCCGAAGGGCCTGTTTGTGCTGTAGTTGTTCTATGTTCTAATAAAGGGGGCTTATGAAAAAAATACTGCAATAAGCATCAGCATTTTTAATCTTCTATGGATTCATGAATCAAATTGGTAAAGATGGCTTTGAGGATGAGTTCATAGAATGTATTCAGGATGCTTGTTAAAATAATATATTGTTGAACCGGGGTACAGGCTATTTCCGACCTGGTGACGTGTAATCGGGGGGGCTGATGAGTTCAGTTGGTTGAATAGCTCGAATATAGTTCAGAATAATGTTGTCAGAGAGGATTTAATTCCCATTTCAGCTGAGAGAGACTTGAGAATTGACTCTTTGTCCATCCCTCAGAAGACAACAGTAAATGATAACTGACAGAAACAGTCAAGAAAACAGTTCAGGATGAAGTATCAACAGATGATGAGCCAAGAATCTATCTTCAGGCAGGGCAGACTGGAATGGAAATGGGAACTGAGGCAGGATTCATAGAGTCATAGAGGTTTACAGCATGGAAACAGGCCCCTTGGCCCAACTTGTCCATGCTGCCCTTTTTTTTTTAAAAACCCCTAAACTAATCCCAATGATCCGCATTTGGCCCATATCCCTCGATACCCATCGTACCCATGTAACTGTCTAAATGCTTTTTAAAAGACAAAATTGTACCCGCCTCTACTACTACCTCTGGCAGCTTGTTCCAGACACTCACCACCCTCTGTGTGAAAAAATTGCCCCTCTGAACACTTTTGTATCTCTCCCCTCTCACCTTAAACCTATGCCCTCTAGTTTTAGACTCCCCTACCTTTGGGAAAAGATGTTGACTATCTCGCTGATCTATGCTCGTCATTATTTTGTAGACCTCTATAAGGTCACCCCTCAGCCTCCTATGCTCCAGAGAAAAAAGTCCCAGTCTATTCAGCCTCTCCTTATAACTCAATCCATCAAGTCCCAGTAGCATCCTAGTAAATCTTTTCTGCACTCTTTCTAGTTTAATAATATCCTCTCTATAGAAGGGCGACCAGAATTGCACACAGTATTCCAAGCGTGGCCTTACCAATGTCTTGTACAACTTCAACAAGACATTCCAACTTCTGTATTCAATGTTCTGACTGATGAAACCAAGCATGCCGAATGCCTTCTTCACCATTCTGTCCACCTGTGACTCCACTTTCAAGGAGCTATGAACATGTACCCCTAGATCTCTTTGTTCTGTAACTCTCCCCAACGTCCTACCATTAACTGAGTAAGTCCTGCCCTGGCTCAATCTACCAAAATGCATCACCTCGCATTTGTCTAAATTAAACTCCATCTGCCATTCGTCAGCCCACTGGCCCAATTGATCAAGATTCCGTTGCAATTGGCGATAACTTTCTTCACTGTCCACTATGCCACCAATCTTGGTGTCATCTGCAAACTTACTAACCATGCCTCCTATATTCTCATCCAAATCATTGATATAAATGACAAATAACAGTGGGCCCAGCACTGATCCCTGAGGCACACCGCTGGTCACACACCTCCAGTTTGAAAAACAACTCTCTACAACCACCCTCTGGCTTCTGTCAAGAAGCCAATTTTGTATCCATTTAGCTACCTCACCCTGGATCCCGTGAGATTTAACCTTATGCAACAACCTACCATGCGGTACCTTGTCAAAGGCCTTGCTAAAGTCCATGTAGACAACATCAACTGCACTGCCCCCATCTACCCTCTTGATTAATCCTTCAAAAAACTCAATCAAATTTGAGAGACATGATTTTCCACTCACAAAGCCATGCCGATTGTCCCTAATCAGTTCTTGCGTCTCTAAATGCCTGTAGATCCTGTCTCTCAAAAATACCTTCCAACAATTTACCCATCACAGATGTGAGGCTCACTGGCCTGTAGTTCCCAGGCTTTTCCCTGCAGCCCTTTTTAAACAAAGACACAACATTTGCCACTCTCCAATCTTCAGGCACCTCACCTGTGACAATCTATGATTCAAATATCACGGCTAGGGGACCTGCAATTTCCTCCCTAGCCTCCCACAATGTCCTGGGATATACTTCATCAGGTCCCAGGGATTTATCTACCTTGATGCGCTGTAAAACTTCCAGCACCTCCTTCTCTGTAATATGTACACTCCTCAAGACATCACTATTTATTTCCCCAAGTTCCCTAACATCCATGCTTTTCTCAACAGTAAATACTTATGAGAAATATTCATTTAAGATCTCACCCATCTCTTGTGGATCTGCACATAGATAACCTTGTTGATCCTTAAGAGGCCCTACTCTCTCCCATGAGATTCATTAATGATTTCATAGTAAAGGATTCCCCTAGGGAAAGCGTGATCACAACGTTAAAAAAAATCGATTGCGTTTGAGGGTGAGAAACTTGGGTCTGAAACTAGTGTCTCAAACATAAGTAAAGGAAAAGTTATCAAGACAGAGTTGACTAAAGTAAACTAGGAGAAAAAGCTAAATGTTAAGCAGTGGCAGGCTTTCAGCAATGATATATTCCATTGAGAAAGACTATGAGAAGAATGAACCATCCATGGAAGGTAAGAATGGCATTAAATTGAAAGGAAAGGCATTTAATGTTGTGAACATTAGTGATAGACCAGGAGATTGGGAACATATTCAAAAACCAGCAAAGGATAACTGAAAAATAAAGAGGAAGAAATTAGAATATGAGGGTTAACTATCAAGAAATATAAAATCAGCGAATAAGAGCTTTTATATAAAAAGGAGAAGAGTAGCTAAAGTAAATACTGCTCCCTTTAACAATGGGACTGGGACTTAATAATGGGAAAAAAGGAAATGGCAGAGATTTTGAACAAGCATTTTCTATCTGTCTTCACAGTAGAAAACACCAAAGCATCCCACGAATAGCAGAAAATCAAGGGTCAAATGGAAGGGAGGAACTTAAAACAATCACCATCATCAGGGTAAAAGGTAGAGGGGAAACCAATCGGGCTAAAAATTGACAAGTCCCCCCAGGCCTGATGCCTTTCCCACTTTGCAATAACCCTTGCTTTCCCAGATACAGAGGCAACCAAATGAAAGAAAAAGAAAATATTGAGAAATTTAAGATAAAATCAAGGAAAAGAAGCGAGATTTCTCTCATAATTTAACCTGCTTTTAAATAGCAAGTCCATATGAGAAAGCTTTGCAGCAAAGTTCAGGTTACCCAAGCTCAAAAGGTCCATTAATTTACCAGTTCTCCAACAAGTCAAGTATTGAGACGTCGAGAAGTGCCATCTTAATCACACACTACTTGGTATGGCACCGACTCTGACCAAGACGTCAAGAAACTACAAAGGGTCGTAAATGAAGCTCAGTCCATCACGCAAACCAGCCTCCCATCCGTTGACTCTGTCTACATTTCCTGCTGCCTCTGGAAAGCAGCCAGCATAATCAAGGACCCCATGCACCCCGGACATTCTCTCTTCCACCTTCTTCCGTCGGGAAAAAGATACAAAAGTCTGAAAACACGTACCAACCGACTCAAGAACAGCTTCTTCCCTGCTGCTGTCAGACTTTTGAATGGATCTACCTTATATGAAGCTGATCTTTCTCTACACCCTAGCTATGACTGTAACGCTACCTTCTGCGCTCTCTCCTTTCCTTCTCTACGTACGGTATGCTTTGGCTGTATAGCGCGCAAGAAACAATACTTTTCACTGTATGTTAATACATGTGACAATAATAAATCAAATCAAAATTTGGAAATCACAATATTTTGATTGAGATGTTAAATTGGGGCTCCCACCTACCCTCTCAGATAGGTGTAAAAGATCCCAGGAGGCCATTTGAAGAGAAGGGGAGTCCTTCCTGGTGATGTGGCCAATCTGTACCCCTCAACAAGGGCGGCACAGTGGCACAGTGGTTAGCACTGCTGCCTCACAGCGCCAGCGACCCGGGTTCGATTCCCAGCTTGGGTCACTGTCTGTGTGGAGTCTGCATGTTATCCGTGTCTGCGTGGGTTTCCACCGGGTGCTCCGGTTTCTTCCCACACTCCAAAAGATGTGTGGGTTAGGTGCATTGGTCATGATAAATTGCCCCTTAGTGTCAGGGGGATTAGCAGGGTAAATATGTGAGGTTACGGGGACGGGACCTGGATGGGATTGCTGTCGGTGCAGGCTCGCTGGGCCAAATGGCCTCCTTCTGTACTGCAGATTCTAATTAAAAACTTAACACAATGAAAACAAAATGAATCAGTTACTATCGTGTTGTTTGTGGGAATTTGCTTTGTTCAAGTTGCCCACCGTTTTTCCGACATTGGCTGCAAAAGGCACTGGGGGACATGCCAAGGTCATGAAAAGGTGCTATACAAATGCAAGTTCAGTATAACCCTACCTGAACCAATTTCCAGCAAGGCTCAATACTCAGGAGCTGGAATCCTGGTCAAGGCAGGAACTCTGAAAAGGTGCCTGTTGTCACCCCAGCTGAAATGGCCATCTCTGCACAGGAGTGGGACCTGCCCAAGCTCCAAGCCTCAGCCATTTTGTTACCTTAACCAGCCAATGCTCTACTCGCCGTGGGAATGTCTGATGCCAGCTCAAGATGCTAAAAATGGAATGCCACCAGCCATCGCTCCACTCAACATGCAAATCATATAATCACAAGAATCCCTACAGTGCAGGAGGAGGCTATTCAGCCCATTGAGCCTGCACTGACAACAATCCCATCCAGGGCCACTCCCCTTAACCCCACCTATTTACCCAGCTAATCCCCCTGACACTAAGAGGCAATTTAGCCTGGCCAATCCACCTAACCTGTGTTCTTTGCACTGTGGGAGGAAACCGGAAGCACCCAGAGGAAACACACCCAGTGACAACACCACCACACCACCATCACCATCCCCATCACCATCATCCGAAAGACGTGCTGGTTAGGTGCATTGGCCATGCTAAATTCTCCCTCAGTGTACCAAAACAGGTCCCGAAGTGTGGCGACTAGGGGATTTTCACAGTAACTTCATTGCGGTGTTAATGTAAGCCTACTTGTGACTAATAAACTTTATAAACAAAATTGCACGCAAAATGCAACTCCAATTGACACTCCCGGCACCTGTTTGGGTACACTGAGGGAGAATTTAACATGGCCAATGCACCTAACCAGCACGTCTTTGGACTGTGGGAGGAAACTGGAGCACCCGGAGGAAACCCACGCAGACACGGGGAGAACGTGAAAACTCCACACAGACAGTGACCCAAGCCGGGAATTGAACCCAGGTGCCTGGTGTTGTGAGGCAGCAGTGCTAACCACTGTGCTACCGTGCCACCCCGGGTTGAGAGCTGGCGCTGGTGAACTCCATCAGACCATACGACATAGGAGCAGAATTAGGCCATTCGGCCCATCGAGTCTGCTCTGCCATTCAATCATGGCTGATATGATTCTCATCCCCATTCTCCTCGGTACTAAATCTTGCACTTGCTGCCCAAAGCTGTGTACATATTGGACACTGACATCACTTCACAAAACAATAGCAACAGTCATCAACAGAACCCAGTGAAATAGTGGAAGAATGGAGCCGGAACGCCAAGAGTTCTTCCCAATAGCCAAAAAACATGAACCAGCCACAGCTGGAATCAATTTACACTGCAGAGGCTGAAATTGGATAACGCTCTTCCACTGATAGTTAATGTCTAATCCTTTGAAAACAAAATGAGTCCTCGTTTGGCTACAATACATTGAAAATTCAGTCCCACTGATAAATAATTCTGTGCGCTATGCTTAGTAATGTCCTCCGACCTGGCAGATGCCCCACACTATTACCTCAGAGGAGCAGAACAGACAGTAAACACATAGCTTTTATCTCTTTCATTCATGGGACATGGGCGTTGCTGGCTGGCCAGCGTTTATTGCCCATCCCTAGTTGCCCTCGGAGGGCTGTTGAGAGTCAACCATAATACAAATTGTTTTACAGAACCTTAGTTAGGCCACACTTGGAATATAGGGTTCAATTCTGGTCGCCACACAACCAGAAGGATGTGGAGGCTTTGGAGAGGGTACAGAAAAGATTTACCAGGATGTTGCCTGGTATGGAGGGCATTAGCTATGAGGAGAGGTTGGAGAAACTTGGTTTGTCCTCACTGGAGTGACGGAGGTTGAGGGGCGACCTGATACAAGCCGACAAGATTATGAGGGGCACGGACAGAGTGGATCGTCAGAAGCTTTTTCCAGGTTAAACTAAGCCTTAAACTAATAAATAAACCTTTAACTTTACAAATCAGCCTCCCATCCATTGACTCTGTCTACACTTCCCGCTGCCTTGGAAAAGCAGCCAGCATAATCAAGGACGCCACGCACCCCGGACATTCTCTCTTCCACCTTCTTCTGTTAGGAAAAAGATACAAAAGTCTGAGGTCGCATACCAACCGACTCAAGAACAGCTTCTTCCCTGCTGCTGTCAGACTTTTGAATACCTCGCACTAGGTTGATCTTTCTCTACACCCTAGCTATGACTGTAACACTACATTCTGCACTCTCTCCTTTCCTTCTCTATGAACGGTATGCTTTGTCTGTACAGCGCGCAAGAAACAATACTTTTCACTGCACGTTAATACATGTGACAATAATAAATCAAATCAGATCAAAGTCAATTCCTTGGCTTCATCCCAAATCTTCCAGCCTTACAACCTTCCTAAAAAACCTGTGCGGGCAAGATTTTACAGCCTTGCTTGTCCCAAAACCGTAAAATCATGCCCGAGTGTAAATGAACCTTTCCATGGTCCGCCCCTTGCCCATTTCAATTCCCGTGACGGGCAGGATGGTAAAATTCCAACCTTCGTTCTTCCTGTTCTGAACTCTGGTGCATCTCAGTCAACCGATATTCACAGTAACTTCATTGTAGTATTAACGCAAGCCTACTTATGACACTAATAAATAAACTTCAAACTTAAAACTTAAGCATCGCCTTACGTGGCTCAATGTCACATGGGGGATAAGACGGTGGCGTAATACCAATGTCACTGGGCTAGAAATCCAGAGAACCAGGCTAATGCTCCAAGAACGCAGGTTCAAATCCCACCCCAGCAACCCCACCAGTTGCAATTAAAAGCTAACCTCAGTAATGGTGACCATGGAGACATTATTCTCAAGTTATAAAAAAAAATTGGATCACTATTGTCCTTCAGGGAAGAGAAACCAGCCATTCTTACCTGGTCTGCATGTGACTCTAGAGGAAAGACCCACAGATTAATGTCGTTCATTCTTAATTGCTCTCTGGAATTGTCTTACAAGCCACCCAGTTCAAAGGCAATTAGGGATGGACAATAATTGCTAGCTTTGCTAGAGATACCCACATCCCAGGAAAGAATAAAAAAACCTGCAAAGTGTCTTACATAAAGGCTCGATATTAACGCAAGTTCATAGAATCCCGACAATACAGTACAGAAGGAGACCATTCAGCCCATTGATTCTGTACCGACTACAATCCTACCCATGCCCTATTCCCGTAACCCTCAGTTATCCTGCTAATCCTCCTGACACTAGGGGGCAATTTAGCATGGCCAATCCACCTAACCCGCACATCTTTGGACTGTGGGAGGAAACCGGAGGACCCAGAGGAAACCCACGGGGAGAAAGTGCAAAGTCCACAACGACAGTCACCCAAGGCCGGAATTGAACCTGGGTCCCTAGTGCTGAGAGGCAGCAGTGCAAACCACTGTGCTGCCATACTGGTTAACAGGTTCTAGTTAGTATTCAGAAATACTTAGGGATGTTGAGGTCATGAATAATTGCAAGTCTTTCTCTCTCTTTGCGCGTGTCCTGTCTTGCTTATAGTCCAGAGTCCAGAAGATAATATTTGGCTGGAGGGGTCTTTTTGCAGTTCCTGTCTGATACTAATTTCGGCAGAGGTGATTTCACAAGGTTCATATCCTTTCAACCATTCAGATTGGCAATGACACATTGGTTTTGAATTTGATTTGATTTATTATTGTCACATGTATTGGGATACAGTGAAAAGTATTGTTTCTTGCGCGCTATACAGATAAAACATACCGTTCATAGAGTACATACGGGAGAAGGAAAGGCGGGGGGGTTGCAGAATGTAGTGTTACAGTCATAGCTAGGGTGTAGAGAAAGATCAGCATAACATAAGATAGGTCCATTCAAAAATATGACTGCAGCAGGGAAGAAGCTGTTCTTGAGTCGGTTGGTACGTGACCTCAGACTTTTGTATCTTTTTCCCCAACGAAAGAAGGTGGAAGAGAAAATGTCCGGTGTGCGAGGGGTCCGTGACTATGCTGGCTGCTTTGCGGAGGCAGCGGGAAGTGTAGACAGAGTCAATGGATGGGAGGCTGGTTTGCGTGATGGACTGGGCTACGTTCACAACCTCGGAGTTTGTAGTTCCTTGCGGTCTTGGGCAGAGCAGGAGCCATACCAAGGTGTGGTACATCTGGAAAGGATGCTTTCTGTGGTGCAGCTGTAAAAATTGGAGAGAGTGGTAGCGGACATGCCGAATTTTCTTAGCCTCATGAGAAAGTGGGCTTTCTTAACTATAGCATCAATAGATGTCCCTAGTTGTCACACAACAGCCAATCTGTTAAACTACTCACAACCTGGATCAGAAGGGGACAGCTGGTTGAATGAGAACATGCACATCGGTTTGGGTTGCTGGTAGCACAGTGGTTAGCACTGCTGCCTCACAGCGCCATGGACCCGGGTTCGATTCCCGGCTTGGGTCACTGTCTGTGCGGAGTCTGCACCTTCTCCCCATGTCTGCGAGGGTTTCCTCCGGGTGCTCCAGTTTCCTCCCACAGTCCAAAAGACGTGCTGGTTAGATGCATTGACCTGAACAGGTGCCGGACTGTGGTGACTAGGGGAATTTCACCGTAACTTCATTGCAGTGTTAATATAAGTTTTGCTTGTGACTAATAAATAAACTTGAAAACTTTAATTGCTTAGCTTCACCAATGAGATTTTCGACAGGGTTTCTTCCGCAATGGGAGCTCTTTTTCAAATAATAGGAGCAGGTAAGTGTAAAGACGCCATAGTCCCAGATCACCAAAGGCTGCTCTCTCCCCTTTGAGGGGATAGAACTGACTGGTGGTTTTAATCTCACACCTTAAGCAAGGGACAAGGTTGAGAAGGCAGGGCCTTCATGAATAACCTCAGCTGGTACAGGAATTGAACCCCCGCTGTTGGCATCGCTAACCAGCCGTCCAGCCAACAGAGCTAAACCAACCCCAGCAAAGTAAGCATCTAACACCGCACGAAACACTCCAATTTAATGGTCTCTAACGGCCAGCTTTTTAAACCGTGGTTAGAAAATGTAATGATTTTTACTGGACTCATTGCAGACAAGCTCAGTAAGCGGGGGGCGCAGAACAGGTACAAATATTAACTGAGGATATAATAATGAACCATAAATCCAGAACATGCCATAACGTCACACAAGTGGACTGCAGTAAAACCAGCAGCACATCTTTGAAACCAACCAAGATTGTTAAAAAAAAGCTTGAAACCATTCCCCATCGTTTGTTTCTGATTACTAAACGGCACGGAGGCTTCGTGGTCAGCACTGCTGCCTCACAGCGCCAGGGACCCGGGTTCAATTCCGGCCACAGGTCACTGTCTGTGTGGAGTTTGCATGTCCTCCCCATATCTGCGTGGGTTTCCTCCGGGTGCACCGGTTTCCTCCCACAGTCCAAAGATGTGCAGGTTAGGTGGATTGGCCATGCTAAATTGCCCCTTAGTGTCCAAAGATGCGCAGGTTAGGTGGATTGGCCAGGCTAAATTGCCCCTTAGTGCCCTGAGATGAGTAGGTTCGGTGGATTGGCCATGCTAAGTTGTCCCTTAGTGTCAGGGGAATTAGCAGGGTAAATACGTGGGGTTAAGGAGATAGGGCCTGGGTGGGGTTGTTGTCGGTGCAGGCTCGATGGGCCGAATGGCCTCCGTCTGCACTATAGGATACTATGATTCTAGAAACAGATTGGGGGAAGATTTAAAGCACCTCATGTGTGAAAGGAAAAAGTCTATTGTTTAATCCATTCCTTATCAAATACCTGCACCCTTCTCACGGTCATCCGTGTACTATGATGGTAACTATGTTTACCAAATTGGTATAAATGCACCAAAAATCTGTACTTAAAAATCAGTGCTTTAGTGCATCAGCCAACATAAGAACACAAGAACATAAGAAATAGGATCAGGAGTAGGCCATCTAGCCCCTCAAGCCTGCCCCGCCATTCAATAAGATCATGGCTGCTCTGAAGTGGATCAGTTCCACTTACCCGCCTGATCCCTATAACCCCTAATTCCCTTACCGATCAGGAATCCATCTATCCGTGATTTAAACATATTCAACGAGGTAGCCTCCATCACTTCAGTGGGCAGAGAATTCCAGAGATTCGCCACCCTCTGAGAGAAGAAGTTCCTCCTCAACTCTGTCCTGAACCGACCCCCCTTTATTTTGAGGCTGTGCCCTCTAGTTCTAGCTTCCTTTCTAAGTGGAAAGAATCTCTCCACCTCTACCCTATCCAGCCCCTTCATTATCTTATAGGTCTCTATAAGATCCCCCCTCAGCCTTCTAAATTCCAACGAGTACAAACCCAATCTGCTCAGTCTCTCCTCATAATCAACACCCCTCATCTCTGGTATCAACCTGGTGAACCTTCTCTGCACTCCCTCCAAGGCCAATATATCCTTCCGCAAATAAGGGGACCAATACTGCACACAGTATTCCAGCTGCGGCCTCACCAATGCCCTGTACAGATGCAGCAAGACATCTCTGCTTTTATATTCTATCCCCCTTGCGATATAGGCCAACATCCCATTTGCCTTCTTGATCACCTGTTGCACCTGCAGACTGGGTTTGTACATCTCAAACAATCTCACCACAACTGACCATTGGAGTTCACAGCACAGGAAGGTTTCAATTGCTTCTTGTGTTGTGAATCACGAGTCGGAATTTTACCGTCCCACCCATCGTGGGAATCGGAGCGGGCGAGGGGGGCAGAGCATGGGAAGGTCTGTCGACCTCGGGCGGCATTTTACGGTTTTGGGACGAGAGAAGCCATAAAATCCCACTGTTAGTCTCTGGGGCGGCACAGCCGTCAGCAGTGGCAGGGTGTACAGTAACTTACAGCACTCTCATGTGTGAAAGGAAAAAGTCTATTGTTTAATCCAAATACCTGCACCCTTCTCACGGTCATCCGTGTACTATGATGGTAACTATGAAGGGCCGAGGGCGGGTTTTAAATGGGGCTTTGGCTGATCTTTGGCCCGGTTCCTTGGTCTGTTGCTCGAGCCTCAGTGAAGCACGTGCAATAAATCCCGAGGCACAGAACAGATGAATCAACTCTGGTTCCCACTGAAATGAGTGGGCAGCGTACAGTGTACAGCCCCTCGCTGTGGCACAGTGGTTGACACTGCTGCCTCACAGCACCAGGGACCCGGGTTCAATTCCGGCTTCAGGTCACTGTCTGTGTGGAGGTTGCACATTCTCTCCGTGTCTGCGTGGGTTTCCTCCGGTTTCCTCCCACAGTCTGAAAGACGTGCTGGTTAGGGTGCATTGGCCGTGCTAAATTCTTCCTCAGTGTTACCCGAACAGGCACCGGAGTGTGGCGACTGGGGGATTTTCACAGTAACTTCATTGCAGTGTTAATGTAAGCCGACTTGTGGCTTTAATAAATGAACTTTAAACTGAATCATAACCCCCTGTTAGCGCCTCCAGCCCACTGCTGCGTGATTACACCTACGTTTACACCTTGCCTTCCCGCATTAAAATACCTCAAAAGCGTCCAACAAAGTGAATTGCTTTGAGAGAGCGTTGCAAACATGACAAGCGTCACGCGGGGACACGGGCCCAAGGTGAGGGGCAGGAGGTTTAGTGGGGAATGTGAGGAAAAACCTTTTTTACTCAGAGGGTGGTGACGGTCTGGAATGCGCTGCCTGGGAGGGTGGTGGAGGCGGGGTGCCTCACATCCTTTAAAAAGTACCTGGATGAGCACTTGGCACGCCATAACATTCAGGGCTGTGGGCCAAGTGCAGGTAAATGGGATTAGGAGGGAGGTCAGGTGTTTCTCGCATGTTGGTGCAGACCCGATGGGCCGAAAGGCCTCTTCTGCACTGTGTGATTCTATGTTTCCAATGCTTCCGGGTCAAAGGCTGTCACAAATGACACTGAAAATGGCAGATAGATCTATGACAGAACTGAATTGGTAACACAGCTAAGTCAAATAGCTTTTCAATGGCTCCAATAGGTAAAATTTTGATTTCTATTATTCATTGGTGGGAGATGGGCATCGCTGGCTGGGCCAGCATTTATTACCCATCCCTAGTTGCCCTTGAAAGGCAGTTGAGAGTCAACCACATTGCTGTGACTCTGGAGTCACATGTAGGCCAGACCGGGTAAGGATGGCAGATTTCCTTCCCTAAAGGACATTAGTGAACCAGGGTGGGTTTTTCCAACAATGGTTTTGAGGTCATCTGTAGATTCTTAATTCCAGATATTTTTTTAATCGAATTCAAATTCCACCATCTGCTGTGGCGGGATTCGAACCCAGGTCCTGAACATTAGCTGAGTTTCTGGATTAATCGTCTAGCGATAATACCACTAGGCCATCGCCTCCCCATTATGAACTTCAATTAACAAATTGTTGCTGTCTCAGCAAAGTTTTTAAAGTTTATTTATTAGTGCCACAAGCAGGCTTACATTAACACTGCAATAAGTTACTGTGAAAAGAACGCACTAACTTGGAGTTCACTTGTTCTCTCAACCCAAGCAACTGTCCACACTAGAAGGGGCCTCAGCTAATCGTTTCATCAAAGCTAAATCACAAATGATACGCTTCTTCTGCATACCAGTGTAGATTTCCTGATAGTGGGTTGCTTTTCAAACTCCTTATATAGCAGCCTATTTACACTGGCCGCCCACTCTACCAGGTCACCCGGTTACACACAGAATGCCAACTCACACTCAAAAACTTTCCGCCTTGAATCACTCCCGACCTCAAGTGACTGGATGCTGCTCAGAGCTGGAGCCAGCAGAGAAGGAAAGCTTCCAGGATCGAACCTCCCTCACAAAAATCAACTCCGGGATAAGCTGCAGTGCACAGAATGCCTACAGTGCAAAAGGAGGCCATTTGGCCTATCAGGTCTACACCGACTCTCTGACAAAGCATCCCATCCAGACCCTATTCCGATAATTCCACCCCTACCCAGGCTCACCCCACTGTCCTGCACATCTTTAGGACACTAAGGGACAATTTAGCATGGCCAATCCACCTAACTTGCACATCTTTGGACACTAAGGGACAATTTAGCATGGCCAATGCACTGAACCTACACGGCTTTCAGACTGTGGGAGGAAACCGGAGCACCCGGAGGAAACCCACACAGACACAGGGAGAACGTGCAAAATCCACACAGACAGTCACCCAAGGCTGGAATTGAACCCGGGTCCCTCGTGCCGTGAGGCAACTGTGATAACCACTGTGTCGCCCCAAATTTCCATATTGGTTACAATTCAGAGGAGTCCTGAGTGCACAATAAACAATGCTCCTCCACATCTTCATGTCCTTACGCATGTCAGTCATCTTTTAATGTTGGAGTTATTCTCCGAATAACACTGACAGGCTGCGGAATTAAATGTTAGTTTGGTTTGACTGATCAGTTAAGCGTTAAGTCCACCATTTGGCCATTTCTCCATGCAGTGATCGGAGGCTTCTGGATGAGACATTAAGGGGGCGATTCTCCCATCCCGCTGCGCTAAGTTTCTAACGCAGCGGGCCAGGAAAATCATGCAATGGGCGATTTGCGGGCTTCCCGCCAGCGTTAGTGCCCTCGCTAGCTTCTCCCAGCGCCGGATGTCCGGCACGGTCTGTTCCACGCAGGAAACCAGCGAGGAGGCGGGGCTAGCATTTAGAATAATGATCGCCCCGCCTTCCCGCCGATTCCAGGGCTGGGAGACACTAGTGGGGTGCGAACATTCACGGAAACCCCACGAGTCGCCCCTCCCCTCCACACGATTCTCCAGGCCCACTGCGCTAGAAAATAGCGCAGCGGGATGGAAGATCACTCCCTCAGGCTCCAACCATTCAGAAGGACATATAAGATCCAACGGCACTATGTGAAGAGAAGCAAAGAGATCTTCAGAGGAAATCTCTCAACCAACATAGGGACATCTGAAACCCAATTAAGCCATCTTTAACCATTTTTAAACTTATCCTTTCAGGTAATGCGAGTGTCACTGACATTTTCTGCCCATCTCTAACTACCCTTAATAGGTCATTTCAAAGGAGGAGGTAAATAGGGAGGCGGCGGCACAGTGGTATTATCACTGGTAACCCAGAGGCCAGGCTAATGTTCTGGGGACCCGGGTTCAAATCCCAACACGGCAGATGTTGGGATTTGAATTCGGTAAAGAAAATCTGGAATTAAAAGTCTAATGATGGAATCACGAAACCCTGGTCAATTGTTGTAAAAACCCACCTTACCCGGTCCGGTTTGCATGTGACTCCAGACGCACAGCAATGTGGTTGACAATGTGGGCGGTGTGGTGGCAAATGAGTGGCATGGTGGCACAGCACTGCTGCCTCACAGTGCCACGGACCCGGGTTCGATTCTGACCTTGAGTGACTGTGTCGAGTTTGCATGTTCTCCCCATGTCTGCGTGGGTTTCCTCCGGGTGCTCCGGTTTCCTCCCACAGTCTAAAGATGTGCAGGTTAGGTGGATTGGCCATGCTAAATTGCCCCTTAGTGTCCAAAGATGCGTAGGTTAGGAAGATTAGCCATGCTGAATTGCCCCTTAGTGTCCAAAGATGTGTACGTTAGGTGGATTGGCCATGCTAAATTGCCCCTTAGTGCCCAAAGATGTGCAAGTTAGGGGGATTGGCCATGCTGAATTGCCCCTTAGTGCCCAAAGATGTGCAGGTTAGGGGGATTGGCCATGCTGAATTGCCCCTTAGTGTCCAAAGATGTGCAGGTTAGGGGGATTAGCAGGGAAAATACATGGGGTTACCAGGATAAGGTCCGAGTGGGATGGTCTGTTGGAGAGTCGGTGCAGATTTGATGGATCGATTGGCCTGCTTCTGCCCTGTATGGATTCTATGATTCTTAAATGTCCTCTGAAATGACCTTGTAGGTTCAAGGACAATAAATCATGTTTCTATTCTTTCACTGGCCGGACCAAAGTCAAGAGTCACCATATTACTGTGGATTTCCAGTCACATATTAGTGAAACCGATGAGTTTCTCCAACAATCGACAATGTCACCATTACCCAGACCAGTTTTAATTCCAGATTTTTCATCGAATTTAAATTCCACCAGCTGCCACGGTGAGATTTGAATCCATAAGCACAGGGCACGAGCCTGGGCCTCTGGATTCCTAGTCATAACGTTAGCACAATGTCACTGTCTTCCCACTGTCCCCTGTTAACTAGACACTGAGCAACAAACTTCACAAGTGCATCTTCAAAAGGGAAGAGTGTGTGGGGAGGGGTGGGGATGGAAGCGGGAATGAGTGTCGGATTTTTGCGGGTCCAATGAGTAAAGCAGTTCTGACTTTCCCTCAAACCTGGGTTGTAAAGTTCAAGAAACTCTCAGCATCAGGCAAGTCAAGCTCGCTCATAATCGCTGCTGTGGTTTATGTTTTGAGTGGCACAGTACAAACATTCTCAGCACTCTATATTTATGTTCGCACTGTATTGCAAGACAGTTTGAGCATGTGGCAGAGCAGATCTAAACAGGACAGACACAGTTCAAACCAACATAGCACATAGGTGTGGACCAGGCTTAGTAGCGATGATGTGTTATAGGCCAAAGGTTGTAGCCCACCCTCTCTGTTTGGCCTCGAAAAGCACACCAGCTCAGAGACAAGGTTCAGGCAAAGGTCATTTCCAATTCCAGGGATGGGAGTGGGTGAAGACAAGAAAGTCTGAAGAGTTAAGGAATTGCGTGCATGTTGCAACGCAGAGCGGCAAAGTCACTGCAGGGTGAGGGGCTGGATAATTATTAATTAGTAACCTGGAGCTGTTTTGCTGGTGCCTGTCTTTAGGCTCCCAAAAACATCAGTGCCACAAAGTTCAATGAATCATCGAATCCCTAAAGTGCAGAAGGAGACCATTCAGCCCATCGAGTTTGCACCAACAATAATCCCACCCAGGCCCTATCCCCGTAACCTCACATATTTACACTGCTAATCCCCTGACACTAAAGGGCAATTTAACATGGGCAAGTTAGCATGGCCGATCAGCTTGACCTGCACATCTTTTGACAGGAGGAGGAAATTGGAGCACCTGGAGGAAACCTATGCAGACACGGGGAGAACGTGCAAACTCCACACAGACAGTGACCCGAGACCAGAATTGAACCCAGGTCCCTGGCGCTGTGAGGCAGCAGTGCTAACCACTGCGCCATCCCTTTGAGGACCCAACAACAATCCCACCCAGGCCCTATCCTCGTAATCCCACATATTTGCCCCGCCCGGCCCCCAACACTAAGGAACAATTTAGCATGGTCAATCCACCTAAACCCGCACATCTTTGGAGAGTGGGAGGAACCCGGAGCACCCGGAGGAAACCCACGCAGACATGGGGAACATAAGAAATAGGAGCAGGAGTAGGCCATCTAGCCCCTCAAGCCTGCCCCGCCATTCAACAAGATCATGGCTGATCTGAAGCGAATCAGTTCCACTTACCCGCCTGCTCCCCATATCCCTTAATTCCCTTAGCGATCAGAAATCTATCTACCCGTGATTTAAACATATTCAACGAGGTAGCCTCCACCACTTCAATGGGCAGAGAATTCCAGAGATTCACTACCCTCTGAGAGAAGAAGTTCCCCCTCAACTCTGTTCTGAACCGGCCCCCACTTATTTTGAGGCTGGGCCCTCCAGTTCTGGGGAGAATGTGCAAACTCACACAGGCAGTGACCCAACGCCGGAATCGAACCCAGGTCTACGGCACTGTGAGGCAGCACTGCCAGCCATTGTGCCATCATACAGCCCACAGACATGGGAAGAACGTGCCGACTCCAAACAGACAGCCACCCAGAGGCTGGAATCGAACCCGGGTCCCTGGCGCTGTGAGGCAGCAGTGCTAACCACCGTGCCACCCAACTTTTCAAACAAATGACTTTGGTGCCCTTGGAGGTAACAGAGAAATATGTTGACATAAAATTAAGAGGAAGTATGTAACTAAGTGGCTGCTGCTGCCTTGGGTAACCCACTGGTACAGCCTCTAAAAACAGGACTGTCTGAAAATAAAACGGTCAGTACATCACGTGGAACGACATCCTGGGGTTTAGCAACAGTAATTTTTGTAGTCACCCACAGCTGAGATGAGTCAGTCTATTTTTCCAGATATAGCATCTAAAAATAGCCCATGAAATCACTTCCTATTCTTCAGCTGAAACCATGCTGACCAGATAAGATTGAGTGCTGACTGGCACCTTTTGAGTGCAGTAAGAGGTCTCACAAAACCAGGTTAAAGTCCAACAGGTTTATTTGGTATCACAAACTTTCGGAGCGCCGCCCCTTCAGCCACTCACCTGATGAAGGAGCGGCGCTCCGAAAGCTCGTGATACCAAATAAACCTGTTGGACTTTAACCTGGTGTTGTGAGACTTCTTACTGTGTCCCACCCCAGTCCAACGCCGGCAACTCCACATCATGACCTTTCGAGTGGTTCACCGTTCAAGTCCGCACCAGTTTCGATCTTAAACCTGATGAAAATCTGAGAATCAAACTTCGTCTAAAACCTGTGGGTTCGCTATGATGGATAACTCAGGGTATGCAGAGAAGTTTCAAAAGAGATGTCAGATAATCACGTGCGAAGGAAAAGTGATCTGTCTGTGTGGCCTTCTCCAGCCCTTGGAGAACTCTACACTCCCCCATTCTGGTCTCTTGCGCATTCCTGATTTTAATTCAACTCAGAGGACCCGATTTTACCATCGCATTACGCCCATTTTCGGGTGCGAAAACTTGGTAAAGTCGGGCGTGAGGCGAATAGCGCAATCCGTGCCCATTCCCCCTTTACCAAGGCCCGAAAATTTGCATGCATTTAAATTGCCTGAATGAGCTGGACGCCCAAACTTACCGGCGCTTCCCCCTTTACCATTGCATTCGCCAGCCCAGATTCGGCATGAAACAGACCGGCAAAAATCTGTTTCGGACGCTCCAGCTTCTGAAGAGGTAAGTTCAGAGCTTCCAACTGCTCTCTGACTCAGATCAGTGGTGGGGAAGGGGAGGGGAGGGAGGGAGGCGGGTCAGGTCATTCTCTGGTGGGAGGGGAGGGGGGGAGAGGAGGAGGGAGGCAGGTCAGGTCATTCTCTGGTGGGGGGGGAAGAGGAGGAGGGAGGCGGGTCAGGTCATTCTCTGGTGGCAAGGGAGAGGGGGAGAGAGGCGGGTCAGATGGATCTCTGGCGTGGGAGGAGGGAGGTGGAGGGGGGAAATCGGGGGGTGAGGAGGAGATGGATCTCTGGTGAGGGGGCTGGGGGTGGGGGGGCAGGGGCAGGGGGGTCCGCTGCCACTCTGCGGGCGATCAGTGGGGGGTGGAAGTGGGGCAGGGGGTCATGATCGGTCTGGGTAGCGCTGGGGAGGTGGATAAGGGGGACAGTTATGTTTTGGGGGTGGGGCGATGTCTGTGGGGCCATCGCTCCTGGGCCGCTTTATCCGCTTTTTGCGGTCCGGGAGTGATGTGACAGGGGCGCATTTTTCAAATTTGTTTTCACTGCACATGCGCAGTTGAAGGCTCCGATCGGAGCAGCAGTGTTTCGGGCGCGATAAGCCCCGCCCACAGCGCTATCCAGACCCGCAATTTCTTTTTCAGGCTGTGTGCGTATGAGAGCAGATTTCCAAGTCAGATTTGGATCACGCCCAGATTCAGCACTTAGAATCAAAATGGTAAAATCGTGCCCGGAGTCTCTCAAAGTGTTATCTTTAAAGGGGCGGCACGGTGGCACAGTGGTTAGCACTGCTGCCTCACAGCGCCAGAGACCTGGGTTCGATTCCCGGCTCGGGTCACTGTCTGTGCGGAGTCTGCCCATTCTCCCCATGTCTGCGTGGGTTTCCTCCGGGTGCTCCGGTTTCCTCCCACAGTCCAAAAGACGTGTTGGTTAGGTTGACTGGCCGTGCTAACTTGCCCCTTGTGTCCCGGGATGCGTAGGTTAGAGGGATTAGCGGGGCAAATATGTGGGGTTACGGGGATAGGGCCTGGGTGGGCTTGTTGTCGGTGCAGACTCGATGGGTTGAATGGCCTCTTCCGCACTGTAGGGATTCTATGATTAAGTTTGCAGTCACCATTCCCAACTTCGCCTTCTGCGGTTCAATGTCAAAAAATGTATTTTATCGATACCACTCTGGTTAAACACAGACAGTTCACTCCATTAAGTGCACCTGCCGCAAACTTCCAAGGTGTCAAATCCCAAGGGAGCGGCCTTCAACTTTGGTTTAAGCAAAGCTGTGTGATAGCTGAGGCGGCACGGTGGCACTGCTGCTTCACAGCACCAGGGACCCGGGTTCGATTCCCAGCGTGGGTGAATGTCTGTGCAGAGTTTGCACGTTCTCCCCGTGTCTGCGTGGGTTTCTTCCGGGTGCTCTGGTTTCCTCCCACAGTCCGAAAGACGTGCTGGTTAGGTGCATTGGCCGTGCTAAATTCTCCCTCAGTGTACCCAAACAGGCGCCGGAGTGTGGCGACTAGGGGATTTTCACAGTAACTTCAATTCAGCGTTAATGTAAGCCTTACTCGTGACACTAATTAATAAACTTTTATTTCCCCCATGAATGCATCTGCATTTAACCAGATACGTCTGTGTTTCACACAGAGAGTGGTGGGTGCCTTGAACGCACTGCCAGAGGAGGTGGTGGAAGCAGGCACATTAGCAACGTTTAAGAGGCATTTGGATGGGTACATGAATAGGGAGGGAATAGAGGGATATGGACTGAGTAAGGGCAGAAGGTTTATTTTTGGTTTAATTAGGGCATCATGATCGGCACGGGCTTGGAGGGCCAAAGGGCCTGTCCCTGGACTGTACTTTTCTTTGTTCTTTGTTTTACAAGCGCTTACTACACTAATTTAAATAAAAATGCACAGTAAAACATAGTGAAAGACCGTTAAGAATTCTTTATTCCATGGGTTGATAATTTACATTGTATCAGCCTTGAGAATGGATGGGAATTAGCACTAGGGCAAGTCCGTAAACTTGGCGTGCTGTTTTCAGATGTAGGTGATATGGCCTGCTACGTCGCAAATCTAGTCAAACATGTTTTCGGTGTTCTTTGGCTGAAGCGCAAAATCCCAGGACATCTCTGTGGCCTTCATGGCATTGGACAGGGAAACAGGTGGGAGAGCGAGTGAGCATCCATTGGAATCTTCAGGGTCAACAGCCAAAGAGTATACTGCACCTCCGACGCTATCATCCGTCAGTTCTGCTGTCAAATGATGTACATCCATGGGAGCATACCTTAAAAGGTGGCACAGTGGTTAGCACAGCTGCCTCACAGCGCCAGGGACCCGGGTTCAATTCCGACCTCGGGTGACTGTCTGTGTGGAGTTTGCACGTTCTCCCCGTGTCTGCGTGGGTTTCCTCTGGGTGCTCTGGTTTCCTCCCACACTGTGTTGGTTAGGTAAATTGCTCCTTAGTGCCAGGGATATTAGCAGGGTAAAAACATTGGGGTTCGGGGATAGGACCTGGGTGGGATTGTTATTGGTGTAGGCTCGATGGGCCAAATGGCCTCCTTCTGCACTGTAGGGATTCTATGAATTGACCCTTAGAGTGGGATTTGCCAGCCGTGCTTGCCCCAAGACCGCAAAGTCCCCCCCCCAGGACAACGGAGTTTGGCACGGTCCACACCACCCACTTTGATTCCCATGGCTGGCGGGACAGGAAAATTCCACCCTTAGTGTCAGGGGGACTAGCAGGGTAAATACGTGGGGTTACGGGGATAAGGGCCAGATGGGACTTGTCGGTGCTGGCTCGGTGGGCTGAATGGCCTCCTTCTGCACTGTAGGGATTCTATCTCATGAGACTACTGTCAATACTATCAGTCGGCAAGCAAGAAGGTGGAGATCAGATGTCCTACATTTAGCCTCCCTGTGAACATTATCAGTATGTAGTCTTATCTTTAAATGAAGAACCCACGCTCTTGTTTCACAAATCCCTGTGTATAATTGGTAGATGTGCATCGAATTGTGAAGAACGTAACATGGTGGCTGTGGTGAACCATTGTTGGTTCCCACCAGGTAGTGCTGAGCCATGGTCTGGCCAGTACTATGAGTCTGTATATATGTTACTGTTGGGGTTAGGTTGGGCTGTTCTACCTGTTAATATAGTTGTTATGGTACACCCCAGTCGGCTCCGCCTCCTGGGAGAGGTATAAAGGTCACTGCTCTGCCTGGTGACCCTTTAGTCTGGGATCGTATACTGTATATGGTAGCTCTGTTATTGTTGGCGATAAAAGCCTTTATTTCCCGAGTACATCACGCCTCTCGTGTGTTGTATCGCGCATCAGTGGCAGTGGTGGTTTATGAAGGTTCCACTGAGCAGAATGCAAGCCTCAATCCTTCCCATGCAACAGAAGAAAGTTGGTGTGAAAGTGAAACCACCATCAAAGCCTCACCTTGTGAGAGATTCTGGAGTTTTGTTAGTCCTACACACACCATACCTCCGTTCTGGGGTCACACGTACCAACAGACTCAAGAACAGCTTCTTCCCTGCTGCCACCAGACTTCTGAATTGAATGGGATGAAGTGGAAATGCTTGAGAGCTTCATGTTTCTAGGTGTCCAGATCACCAACAACCTGTCCTGGTCCTTCCACGATGTGGAAATGCCGGCGTTGGACTGCGGTAAACACAGTAAGGAGTCTAACAACACCAAGTTAAAGTGCAACAGGTTTATTTGGTAGCAAACGCCACTCGCTTTCGGAGCGCTGCTCCTTCGTCAGATGGAGTGGAAATCTGCTCTCAAACAGGGCACAGAGACAAGCTAGTGGCGTTTGCTACCAAATAAACCTGTTGGACTTTAACCTGGTGTTGTTAGACTCCTTACTGTGGTCCTTCCACACCAATGCTATAGTTAAGAAAGCCTTTACTTTCTCAGGAGACTAAGGAAATTTGGCATGCCCGCTACGACTCTCACCAACTTTTACAGATGCACCGTAGAAAGCATCCTTGCCAGATGTATCACAGCTTGCTATGGCTCCTGCTCTGACCGAGAGCGCAAGAAACTACAAAGGGTTGTGAACATAGCCCAATCCATCACTCAAACCAGCCTCCCATCCATTGGCTGACGACAAGCCCCACTGCCTTGGAGAAGCAGCTAGCATAATCAAAGACTCCACACACCCCGGACATTCTCTCTTCCACCTTCTTCCGTCGGGAATAAGATACAAAAGTCTACGGTTACGTACCAACCGACTCAGGAACAGCTTCTTCCCTGCTGCCATCAGACTTTTTAATAGACCTACCATATATTAAGTCGATCTTTCTCTATCGCCTAGCTATGACTGTAAGCCTACATTCTGCACTCTCTCCTTTCTTTCTCTATGAATGGTATGTTTTGTTTGCATATTGCAAGAAACAATACTTTTCATTGTATACCAGTACATGTGACAATAATAGTCAAATATCATATATTAAGTCGATCTCTGCAGCCCACCTGTAACTGCAACACCATATTCTGCACCCTATCCTTTTCCCCTATGTACTCTATGAATGGTATACTCTGCCTGTATAGCATGCAAGAAACAATACTGTATCCCAGTAGCCATGATATGGAGATGCCGGTGTTGGACTGGGGTAGGCACAGTAACAAGTCTCACAACACTAGGTTAAAGTCCAACAGGTTTATTTGGAATCACGAGCTTTCGGACCGCTGCTCCTTCATCAGGTGAGTGGAGGTTAGTTCACAAACACGGCATATATAGGCAAAGACACAATTGCAAGATAATTAAAGACTGGAATGTGAAGAATATGAAGACTCGCATTCTGACAATTCTTCACATTCCAATCTGTAATAATATTACAATTGTGTCTTTGCCTATATACGCCGTGTTTGTGAACTAACCTCCACTCACCTGATGAAGGAGCAGCGCCGCAAAAGCTCGCGATTCCAAATAAACCTGTTGTGAGACTTCTTACGTATCCCAGTAGATGTGACAATGAATAAAATCAAATCAAACCTTACTCCAGTCAGCAGGCATCGAGTCCCAGTAAGATTGTTCAAATTTGGGAGACCTTAATTCGTAAAAGTCTTTGCAAATTTAAGCAGCAGACCTCAGACAGGAGCTAAATATTGCAGCCTGGGATAAAATCAACATAGTAAGAGTTTTAACAACACCAGGTTAAAGTCCAACAGGATTATTGGTAGCAAATGCCATTAGCTTTCGGAGCACTGCTCCTTCGTCAGATAGAGTGGAAATCTGCTCTCAAACAGGGCACAGAGACACAAAATCAAGTTACAGAATACTGATTAGAATGCGAATCTCTACAACCAACCAGGTCTTAAAGATACAGACAATGTGAGTGGAGGGAGCATTGAGCACAGGTTAAAGAGGTGTGTATTGTCTCCAGACAGGACAGCCAGTGAGATTCTGTAAGTCCAGGAGGCAAGCTGTGGGGGTTACCGATAGTGTGACATAAACCCAACATCCCGGTTTAGGCCGTCCTCATGTGTGCGCACACATGAGTTCCGCACACGCCCACACACCAAACACACACGCACACACCAAACACACACGCACACAACCAGACACACACAAATCAGTAAAAGCTGGAAAAATGAAGTGTCATCCAGACTCGAAACGTTGGCTCTATTCTCTCCCCACAGATGCTGTCAGACCTGCTGAGATTTTCCAGCATTTTCTGTTTTTGTTTCAGATTCCAGCATCCACCGGATTTCGCTTTTATTTAAGAGTCAACCACATTGCTGTGGGTCTGGAGTCACATATAGGCCGGACTGGGTAAAGACAATAGGTTTCCTTCCCTAAAGGGACATCGCTCAGTGGGGGCATTCCCTCACCCGCGGAACTGCTACTCAGCACACAAACCACTGACGTCAGAAAGACGCGCTGGTTAGTGACATTGACCCAAACAGGTATCAGAGTGTGGCGACTAGGGGAATTTCACAGTAACTTCATTGCAGTGTTAATGTAAGCCTTACTTGTGACTAATAAAGAAACTTGACTTTAAAACTTTAAACCTTCCCAGTCAACACTCGTCAATATGCCCAGGTGTATGTGGTGCCTTGGACAAAAAGCACGGGAAGGTAAAAGATGCCAGTGACTGGCATGGGAGGGGGGGGGGTGGGGGGGTGACAAATTACCCGTTCTATACATCAGACTGGAAGTTCGAGTAAAGCACCCGACTGATGGCACCCGAAATCCTGCTTATGGCAGAACCAAGATTGTATCAAATATGAACACCAAATGGCATGACTGTGCGACAAAACAGATGTCAAATCAGAACAATACCATAACGTCGGGCAGCACGGTGGCACAGTGGTTAGCACTGCTGCCTCACAGCGCCAGGGACCCGGGTTCAATTCCGGCCTCGGGTCACTGTCTGTGTGGACTTTCTCCCCATGGCTGCGTGGGTTTCCTCCCGCAGTCCAAAAGATATGCGGGTTGGGCGGATTGGACATGCTAAATTGCCCCTTAGTGTCAGGGGGAACTAGCTAGGGTAAATGCATGGAGTTACGGGAATAGGGCCTGGGTGGGATTGTGGTCGGTGCAGACTCGCTGGGCTGAATGGCCTCCTTCCGCACTGTTGGGATTCTATGAACTACAAAAACCGACTAATCCTATTGTAACTAGAGTGCGGTCTGAAACGCATCACAGACAAAGCATTCCTAAGTACGTTTAAAGCTGAGACAGATTTTTAATCAGTAAGGGAATCAGGGTTATGGGGATAAGGCGGGAAAGTGGAGTTGAGCATTATGACATCCGATCAGTCAGGATCTCATTGAATGGCAGAGCGGACTTGATGGGCCGAATGGCCTTTTTCTATTCCTACAAAAAAACGCTGACAAAACCATGCAGCAACCTCCAACAAAGATCAATATAACAAAGTCTGGACAGATCCATTGACTCTGTCTACATTTCCCACTGCCTCGGAAAGCAGCCAGCATAATCAAGACCCCACGCACCCCGGACATTCTCTCTTCCACCTTCTTCCATCGGAAAAAAGATACAAAAGTCTGAGGTCATGTACCAACCGACTCAAGAACAGCTTCTTCCCTGCTGCCGTCAGACTTTTGAATGGACCTACCTCGGATTAAGTTGATCTTCCTCTACACCCTAGCTATGACTGTAATACTACATTCTGCACTCTCTCCTTTCCTTCTCTATGAACGGTATGCTTTGTCTGTATAGCACAATACGTTTCACTGTATGCTAATACATGTGACAAAATAATAAATCAAATCAAAGATATGCAAATAGCCAATACACTTCAGAGACTTGTAAATGTATTGCACATTCAGGCACTCCGGGTGGGATTTTCCAGCCGCACTCGCCCCAAAACTGGAAAATCCCACCTGAGGTCGACGGACCTTTGCATGCCCCGCACCCCCATGCTTCCCCCCACCCCTCCGCACCCCACCCACTACAATTCCCTTGGCAGGCGGGATGGGAAAATTCCCCCCATGTTAATTTCCCTTTGCTATCATATAAATAGTTAGATTCTTTAAGGGTAAATCTTTGGTTTGGAACAAAGGGGCATGTTGCATTATAATGTGTATATATACCTTTAAATAGAGCATACAGATGGGGCACAGAGAATTTATAATTGAGAACATGGGTGGCACAGTGGTTAACACTGCTGCCTCACAGCGCCAGGCACCTGAGTTCAGTTCCAAGCTTAGATGACTCTGTCCATAAGACATAGGAGCAGAATGAGGCCACTCGGCCCATCGAGTATGCTCCGCCATTCAATCATGGCTGATATTTTTCTCATCCCTATTCTCCTGCCTTTTCCCCATAACCCCTGATCCCCTTATTAATCAAGAACCTATCTATCTCTGTTTTAAAGACATTCAATGACCCGGCCTCCACAGCCTTCTGCAAAGAATTCCACAGATTCACCACTCTCTGGCTGAAGAAATTCCTCCTCATCTCTGTCTGTGCGGAGTTTGCACGTTCTCCCCATGTCTGCGTGGGTTCCAGCCGGGTGCTCCGGTTTCCTCCCATAGTCCGAAACATGTGTATGTTAGGTGGATTGGCCATGGTAAATTTGCGGAGTTACGGAGATAGGGCTGGGAAGAGGGCTTGGGTATGATACTCTATCGGAGAGTCGGTGTGGATTCGATGTGCCGAATGGCCTGCTTTGCACTGTCGGGATTCTGTGATTCTATTCTATGAGGACATAGAAATGGCAGAGAAACTAAACAGTTATGTTGGAAATGTCTTCATGGAAGAAGAGAGAGAAAATCTCCCAGAAAATGCGGTTAGAATAGATAGATGCTCAATGACCAGCACAGAGACAATGTTCTGTAAAACTCTATGAATAGGTGACCAAAGAACCTGTGTAACTGAGGAACTAGAAGAAATTGGTCTGAGTAAAGAGGTCGTACTTGAAAAGTCAACTGGATTGAAAGATGATAAACCGGTGGTCCAGATGAGCTTCATTGCAGAAGCGGGGATAGGCAACTAATGACCTCAGAACAAATTATCATTCTGGGCACACAAGCCCTTGGCGCATAATAAAAAATATATGTTGGGTCAGAACAAGTTCACGTTCAGTTGCTGTGCATTATTTTTTTAATTTTTTATCCCATTCTTAAAGTTACAAAGCCAAGGTTCAGAGTGGACCCAAATCCATCTCCTTGCTTGCTCCAAAAATCCAAATTCAAATTGAATCCATTTCATACTCCCCACTGGAGAGACAAAACAAGACTCCAAAGATGTACAGGTTAGGTGGATTTAAGGTATTAAAGAGTTAATGTCCACTGTCGAGGGCAGGATAAACTATTGGGCTTGCAAGAACGGCAGAGAAACAGCTCATGGGAGCAAACTGACAAAACAAGATAACCACAGGCTCCAGCTTGCTGGGCACGGCTGGGCTGCGAGTTTAGCTAAGTCCATGACAATGTTCTCTTTTGCGCTAACAGATAGCATATCTTAAAGACATTGTGCTTATGTTCTGATGAGTGGGGGTTGTTACTCGTAAATGCGTTCTTTCTTATGTAACTACTTCCTGTAACTACTCGTTTTTGATTGACTCGGGTGATTTGTGCTTAAGTCTTGTTTGAAATCACATCAACCTGATGCAATAGTAAAACTGTATAAAAGGGGTCAGCCTTGTTACTCCGGCGCGCTTTTTGCTCACTGACTTCCAGCACTGAGGAGAAGTTGAGTAGCAAAGGTTAGCCAGCCTACATATGTAGGACAAATAAAGAACTTTGATCCTGACAATGGTTGGTGTTTGCCTTTGTATTAAGGACGGAAGAGTCTCGTGAAAAACAGATTGGCCATGCTAAATTGCCCATGGGTGCCCCAAGATGTTGTGCAGGTTAGGTGGATTAGCCAATGGGGTTACAGGGATAGGGCAAGGGAGAGGGCCTAAGGGAAGATACTCTGTCAGAGAGTCAGTGCAGATCCGAGTTAAGGGGAGAATATTGAGGAAAGCAGAACTATTCTTTTTTTAAACATGAGGAATGCCTTTGTTGGAGATTCATGGAAAATCCAGATTCCAAACGTCCATCTTTGTCAGAGAGTCAATGGCCGAACGACCTCTTCTGGACTGCAAAGTTCACATCGAATCTACCTCAACTCTCCGACAGAGTATCCTACCCTACTGTACTGTAGGGATCACCACAGTGCAGAAGGAGGCCATTCAGCCCATCAAGTCTGCCTCGACCCGCTGCCAGAGTATCCTACCCAGGCCCTTCTCCCCACTCTATCCCTGCAACCCCACACATTTACCATGACTAAGCCATCTAACCTGCACATCTTGGGACACTAGAGGGCAATTTAGCATGGCCAATCCACCAAACCTGCACACCTTTGGACTGTGAGAGGAAACCAGAGCACCCAGAGGAAACCCACACAGACATGGGGAGAATGTGCAAACTCCACAGAGTCACCTGAGGCCGGAATCGAACCCGGGTCCCTGGCGCTGTGAGGGAGCAGTGCTAACAACTGTGCCACCCCAAATCATGCTATGATTCTATGAAAGCTCCAAACTCCAAGGGCGGCACGGTAGCACAGTGGTTAGCACTGCTGCTTCACAGCTCCAGAGACCTGGGTTCGATTCCCGGCTCGGGTCACTGTCTGTGTGGAGTTTGCACATTCTCCTCGTGTCTGCGTGGGTTTCCTCCGGGTGCTCCGGTTTCCTCCCACAGTCCAAAGATGTGCGGGTTAGGTTGATTGGCCATGCTAACATTGCCCCTTGGTGTCCTGGGATGTGTAGATTAGAGGGATTAGCGGGTTGAATGTGTAGGAATATGGGGGTGGGGCCTGGGTGGGATTGTGGTCGGTGCAGGCTCGATGGGCCGAATGGCCTCTTTCTGTAATGTAGGGTTTCTATGGTTTCTATGATTTCAAACTGATAAGAAAAGACACTGCACCACATTTTGGGCTTGATCTGAGCCTTGACATAGCCCTCAATCCCCAGTCAAATCAGTTTACTGGCACACATGCTGTCTTGACTGAAGCACAAGTAATATCTATTTGGAGGGTGAACTCTTTAGAATCATAGAATCCCTACAGTGCAGAAGGAGGCCTTTTAGCCCATCGAGTCTGCACCAACCACAATACCACCCAGGCCCTATCCCCATAATCCCACATATTTACCCTAGTTAGTCCCCCTGACACTAAGGGGTAATTTCACATGGCCAATCAACCTAGCCCACACACCTTTGGACCATGGGGGGAAACCGGAGCACCCGGAGGAAACCCACGCAGACACGGGGAGAACGTGCAAACTCCACACAGACAGTGACCCAAGGCCGGAATTGAATCTGGTCCCCTGGCAGCGGTGCTAACCACTGTGCCACCGGGCCGCCCCAGCAAGAATTAATTTACTCCAGCAAGAATTACTTGAGAACAGGAAGAGAGTTTGGAAAGAAAAAGTAGCAGAGGATTGTTTTTTTAAATTTCAACAAATTATCATTCAATTCTTCTGGGGGAAATGGGTAGCATTTCTTTAAGCGTCTATGACTGTACAGAACAAAGAACAATACAGCACAGGAACAGGCCCTTCGGCCCTCCAAGCCTGCACCGATCATGTGTTCCGAACTAGACCATCCGTTTGTATCCCTCTATTCCCAGTCTGTTCATGTGGCTATCGAGATAAGTCTTAAATAATCCCAGCGTGTCTGCCTCAACCACCTTGCTTGGTAGTGCATTCCAGGCCCCCACCACCCTCGGTGTAAAATACATCCCCCGCATATCTGTATTGAACCTTGAACTTGTGACCCCTTGTGTTTGTCATTTCTGACCTGGGAAAAAGCTTCCAATTGTTCACCCTATCTATGCCCTTCATAATTTTATAAACTTCTATTAGGTCGCCCCTCACCCTCCGTCTTTCCAGGGAGAACAACCCTAGTTTACTCAATCTCACCTCATAGCCAATACCCCCCATACCAGGCAACATCCTGGCAAACCTTCTCTGCACTCTCTCCAAAGCCTCCACGTCCTTCTGGTAGTGTGGCGACCAGAACAGTTATGCAAGGACTTGTTAAAACTCAGATAACAGACAGCAGCAGTCCGGATAATTGCAAACTTCCCGCTATTTCTGCTCCTAAGGTAGTCCCACATTTCTTTCAAGGAGGGGGGGGGGGGGTTACAGTGCAGTTCCATTGCAGACAAAAGACAAAACGTACTCACCAAGCTGCCAGGGCAGGAGGCAAAGAGAGTCTCGGTTGCAGCTTCTGCACCCCCCCCCTAACACACTAGTTGGATTCTTGCGGGAAGGGCTCGGCTACACTCAGTCTTGTCCCTGTTCTTGGTGTAAAGGTACAACACACACACACAGAGGGATTTGGGGGGGGTGCGGGATCAGTAATAGGTGCAAGAAGCGTGAGTCAGCGGCTTAAGGAAGTCGGATAGACCCTCTTTTGTCCCGCTGATGTCACCACACTGTGCTGAATTCCTACTCATTGGCTGTGTGTGTGTGTGTGTGTGGAGTAACCAGTCTGAGAGGAGTTTCCCTGAGCAAAGGGGATGGTCTTGTCAATATCACACACTCCCTCTGTCTGTCTGTCTGCCTGTCCCCCTCTGTTCATTTCAAACGCCCACTCCACTCCACAACACATCCCGTCTTGTCCTTTTTTTTAACGCAATCGAATACCTTGTGCATAATGATTTGCTTGTCCTCTGATGAGTGGCGACCGGAAAGGGAAGCTTGACTTTTACAAGGAGCCGCTTGTGGGATTTCACTAAACTTCCCATCCTAGTTTTCTGTGCAGTGGGAAGGGGGGAATCAGTTCATTCGCTTCTCTCACCCAGGTTAAAAATTCACAGCATCCGCAATTTTTTTAACAAACATCCACCCACTGGCTGATTAATCTGACTTCTTCTGTACTGCTTCCAATCCAAACCAGATTCCATTTGAGATATCAGTAGCTTTTCCCAACAGCGTTAAGCTTATTTATTAGTGTCACGAGTAGGCTTATGTTAACACTGCAATGAAGTTACTGTGAAAATCCCCGAGTCGCCACACTCTGGCGATTGTTCGGGGTACAGCGAGGGAGAATTTATCATGGCCAATCCACCTAACCCGCACATCTTTGGACTGTGGGTGGAAACCGGAGCACCCAGAGGAAGTCCACGCAGACACGGGGAGAATGTGCAAACTCCACACAGACAATGACCCAAGCCAGGAATTAAACCCGAGTCCCTGGCATGTGAGGCAGCAGTGCTAACCACTGTGCCGCCCTCTGTAAATATACTCCGCCAGTCCCCTATTTTAAGTGGCCTGGTTTCCAGTGATTTGATTTGATTTGGATTTGATTTATTATTGTCACATGTCTTAGTATACAGTGAAAAGTATTGTTCCTTGCGTGCTGTACAGACAAAGCATACCGTTCATAGAGAAGGAAAAGAGAGGGTGCAGAATATGGTGTTACAGTCATAGCTAGGGTGTAGAGAAAGATCAATTTAATGCGAGGTAGGTCCATTCAAAAGTCTGACAGCAGCAGGGAAGAAGCTGCTCTTGAGTCGGTCGGTACGTGATCCCAGACTTTTGTATCTTTTTCCCGACAGAAGAAGGTGGGAGAGAGAATGTCCGGGGTGCGGGGGGTCCTTGATTAAGCTTTTCCGAGGCAGCGGTAAGTGTAGACAGAGTCAATGGATGGGAGGCCATTTGCGTGGTGGACTGGGCTTTATTCACGACCCTTCGTACTTTATTGCGGTCTTCGTCAGAGCAGGAGCCATACCAAGCTGTGATACAACCAGAAAGGATGCTTTCTATGGTGCATCTGTAAAAATTGGTGAGAGCTGTTGTGGACATGCCGAATTTCCTTAGCCTCCTGGGAAAGTAGAGGCATTGGTGGGCTTTCTTAACGATAGCAGTGGCTAATGTCTTGCAGTAGGATTGCAGAGCGGTGTAAGACATGTATCAGGGACATAGGAACATGAGGATGTCACTGAGGCCCTCCCACCTGTTTCTCCATCTACAAACCAACTGCGCATGTCTTTGCCCAGGATCCCGCCACACCTTTGCTTCACAAGCATCTGTCCACCTTAGATTTAAGTTTAGCAACTGGTCTGGCATAAATTGTCATTGGCATCAGGGCTCGCATGTTCCCCTTCAAGCCATGTACCATCCTGGCTTGCAAATATATTGCCGTGCCTTCACTATCACTGGGTCAAAACCCTGGAACTCCCTCCCAGAGGGTACTGCCAAACTACACCGCATGGACTGCAGTGTTTCAAGATGATGGCTCACCATCACCTTGTGGTGGCACGGTGGCGCAGTGGTTAGCACTGCTGCCTCACAGCGCCAGGGATTCGGGTTTGATTCCCGGATTGGGTCACTATCTGTGCGGAGTCTGCACATTCTCCCCGTGTCTGCGTGGGTTTCCTCCGGGTGCTTCGGTTTCCTCCCACAGTCCGAAAGACGTGCTGGTTAGGGTGCTTTGGCCGTGCTAAATTCTCCCTCAGTGTACCTGAACAGGCACCGGGTAGTGGCGACTAGGGTATTTTCACTAACTTCATTGCAGTGTTAATGTAAGCCTTGTGACACTAATAAATAAACTTTAAAACCTTCTCAAGGGCAATTAGGAATGGGTAATAGCTGCAATGCTAATATCTCAGGAATGTTTTTTTAATGAAATTTTGGAAAGTCTACCAAGCTTAACATGCGGATGTGTTCCCTAATTTCACTCATAGTCACAGGGCGTGATCTTATCTGATGTTCACGCCACACTCCCATTGCAGTGAGGTCGGAGAATTTGGAAAATCCTGCCAGCGTGAACAGCAATAAGATCCTGGTTGTAGAGCCATATTGGTCTACAGCACAGAAAAAGGCCCTTCAGCCCATCATGTCTGTGCCAGTCAAAGACAATCCACCTAATTATTCCAATCTGATTTGGCCCATAGCCTTGGCATCATAAGTGCACATCTAAGTCCTTCTTAAATGTTGTAAGAGTCTCTGCCTCCACCACCCTTTCAGGCAGTGAGTTCCAGACTCCCACCACCCTTTGGGTAAAAAAGTTTTTCTTCACATTCCCTCAAAACCTCCTGCCCCTTGCCTTAAATCTATGCCCCCTAGTTATTGATCCCTCCACCAAGGGGAAAGGTTTCTTCCTGTCTACTCGATCTGTGCCCCTCATAATTTTATACACCTCAATCATGTCCCCTCTCGGACTCCTCTGCTCCAAGGAAAACAACCTGAAAGAGCATGCTCCAGATTCCTCTCACAGTCCAAAGGTGTCTATTGGCCATGATAAATTGCCCCTTTGTGTCAGGGGGATTAGAAGGGTAAATATGTGGGGTTACGGGGATAGGGTCTGGGTGCACAGTAGCGATTCTATGATTCCATGACTGGTTTTAATCTTTAAACCTTGTCCCCCAATCCTAGTCTCCCCAGCCAGTGGAAATCGTTTTTCTCGATCCACCCTATCTGTTCCCCTTAACGATCTGTTTTTTAACGTTTATTTATTAGTGTCACAAGTCGGCTTACATTAACACTGCAATGAAGTTACTGTGAAAATCCCCTAGTCGCCACACTCCGCCGCCTGTTCGGGTACACTGAGGGAGAATTTAGTACGGCCAATGCACCCTAACCAGCACATCTTTCAGACTGTGGGAGGATACCGGAGGAAACCCACTCAGACATGGGGAGAATGTACAAACTCCGCACAGTCACCCAAGCTGGGAATCGAACCCAGGTCCCCTGGCGCTGTGAAGCAGCAGTGCTAACCACTGTGCCACCGTGCCACCCGCTCTGAAAACGTCGATCAAGTTGATTACTTAGCGTTGAGCTTTTGCATTCGAGAAGACAGCAGCCTGGGTTAGTTATCTTGCCATCGCAAACAAATGTGTAACCATATCGAATTCCACTCCTGCTATTATAATAGAGCTTTCAGACCTTTCAAATAAACTCATTGACCTTCACAATGATCTCTCAACTAACAACATCTCTGAGAAGAAAAGGTTTAGCATATCTTTCCTCATGTGTACAACAGCAGTATCTATTATGAGGTCTCTTGGGGTATTTGTATAAGATATCCACGATCCAAATGGTACATTGGCTCAATTTCTGTTCAAAATTAAATATATGCCACAATATAACAGTCCTCTCTCTTTGCTCTCCTGAATGAATGTTGTTTGTATCAAGTTGACTATTGATAGTGTTGGGCAGTTGGAACGCTTCCATTTGACTTCCATTTGTCAAGTGTCAAAACAAATTGCTTCCAGACCAGATCATATATATATATTTATATAGGCAGAATTTTCCTGTCCACAGAATCGTAGCAGGCATGGGGCAGAACGTGCAAAGGTCCATTGACCTCGGGCAGGATTTTTCCAGTTTTTGGGGCGAACTCAGCCAAAGGATCCCGCCCTCTACATTTTGATAAGATCAACTCTCAGTCTTCTAAACTCCAGCGAGTAAAAGCTCAATCTGTTCAACCTTTTCGGCACGGTGGCACAGTGGTAAGCACTAATGCCTCACAGCGCCAGGGACCCAGGTTCGATTCCCAGCTTGGGTCACTGTCTGTGCAGAGTCTGCACATTCTCCCCATGTCCGCGTGGGACTCCTCCGGGTGCTCCGGTTTCCTCCCACAGTCCAAATGCTACTGGTTAGGTGCATTGGCCATGCTGAGTTCTCCCTCGGTGTGCCCGAACAGGCACTGGAGTGTGGCGACTAGGGGATTTTCAGAGTAACTTCATTGCAGTGTTTATGTAAGCCTACTTGCAACTAATAAATAAACTTTTTTTTTCATAAGACAACGCCCTCATCCCAGGATTTAGCCAAATGAACCTTGTATCTGAACTGCTTCCAATTCAAACATGTCCTTCCTGAGTAAGGAAACCAAAACTGTACACACTCTAGATGCCGCCTGACCAATGTGAGGCACGGTGGCACAGTGGTTAACACAGCTACCTCACAGCGCCAGGGACCCAGGTTCGATTCCTGGCTTGGGTCACTGTGCAGAGTCTGCACGTTCTCCCTGTGTCTGCGTGGGTTTCCTTCGGGTGCTCCGGTTTTCTCTCACAGTCTGAAAGACGTGCTGGTTAGGTGCATTGGCCATGCTAAGTTCTCCCTCAGTGTACCCGAACAGGCGCCGGAATGTGGCTTATAGGGGATTTTCACAGTAACCTCATTGCAGTGTTAATGGAAGCTGACTTGTGACACTAACAAACAATGCGCTATACAAGTGTAGCAAGAGTTCCCTCCCATTATACTTTGTCTTCCTTACAATAAAGGCAAACATTCTATTGATATTCCTGATCATTTGCTGTAACTGCTGGCTAACATTGTGCAATTCATGCACGAGGACACCCAGATAAGGGGTAGCACGGTGGCACAATAATTAGCACTGCTGCCTCACAATGCCAGGGACCCAGGTTTGACTCCAACCTTGGGTGACTGCATGGAGTTTGCACGTTCTCCCCATGTCTGCGTGGGTTTCCACCCGGTGCTCCGGTTTCCTCCCACACTTTTAAAGTTTTTAATGGTTTTTTAAAGTTTATTTATCAGTTTCACAAGTAGGCTTACATTCACACTGCAATGAAGTTGCTGTGAAAATCCCCTAGTCGCCACACTCCGGCGCCTGCTCGGGTACACTGAGGGAGAATTTAGCATTGGCCAATGCACCTAACCAGCACGTCTTTCAGACTGTGGGAGCACCCGGACGAAACCCAGGCAGACACGGGGAGAACGTGCAGACTCCACACAGACAGTGACCCAAGCCAGGAATCGAACCCAGGTCCCTGCTGCTGTGAGGCAGCAGTGCTAACCACTGTGCCACCATGCTTCCCATATTTGGAGGACATACAGAAGAACCTGACAGAGGGCAGTCAGCTGTATCTCACCAGTAGATCTGTACAAGCCTCGCCATAAATATGCACCAGTCCCATGTTTTGCACAGAAAATAAGAATGTTCATGTGATGCTGGATTTTCTGGCATTGCAACATAGAAACATAGAAGATAGGAGCAGGAGGAGGCCATTCGGCCCTTCGAGCCTGCTCTGCCGTTCATCATGATCATGGCTGATCGTCCAACTCAATAGCCTAATCCTGCTTTCTTTAGAATATAAAAGCAGGGAGGTCTTGCTGCAACTGTACAAGGCACTGGTGAGGCCGCAACTGGAGTACTGTGTGCAGTTTTGGTCCCCTTATTTGCGAAAGGATATATTGGCCTTGGAGGGAGTGCAGAGAAGGTTCACCAGGTTGATACCGGAGATGAGGGGTGTAGCTTATGAGGAGAGATTAAACAGGTTGGGTCTGTACTCGTTGGAGTTTAGAAGGATGAGGGGTGATCTTATAGAGACATATAAGATAATGAAGGGGCTGGATAGGGTAGAGGTGGAGAGATTCTTTCCACTTAGTAGGGAAACCAGAACTAGAGGGCACAGCCTCAAAATAAGGGGGGGGCCGGTTCAGAACAGAGTTGAGGGGGAACTTCTTCTCTCAGAGGGTAGTGAATCTCTGGAATTCTCTGCCCATTGAAGTGGTGGAGGCTTCCTCGTTGAATATGTTTAAATCACGGGTAGATAGTTTTCTGATCGATAAGGGAATTAGGGGATATGGGGAGCAGGCGGGTAAGTGGAACTGATTCGCTTCAGATCAGCCATGATCTTGTTGAATGGCGGGGCAGGCTCGAAGGGCCAGATGGCCTACTCCTGCTCCTATTTCTTATGTTCTTATGTTCCCCATAACCTTTGATCCCATTCGCCCCAAGTGCTATATCCAGCCGCCTCTTGAATACATTCAATGCATCTACTGCAAATTAGTCCTTTGGTTGGAGAATTGAAAACCTGGCTTCTCCATTCTGGGAATTCCCAACACCTCTCAAGGTAGCTATAGAGCCACTGGTGGCCTCTCCCTTTAAACCAGCAAACCACTGACAGCAAAATCTTCACTCCAGAGAAGCAGGAAAGCCTGCTTCCATCGAGCCAGCAGCCAGTAGAATTTCCAGTACCAGGGAGAGAGACACAAGCACTGTTGTCAGTCTGGATTCCGCACAGCTTCTAACAAGCCAACAGCCAAAACTGAAAGTGAAAAAAACTCTTGAGAGAGAGAAAAAAACGATCCCTGTCAATCATCCTTCCCGCGACAGTGGTTAGCACTCCTACCTCACAGCACCAGGGTTCGATTCCCGGCTTGGGTCACTGTCTGTGTGGAGTTTGCACATTCTTCCCATATCTGCGTGGGTTTCCTCCCAGTGCTCTGGTTTCCTCCCACAGTCCAAAGATGTGCGAGTTAGGTTGATTGGCCACAGTAAATTGCCCCTTAGTGTCAGGGAGACTAGCAGGGTAAATAAGTGGGGCTACGGGGATAGGGACTGGGTAGGGGTGCGGTCAGTGCAGACTCGATGGGCTGAATGGTCTCCTTCTGCTCTGTAGGGATTCTATCATTCTAACAATTCAAAAGGTCACAAAGTCCTAGAAAGTGCATTAGGCCCAGATTAAAAATAAACAAAACCCCATTTAAACCATTTAAGCAGCAATAAAAGGACATCTAATCAGACAGGTCGGCAACAGGCCCTCTTAAAACAACTGCAGAGAGACATCACTAAAATGCATTTCTTAAAGGCAGATTGGATTCACAGTGAAGCTTCTCTGAACTGCTTCTAAAGCAATTATATCTTCTCTTTTTCAAATCAGGAGATCAAAACTGTACACTGTAATCCAGATGTTGTCACACCTAGGTTCTGTACAACTGTAAAACTTCCCTACTTCGATATTCCACTTCTCTCAGAATAAATTATTTTAATAGTTAGTGAACATGACATATTCACAAAGTGTAAAATTACAAGTGCGTAGCCTCTAACCGTACTCACTGCCCAGTGTCAATAAGTGATCACTTCTAAGTGTTCAAATAATGAACTCCATCTGTTTAACCTTACCCTTAATTTGGATAATTAAAACTAAGGGTTAAATTACTATGTGAAACTGCGGAAAACATCATTCTTTCAGTTTGCTGGTAATTATGCATCCCTCCCCAAAGCCTTTTCACACCCACATACAGGATGACATGCCCAATAAATTCAAGCTAGCTGTAATTAGCATTTGCCTTGTGGAAACACCTGGACAGTTTATGTCTCTCCACCTATCCTTCTGGCTCTGGTTCCAGATGTTAGTGAGATGGAGCGCCAACCCAAGGTCATGGCTGTTCTTTTTCTTTCAGTTACAAAAACACCCAAAGCAGGGTTCACTCTTTTGATTTGGTTTGATTTAATATTGTCACATGAATTGGGATACAGAGAAAAGGATTATTTCTTGCGCGCTATACAGACAAAGCATACCATTTATAGAGTACATGGGGGCAGCACGGTGGCACAGCGGTTAGCACTGCTGCCTCACAGCGCCAGGGACCCGGGTTCGATTCCCGGCTTGAGCGCCTGTCCGTGTGGAGTTTGCACGTTCTTCCCATGTCTGCGTGGGTTTCCTCCGGGTGCTCTGGTTTCCTCCCACAGTCCAAAGATGTGCGGGTTAGGTGCATTGACCGTGCTAAATTGTCCCTTAGTGTTTGGGATGTGTAGGTTAGAGGAATTAGCAGAGTAAATATGTAGGATCTGGGTGGGATTGTTGTCGGTGTAGACTCGATGGTCTGAATGTCCTCTTTCTGTGCTCCAAAAGAGAAAATGCTGGAAAATCTCAACAGATCTGGCAGTAAGGAGAGAAAAGAGCTGACATTTCGAGTCCTGATGACCCTCTGTCAAAGCTTTGACAAAGGGTCACCTGGACTCGAAACGTCAGCTCTTTTCTCTTCTTCCAGATGCTGCCAGGCCTGCTGAGATTTTCCAGCGTTTTCTCTTTTGGTTTCAGATTCCAGCATCCTCAGTATTTTGCTTTCATTCCCTTTCTCTGCTGTTGGGATTCTATGATTCTACATGGGGAGAAGGAAAGGAGAGGGTTCAGAATGTAGAGTTACAGTCATAGCTAGGGTGTAGAGAAAGATCAGTTTAATAAATGGTAGGTCCATTCACAGTCTGATGGCCACAGGTGTGGAAACTAACTGTTTTGTTCTATTTTTCTGAAGGTTGTACCGGATAACTCAGAACCCATCACTGATTTGGCCGAGCATATCAAAAAGGCAGTTGAGAAACTCAGACAACCTCCACCATCTACCCTCTGGAGCTGGGCTTCAGGGCGGTTGGGTTCCCTGGGAACATCTTACAGTGCAAGGATTGTGTTTTTCTTGATTTTTTAATTGATTTTATATCTTATTTTCGTGGTCATTAAATATTGTTACAAGCGAGCTATGGACGAGGCTTCGGAGGTCACCAAGCTTCTCCCCGGCACACTGGTCTCACGGCGTCAGGGAACTAGGTTCGATTCCCGGCTTGGGTCAGTATCTGTGTGGAGTTTGAACATTCTCCCCGTGCCTACGTGGGTTTCCTCCGGGCGCTCCAGTTTCCTCCCACATTCTGAAAGACGTGCTGATTAGGGTGCATTGACCCGAACAGGTGCCGGAGTGTGGCGGACTAGGGGGATTTCACAGTAACTTCATTGCAGCGTTAATGTAAGCCTTACTTGTGACTAATAAATAAACTTTTAAACTTTTTTTAAACTTATGTGGACACATACATATAATCAAGCTCAGTACTGGCGCTAGCCTTCTTTTCTATTGAAGGCTGTTCCACAGAAAAGGGGCCACTAAAAAATAGGTGAGAATGCTCTTTAATATATGCTCGTGCTGGCTTAATTCTTCTTCTGTAAAGAGTCAGGAAGAATTAAAGGGGGGAATGTTGGAAGCTAACTGTTTTGTTTTATTTTTTCTTGATATAACTCCTAATTTTTATAATAATTTTTACGGTGTATTTGTACTAATCCTGCTGAGGTCTCAGATCTTACTTGTGCTGGGACGTGTTACAATGTTACAACCAGCATGTACATTCACATCTCGTGATCAGCTAACTTCAGCAGAGACCACTAACTCGTGGACAGTGCATGATCAGAGGTCAGAACCAATTAGTGTCAGCCACCTCTGCAAATGTGTTTAATTAACTAATGAATGTGAAGGGGTGGTCTCTGAAATAATGTATGATACTGACTGTAAGAGAGAAAACACAGGAGACTGTTAACACCTTGTAAGATGAGAAGGAACTCCTAATAAATTCGTTCACTTGTACCAGACCACGAGGTGTTGGCGAATTCTTGAACCTAACACAGGGAAGAAGCTGTTCTTGAGTCGGTTGGTACGTGATCTCAGACTTTTGTATCTTTTTCCTGACAGAAGAAGGTGGAAGAGAGAATGTCCGGGGTGCGTGGAGTCCTTGGTTATGCTGGTTGCTTTGCTGATGCAGCGGGAAGTGTAGACAGAGTCAATGGATGGAAGGCTGGTTTGCGTGATGGACTGGGCTACATTCACAACCCTGTGTGGTTTCTTGGTCAGAGCAGGAGCCGTACCAAGCTGTGACACATCCAGCCTTTCGAGTAGACCGACAAAGCAGCTTTGATTATGCTCCTGAGAATAATTAATTGAATTTGGGACATCAGAAGAAATGAAAGGCATCCACTCAAGAAAGCAGTTGATGCCAGACCTGACCAAAATAAGAACATTTATTCAGGAGGGTACCAAACACACCGAGAGATGTTGGCAGGAACACGTTGAGGTGAAGTCGCCATGTTGGAGAGACAGCACAAAGCTCCCAACAATTCACCTACCTGACCAGACAATCACCACCTGCCGTGTGTGTGTGGCAGAACCCACAGGTCATGCATTGGACTTAGCAGCCACCTCAGAGCCCATCGCACTGGAATGGAAGCAAGTTACCCTTAATCCCAAAGGATCAAGGATCTCTCTATGAAGAGAAGGTTATATAGGCAGAAATGGATTTAAAGTTTAACATTTAAAGATTATTTATTATTGACACAAGTGGGCTTATATTAACACTGCAATGAAGTTACTATGAAAATTCCCTAGTGGCCACACTCCGGCGCCTGTTCGGGTACACTGAGGGAGAATTTAGCATGGCCAAGGCACCTAACCAGCATGTCTTTCAGACTGGGAGGAAACCAGAGCACCCGGAGGAAACCCACGCAGATACAGGGAGAATGTGCAGACTCCGCACAGACAGTGACTCAAGCCGGGAATCGAACCCGGGTCTCTGGCGCTGTGAGGCAGCAGTGCTAATCACTGAGCCACTGTGCGGCTGCCGACGTGTCCAGTATGGAAGACACATTTCACATTAGAAAAATGCCACCCACCATATTTGTGAGTGGGGAGAGAAGAGACATTGCGAGACTATGCCTGAAACGCACAGTGGCACAGTGGTTCGCACTGCTGCCTCACAGCGCCAGAGACCCGGGTTCGATTCCCGGCTTGAGTCACTGTCTGTGCGGAGTCTGCACATTCTCCCCGTGTCTGCATGGGTTTCCTCCGGGTGCTCCGGTTTCCTCCCGCAGGCCAAAGACGTGCTGGTTAGGGTGCATTGGCCATGATAAATTCTCCCTCAGTGTACCCGAACAGGTGCCGGAGTGTGGCAACTGGGGGATTTTCACAGTAACTTCATTGCAGTGTTAATATAAGCCTGTGACTAATAAATAAACTTTAAAACTTTAAAGAAACAGGAGTTAAGTCACTTTGCACACGTAAAAAAGCGCCCTTAAACCTGTTTGAGGCTCTCATTGTAAAATTGGTCTGCCCTCAATGCTGCCAGCTGTGATTATTAGCCATGATCTATTTGACTAGCGGGCGAGGGGTTACTTGGTTGACCCCTGGTCCGAATATCCCCATGTCCTTACCAGTAATCCCAATTTGTTTGGCTGAGGGCAGGCTCTGCTTTCACTGATCCCCATCTATATCCGTCTCGTGTCAACTGGGTGAGGCAGTGGGTTGGCCATTCACTCTGAAAAGCGAACCTGGACAGCCACAGGCCTAGCTGAAATAAAGATCACTGAATCCTCCCAGTAACCACATACAATGAGCAGGATTCTCCAGCCGTGCGCGCCCCAAGGTTTTAAATCCCCCCACCGCCACTGGTTTACTTGGTAAGTACATGTCCCAGTGTGGACCTGAGCCTCATAGATCATTAACGTTCCAGGTCTGTGCTGAGAGCAGTTTGATCCGTGTCAATGAGTTCCCATTCCGTATATTGTTAGGTGGATGTGTTACTATCAAACATTAAATTTTTATTTCATCTCTTCAACTCGCACAGGGACCTGCTCTAAAAAGGCAACTTGAACTGTTAAAAATAAGGACTGACTTAATGGCTGCCACAGGTCACATGATGTTTGGGACTGCAAGCTGACCAAGCTTCTGGAAGCTCCTAAAAGGTGGATTACAGTTAACATGCCTAGAACACACCCTTGTGAAATGTTGCACCTGTCTTTGACAGGACTTACCCCAGAGCAGGAAGGACAATAAGGCCTCATGCTTTTGGTTTCCAGGATTATAAGGTTACAAAACTCTGAAGGAGAACAAATAATACTAATTATGCACACGGGAAGTGCTAAGGACCCCTATCTGCCTCCAATATACCTTAATAGTTTTGGCCAAGGAAAGTGGAAACTGCTTTCACCAACAACCTGTCCTGGTCCCCCCATGCCGACACTATAGTTAAGAAAGCCCACCAACGCCTCTACTTTCTCAGAAGACTAAGGAAATTTGGCATGTCCACTATGACTCGAACCAATTTTTACAGATACACCATAGAAAGCATCCTTATCGGTTGCATCACAGCTTGGTATGGCTCCTGCTCTGTCCAAGACCGCAAGAAACTACAAAGGGTTGTGAATGTAGCCCAATCCATCACACAAACCAACCTCCCATCCATTGACTCCGTCTGCACTTCCCACTGCCTTGGAAAAGCAGCCAGCATAATTAAGGACCCCACGCACCCCGGACATTCTCTCTTCCACCTTCTTCCGTCGGGAAAAAGATGCAAAAGTCTGAGTTCACGTACCAAACCGACTCAAGAACAGCTTCTTCCCTGCTGCCATCAGACTTTTGAATGGTCCGATCATACATTAAGCTGATCTTTCTCTTCACCCTATTGGTGATCTAACTGTAACACTATATAAGAACATAAGAAATAGGAGCAGGAGTAGGCCATCTAGCCCCTCAAGCCTGCTCCGCCATTCAATAAGATCATGGCTGATCTGATAGTGGGTTCAGTTCCACTTACCCGCCCGCTCCCCTTAACCCTTAATCCCCTTAATGGTTAAAAATCTATCTATCTGTGACTTAAACACATTTAACAGTTTAATATTCTGCACCCTTTCCTTTCCTTCTCCCCTATGTACTCTATGAATGGTATGCTTTGTCTGTAACAGTTCGCAAGAAACAATACTTTTCACTGTATCCCAATACATGTGACAATAATAAATCAAATAAATTCAGATTGTTACCATGAAGAGACTCTCAATTGTCTTGCATCATGTATCGATGGCCAGTCACCACACAACCAAACTCCTTTGGCATTGGAAAGTTTTTTATTACAAAACTGAATTGGCTTTGGGGCAGTAGAGAAGGAACATCTGAAGGCAGCAAAAAAAGCTGCTAGATTCTCTCTCTCAACTGAAGTGAACCCGACCTTCATACATCACACTGTGGACCGCAGACAGAGAAATTCTGAATAAGACTTCAATTTCCAAAGCAGTATTTCCAGCAGACAAAAAACACAAACTACAGATTTAAGAATTGCCTTGGCCATGAATAACAGCGTAATTGGTTAACTCTTTCTACATTTACCTTTCATTGTTAAATCCCAATTTATAGAATCATAGAATCCCTACAGTGCAGAAAGAACTATCGAGTCTACACCGACAACAATCCCACCCAGGCCCCACCCCATGACCCCATGTATTTACCCTGCTAATCCCCCTGACACTAAGGGGCAATTTATCATGGCCAATCCACCTAACCCGCACATCTTTGGAGTGTGGGAGGAAACCGGAGCGTCCGGAGGAAACCCACACAGATATGGGGAGAACGTGCAAGCTCCACACAGATAGTCACCTGAGGCCAGAATTGAACCCGGGTCCCTGGCACTGTGAGAGAGAGCAGTGCTAACCACTATGCCACCTGACTATGTGCTGTTGTTGTGTATGGGGCGTCTGCCTCTTTAAGAGAGTACAACAGAAGTGAGTCACCTGATTTGAGGGACCAATGAGAACTGAGAGTGAGTGATCCCTCTGGAGGGTGGGGGAATTCTCTCTCTCAGGCGGAATCATCTCAGAGCCATGTCGTAAGCATGTACGGACTGGAGCTCTGCTCCAGGACAACCTGGAGCTGTAACCCTCCTGTACCTTATCAAATATCTTTTGTTCCTAACAAAGTCGGGTGGCACGGTGGTTAGCACTGCTGCCCCACAGCGCCAGGGACCTGGGTTCGATTCCCGGTTTGGGGGTCACTGTTTGTGCGGAGTCTGCACATTCCCCCCGTGGCTGCATGGGTTTCCTCCGGGTGCTCCAGTTTCCTCCCACACTTCAAGGATGTGCAGGTTAGGTGGATTGGTTGTGTTAAATTGCCCCTTAGTATTCAAAGATGTTAAGGTTAGGTGGGATTAGTGGGGTAAATGTCTGGGGTTACAGAGATGGGGTGGGGGGCATGGACCTCGGTAAAATGCTCCGTTCCAGAGTCGGTACCAACTCGATGGGCCAAATGGCCTCCTTCTGCACTTATCACATTAATTGAAGGTACCCAGTGTACGGTTCTTCAACAACTGGGAGAATCCAGTGTGGGTTATTGGGGCTGGAAAACTTGGGAACAGGCTTAATTTGCAGCAAGATACCAACGAGATGGAAAATAATTAAAGATAGAATGGGAAAAAACTGGAAGCAGTGGACTATAGACTGACTATAGACTGATATAGACTGAAGGATATAGTAGATATATTAATGGTTAGTAGTTAGTAAGCCTGTGAGACGTTATATAGTTCACAATTTGCAATTTCTGGAAGAAGTGAGTTGGAGTGGGTAGGATTGGTGGAGATGGGGTCATTTGTTAGAATATGTGCACCCAGTAGAGGCTCGGAAACATACATTGGGAAATCCCTACAGTGCAGAAGGAGACCATTCGGTCCATCGAGTCTGCACTGACCCTCTGACTGAGTATCTTACCCTGGCCCTTTCCCCCTCCCTATCTCCATAACCCCACACAATTCCCATGGCTAATCCCTCTAACCTACACATCTTGGGACACTAGGTGGCATGGTGGCACAGTGGTTAGCACTGCTGCCTCACAGAGCCAGGGACCTGGGTTCGATTCCAGCTCAGGTCATTGCCTGTGTGGAGTCTGCATGTTCTCCCTGTGTCTGCGTGGGTTTCCTCCGGGTGCTCCGGTTTCCTCCGAAAGACGTGCTGGTTAGGGTGCATTGGCCGTGCTAAATTCTCCCTCAGTGTGCCCGAACAGGAGCCGGAGTGTGGCGACTAGGGGATTTTCATAGTAAATGTAAATCTACTTCTGACTAATAAATAAATAAACTTTACTTTAAGGGGGCAATTTAGCGTGGCCAATCTATCTAACCCGCACATCTTTGGACTGTGGGAGGAAACCAGAGCACCCGGAGGGAACCCACGCAGACACGGGGAGAATGTGCAATCTCCGCAGTCACCCAAGGCTGGAATCGAAGCTGGGTCCCTAGCGCTGTGAGGCAGCGGTGCTAACAACTGTGCCACTGCGGCATATAAATATAGGGCACACTCTTACAACTGTGCACCCACTAAAATATAAAATCACAGGAGCACTCCCTGGATTTCTCAATGCATACCACATGTTGGGACCACAAGTATGGAAAATCAAGGATTCAAATTTATATATATATATATATTTATTTTTAACTTCATATTCCTGTTCTCTACCATGGTCTCCTTTAGAAGACAAACATAATGTGGACACACTGCAGATCAAATGCGTGCGTGGCAAGTGCATCTCCTGATATAAAAAGTAATACAACTTTTATTTCACATTCTTGTGAAACAGCTCCTTCTATTGGTTTATATTATACTGGCTCTTTCTTTGCTTCTGTCTCCTGCTTTGTCTCTGTCTCTCTTTATTTTTCTTTCCCTGTCTCTCTACCTCTCTGCGTCTCTCTACCTCTCTGCGTCTCTCTACCTCTCTGCGTCTCTCTACTCCTCTCTGCGTCTCTCTACCTCTCTGCGTCTCTCTACCTCTCTGCGTCTCTCTACCTCTCTGCGTCTCTCTACCTTTCTGCGTCTCTCTACCTCTCTGCATCTCTCTACCTCTCTGCATCTCTCTACTCCTCTCTGCCTCTTTCTCTTTCTGTCTTTCCCTCTGCCTCTCTGAATGTTTCCTTCTATCTGTCTCTGATTCTCTCTCTGCTTGCCACTCTCCAGCAGTCTTCACCTCTTTCTTTTTCTCTTCCGCTGCCTCTTTCTATCACTCTCTCTGTCTCACTTGGTCATCCCTCTCTCTCTCTCTCTCTCCCTTGACTTTCCCTCTTCTTTCTATCCCTTTGTCTCGCTGTGTCACTCTCTCTCTTCCTGCCTTGTTCTCTCCATCTCTCTCATTGACTTTCTAGTGCCTGTCACTCTTGGCCTCTCTGCCTCTCTCTTTCACTAACCCAATTTCTTTCTTTATGTACGGTATGCTGCTGAAATGAGATAGGGGTTAAAAATGATAGAACTGTTTCAGAGTCAGGGCTCAGACTCCAAAAATATATTTTATGCATCTTGATTGTAGGAATATAGGAGCAGAATTAGGCCATTCGGCCCATCGAGTCTGCTCCCGCCAATCATTCATGGCTGATAAGTTTCTCAACCCCATTCTACCGCCTTTTATCCATAACCTTAGATCCCCTTACCAATCAAAACCTATCTATCTCTGCCTTAAATACACTCAATGACTTGGCCTCCACAATTTAAAAATTCATTCGTGGGACATGGGCATCGCTGGCGAGGCCAGCATTTATTGCCCATCCCTAGTTGCCCTTGAGGAGGTGGTGGTGAGCTGCCTTCTTGAATCCCTGCAGTCCACGGGCTGTGGGTTGACCCACAATGCCGTTAGGGAGGGAATTCCAGGATTTTGGCCCAGCGACTGATAAGGAACGGCTGATATATTTCCAAGTCAGGATGGTGAGTGGCTTGGAGGGGAACTTGCAGGTGGTGGTGTTCCCATGTATCTGCTGCCCTTGTCCTTCTAGATGGAAGTGGTCGTGAGTTTGGAAGGTGCTGTCTAAGGATCTTTGATGAATTGCTGCAGTGCATCTTGTAGACAGTACACACTGCAGCTACTGATCATTAGTGGTGGAGGGATTGAATGTTTATGGATGTGGTGCCAATCAAGCGGGGCTGCTTTGTCCTGGATGGTGTCGAGCTTGTTGAGTGTTGTTGGAGCTGCACCCATCCAGGCAAGTGGGGAGTATTCCATCACACTCCTGACTTGTGCCTTGTGGATGGCAATGGAATTCCATAGATTTACCCCAATTCCTCCTCACCTCATTTCTAAAGGATCATACTTTACTCTGAGGCTGTGCCCTTGGATCCTAGCCTCTCTCACTAATGGAAACATCTTCTCCATGTCCACTCTTTCCAGGCCTTTCAGTATTCTGTAAGTTTCAATGCGATCTCCCCCTCATCCTTCTAAACTCCATTGAGTACAGACCCTGAGTCCTCAAACGCTCCTCATACGTCAAGCTTTTCATTCCCGGGATCATTCTCGTGAACCTCCTCTGAACCCTCTCCTGAGCCAGCACATCCTTCCTTAGATACGGGGTCCAAAATTGCTCACAATACTCCAAATGTGGTCTGACCACTTGGCCTTATAAAGCCTCAGCAGTACATCTCTGTTTTTGTAACCTAGTCCTCTTGAAATGAATGTTAACATTGCAATTGCTTTCCTAACTACCAACCTTAACCTTAAGAGAATCCTGAACTAGGACTCCCAGGTGATGTATGTACACATACAACCAGGTCCCTCTGGCACTGTAGCCACTTTAGAATCATACCTTTTATTTTGATTTGATTTGATTTATTATTTTCACATGCATTAACATACAGTGAAAAGTATTTTTTCTTGTGCGCTATACAGACAAAACATACCGTTCATAGAGAAGGAAAGGAGAGAGTGCAGAATGTAGTGATACAGTCATAGCTAGGGTGTAGAGAAAGATCAACTTAATGCAAGATAGGTCCATTCAAAAGTCTGATGGCAGCAGGGAAGAAGCTGTTCGTGAGTCAGTTGGTACGTGACCTCAGACTTTTGTATCTTTTTCCCGATGGAAGAAGGTGGAAGAGAGAATGTCCGGGGTGCATGGGGTCCTTAATTATGTTGGCTGCTTTGCCGAGGCAGCAGCAAGTGTAGACAGAGTCAATGGATGGGAGGCTAGTTTGTGTGATGGATTGGGCTACATTCACGACCTTTTGTAGATCCTTTGGTATTTCATATTGAGCAATTGGTAAGTTTGCCGATGACACGAAGGTTGGTGGGGTTGTGGATAGTCTGGAGGGATGTCAGAAGTTACAGAGGGACATAGATAGGATGCAAGACTGGGCGGAGAAGTGGCAGATGGACTTCAACCCAGATAAATGCGTAGTGGTCCATTTTGGCAGGTCAAATGGGATGAAGGAGTACAATATAAAGGGAAAGACTCTTAGTACTGTAGAGGATCAGAAGGACCTTGGGTCCGGGTCCATAGGACTCTAAAATCGGCCCCACAGGTGGAGGAGGTGGTTAAGAATGCGTATGGTGTGCTGGCCTTTATCAGTCGAGGGATTGAGTTTAGGAGTCCGGGGATAATGATGCAGCTATATAAGATCCTCATCAGACCCCACTTGGAGTACTGTGCTCAGTTCTGGTCCCCTCATTACAGGAAGGATGTGGAAAAGATTGAAAGGATGCAGAGGCGATTTACAAGGATGTTGCCTGGATTGAGTGGCATGCCTTACGAGGATAGGCTGAGGGAGCTTGGTCTTTTCTCCTTGGAGAGACGTAGGATGAGAGGAGACCTAATAGAGGTATATAAGATGCTGAGAGGCATAGATCAGGTGGACTCTCAGAGGCTTTTTCCCAGGGTGGAAATGGCTGCTACGAGAGGACACAGGTTTAAGGTGCTGGGGGGTAGGTACAGGGGAAATGTTAGGGGTAAGTTTTTCACACAGAGGTTGGTGGGTGAGGGGAATCGGCTGCCGTCAGTGGTGGTGGAGGCAAACTCAATAGGGTCTTTTAAGAGACTCCTGGATGAGTACATGGGACTAATAGGATGGAGGGTTATAGGTAGGCCTAAAAGGTAGGGATATGTTTGGCACAACTTGTGGGGCCGAAGGGCCTGTTTTGTGCTGTAGTTTTCTATGTTTCTATGTTTCTAGAATGTTTCAGTTCTGTCAGGGGTAAGCAACATCACTGGCAGGATGGGAATATCTGCTCGACTTTCCCACAGTTAATTATTTTTACTCTGGATTGTTCTTTGTCCTTTTCCATAGTCATCCTAAACCTTATGATACAATGATCACTCTTCCCTAAATGTTCTCCCACTGATAGTTGATCCATTTGGCCCACCTCATCCCCAGGAACCAGGTCGAGCTGTGCCTCCTTCTTCATTGCATTCGAAGCATACTGCTGTAGAAAGTTGTCCTGAACAAACTCAAGGAACGCTTGACTCCCTCTGCCCTTTACACTAATACTGGGTGGCACAGTGGTTAGCACTGCTGCCTCACAGCGTCAGGGACCCGGGTTCGATTCCCGGCTCGGGTCACTGTCTGTGTGGAGTTTGCACGTTCTCCCCCGTGTCTGCGTGGGTTTCCTCCGGGTGCTCCGGTTTCCTCCCACAGTGCGAAAGATGTGCTGGTTAGGTGCATTGGCCATGCTGAATTGCCCCTTAGTGTTCCAGGATGCATAGGTTAAAGGGATTAACGAGGTAAATATGTGGGGTTATGGGAATAGGGCCCGAGTGGGATTTTGCTGGTGCAGACTCGATGGGCCGAATGGCCTCTTTCTGCACTGTAGGGATTCTATGATTCCATGAAATGGGAACAGGAGTAGACCATTCAGCACTTTGAGCCCGCTCTGCCATTTAATAATATCAGGGCTGATCTAACATTCATTAAATCCACTTTCCTGCCTTATCTCCATAATCCTTAAGTCCCCAACTGATTAAAAACTATCAATCTCAGCCTCAAAACTGCTCAAGGATTCGGCCTCCAGAGCTTCCTGGGGTAAAGAATTCCAAAGTTTCACCTTTCTTTTAGAGAAGAAATTCTTCCTCCAATCTATCTTATACCCCAGTCATTCTGCGATTATGTCCTCTCGGCCTACACTCTTCCACGAGTGGAAACATCCTCCAAACGTTTACCCTGTTAATTGTAGAATCCATAGAATCCGCACAGTACAGAAGGAGGCCATTTAGCCCATCAAGTCTGTACTGACCACAATCGCATCCAGGCCCTATTCCCGTAACCCCACACATTTATCCTTCTAATCCCCCTGACACTAAGGTCAATTTAGCACGGTCAATCAACCTTACCTGCACATCTTTGGACTCGGGGAGGAAACCAGAACACCCGGAGGAAACCCACGCAGACACGGGGAGAACGTGCAAACTCCACACAGACCCAAGGCCGGAATTGTGAGGCAGCAGTACTAACCACTGTGCCACCGTGCTCCCCCAAGAATCTTACATGTTTCAATCACATCACCTCTCATTCATCTGAACTCCAAGGAGTACAGATCCCACCTACTTGATCTTTCCTTATACGCCAATCCCTCCTTACCCAGGGTAAACCTCTTCTGTCCCGCCTCTAATGATAATATATCTTTCCTTCGATAAGGGGACCAAAGTGGTACACACTATTCTAAATGTGGCTTCACTTGTACCTTGACAGTTGCAGCAACACCTCTTTACTTTTATACTCCAGCCACTTTGAAATAAAAGCCAGCATTCCATTTGTCTTCCCTATTACCTTCTATTCTATCTATGAAGCTCTCCACCTGATGAATATGTCTCAGTGGCGCCAACTGCTGCTCAAGTTCCGAATCCTGGAATTCCAGTGGTTGTAATGAATGAAGCTTCCTGTACAAATGTTTATCCAGGACACAGGAAGCAATCTGGAGTTCCCACATAGCACAGGAGGTGCACCCTCAAGATTGGAGCAGCCCTACCACTTCCCTGTTATTAACATTGCTGCCTCTAATAAATCTTACCACTATGAAAAAAACTTTTATCAATACTAATAACCTAATGGCAGGGTCTGGAATTGCACCACAGTGACTTCTTTGACAAGGTCCGGAACTGCATCATAGTGCCACCTATGGCAGGGTCTGCAAATGCATTATAGTACCTCCTGTGGCAAGATCTGGAATTGCACCAGGGCATCTCCTGTGGCAGGGTATGGATCACAGTGCCTCCTGTGGCAAGATGTGGAGCACCACCTTCTGTGGCAGGGCTTGGGACAGTGCCTCTTGTGGTAGGGTGTGGAACAGCACCTCTAGAGGCAGCTAATGGAACAGTGCCTCCTGTGGTAGGGTGTGGAACAGTGCCTCTTGTGGCAGAATATGGAACAGCACCTTGTGTGGCAGGGTGTGGAATAGCACTTCTAGTGGCAGGGTGTGTAGCAGTGGCACTTGTGGCATGGTGTGGAACAGCGCCCTTGTGACAGGGTATGGAACAGAGCCTCTTGTGGCAGGGTGTGGAATAGCGCCTCTTGTGGCATGGTGTGGAATAGCACCTCTTGTGGCAGAATGTGGAACAGCGCCTCTTGTGACAAGATATGGAACAGCACCTCCTGTGGCAGGATATGGAACAGCACCTCGTGGGGCAGTGTGTAATATTGATCATTGACCCATAGACTGTATGCTATGGTGTTTCAAATGCTCATCTAAATGCTTCTTAAATGTTGTGAGGGTTCCCATCTCTACCACCCTTTCAGGCAGTGATTTGATTTGATTTATTCATAGAATCATAGAATCATAGAAACCCTACAGTGCAGAAGGAGGCCATTCGGCCCATCGAGTCTGCACCGACCACAATCCCACCCAGGCCCTACCCCCACATATTTTACCCAGCTAAGCCCTCTAACCTACGCATCTCAGGATTCTAAGGGGCAATTTTTAACCTGGCCAATCAACCTAACCCGCACATCTTTGGACTTATTATTGTCACATGTATTGGGATTCAGTGAAAAGTATTGTTCATTCATAGAGTACCTATAGAGAAGGAAAGGAGAGGGTACAGAATATAGTGTTATAATCATAGCTAGGGTGTAGAGAAAGATCAACTTAACATAAGGTCCGCTTTGACAAACAGTCATCTGGACTTGAAACGTCAGCTCTTTTCTCTCCTTACAGATGCTGCCAGACCTGCTGAGATCTTCCAGCGTTTTCTCTTTTGGTAATAAAAGGTAGGTCCATTCAAAAGTCTGACGGCAGCAGGGAAGAAGCTGTTCTTGAGTCGGTCGGTACGTGATTTCAGACTTTTGTATCTTTTTGGAATTTTTAAAAAACTTATAAAATTCTAACAGGGTTCGACAGGGTAGATTAAGAAAGAATGTTCCAGAACTAGATAAGGGGTAAACATTCTAGAATTGAGGTGAGGAGAAATATTTTCACTCTGAGAGTGGTGAATGTGTGGAATTCACTACCACAGAAAGTAGTTGAGGCCAAAACGTTGTGTGATTTCAAGAAGAAATTAGGTATAGCTCTTAGGCCTAAAGGGATTAAGGGATATGGGAGGGAGGGTGGGTATCAGGATATTGAATTTGATGTTCAGCTATGATCATAATGAAAGGACGGAGCAGTCTCGAAGGGCCAAATGGCCTACTCCTGGCTTCTCGTTTCTATGTTTCCTGATGGAAGCAGGTGGAAGAGAGAGTGACAGGGTGCATGGGTCCTTGAGTATGCTGGCTGCTTTCCCGAGGCAGGGAATTTGACAAGGAAGTATACTATGAAAGGTCTGACACTGGGAAGTTCCGAAGGACAAAGGGACCTTGGCATATTTGCCCATGGATCTCTGAAGGTGGAAAGGCAGGTTAATAGGATGGTGAAAATCGCATATGGCACACTTGCCTTATCAATCGGGGTTATAGATTACAAAAGCAGAGAGGTCATGATGGAGTTGGATAGAACTTTGATGAGGCCACAGCTGGAGTACTGTGTGCAGTTCTGGCCGCCACATTATAGGAAGGACATGAACGCATTGGAGGGGGTGCAGAGGAGATTCACCAGGATGCTGCCTGGGATGCAACAGCTAAGTTTTAAAGAGAGATTGGATAGGCTTGGGTTGTTTTCTCTGGAGTAGAGAAGACTGAGGGATGACCTGATTGAGGTGTTCAAGATTATGAGGGGCATGGACAGGGTGGATAAGGAACAGCTGGTCCCCTTAGTTGAAGGGTCAGTTACGAGGGGACACAAGTTAAAAGTGACGGGTAGGAGGTTTTGGGGGGATTTGAGGAAAAACATTTTTACTCAGAGGATGGTGACGGTCTGGAATGCACTGCGTGGGAGGGTGGTGGAGGAGGGATGCCTAACATCCTTTAAAAAGTACCTGAATGAGTACGTGGCCATAACATTCAAGGCTATGGGCCAAATGCTGGCAAGTGGGATTAGGTGGGCAGGTTAGGACCTTTCATGCATACTTGATGGGCCGAAGGGCCTCTTCTGCTCTATAGGATTCCGTGATTCTGAGGTAGCGGGAAGTGGAGACAGAGTCAGTGGATGAGAGGCTGGTTTGCATGATGGACTGGGCTACCTTCATGATCCTTTGTAGCTTCTTGCAGTCTTGATCAGAGCAGGATACATCTGGAAAGGATGCTTTCTATGGTGCACCTGGAATAATTGGTGAGAGTCGTAGCGGACATGCTGAATTTAGGGCAGCTCAGTGGCACAGTGGTTCGCACTGCTGACTCATAGCGCCAGGGACCAGAGTTCAATTCCTGGCTTGGGTCACTGGCTGTGTGGCATTTGTACATTCTCCCCATGTCTGTGTGGGTTTCCTCCGGGTGCTCCGGTTTCCTCCCACAGTCCAAAGATGTGTGAGTTAGGTGGATTGGCCATGCTAAATTGTCCCTTAGTGTCAGGGGGACTAGCTAGGGCAAATGCATGGCATATGGGGAGAGGACCTGGGTGGGATTGGGGTTGATGCAGGCTCGATGGGCCAAATGGCTTCTTTTTGCACTGTAAGATCCTATGATTCAAGCTGTGATACATCCGGAAAGGATGCTTTCTTTGATTTGATGTGATTTATTATTGTCATACGTATGAGCATACAGTGAAAAGTATTGTTTCTTGTGCGCTACACAAAGCATACTGTTCATAGAGAAGGAAAGGAGAGAGTGCAGAATGTAGTGTTACAGTCATAGCTAGGGTGTAGAGAAAGATCAACTTAATATGAGGTAGGTCCATTCAAAAGTCTGATGCAGCAGGGAAGAAGCTGTTTTTGAGTCGGTTGATACGTGTCCTCAGACTTTTGTATCTTTTTCTTGACGGAAGAAGATGGAAGAGAGAATGTTCAGGGTGCGTGGGGTCCTTGATTATGCTGGCCGCTTTGCCGAGGCAGTGGGAAGTGTAGACAGAGTCAATGGATGGGAAGCAGGTTTGCGTGATGGATTGGGCTACATTCATGACCATTTGTTGGTGGCACGGTGGCACAGTGGTAAACACTGCTGCTTCACAACACCAGGGACCCGGGTTTGATTCCTGGCTAGGGTCACTGTCTGTGTGGAGTTTGCACGTTCTCCCGTGTCTGCGTGGGTTTCCTCCGGGTGCTCCGGTTTCTTCTCACAGTCTGAAAGACATGCTGGTTAGTGCATTGACCCGAACAGGCACTGAAGTGTGGCGACTTGGGGAATTTCACAGTAACTTCATTGCAGTGTTAATTTAAGCCTTACTTGTGACTGATAAATAAACTTTAACTTTAGTTTCTCATGATCTTGGGCAGAGCAGGAGCCATACCAAGCTGCGATACAACCAGAAAGAATGCTTTCTATGGTGCAAAAATTGGTGAGAATTGTAGCTGACGTGCCAAATTTGCTTCGCCCCCTGAGAAAGTCGAGGCGTTGGTGGGCTTTCTTAACTATAGCATCAGTGGTAGCCATGATGTGGAGATGCCGGCGTTGGACTGGGTGGGCACAGTAAGAAGTCCCACAACACCGGGTTAAAGTCCAACAGGTTTCTTTGGCACGAGCTTTCGGAGCGCCGCCTCTTCATCAGGTGCGTCTCACCAGGGCTCACCTGATGAAGGGGCAGCGCTCTGAAAGCTCGTGCCACCAAATAAACCTGTTGGACTTTTAAGCTGGTGTGGTGAGGCTTCTTACTATACCATCAGGTCATTGTGTGTCTTTGAGACAGAGATAGATAGGTTCTTGATTGGTAAGGGGATCAAAAGTTATGGGGAAAAGGCGGGAGAATGGGGTGAGAAAAGTATCAGCCATGATTGAATGGTGGAGCAGACTCGATGGGCCGAGTGGCCTAATTCTCGGCTTCTATGTCTTATGGGATTGTGGTCGGTGCAGACTCGATGGACCGAATGGCCTCCTTCTGCACTGTAGGGATTCTATGGTCAGTGTAGAGGTTGTTGGGCACCTGGTTACAGTGAGGGCGCAGCGCCTCCTTTGGAAGGAGGTGCAAAGTGCGGCCGCGACCTTCAAGATAGACAGACGTCAGCGACGGGGTTCCCTGGCTGCGCGCGCACTCTCACTCCCTCCCTCTCGCGCGCAGGAAGATCCCGCGGCCGTTGGGCTTGGCTGGCTGAGCTCTCTCGCGAGAGCGGGAGGAGGAGAGAGTTGGTGCAGTCCGTGCGGACCGAGTAGGGACAAGATTTCTCCAGTTGGTGCAGTCCGCGCCGACCCGGGTAGCGACGACAGTAGAGAGTTGGTGCAGTCCGTGCGGACCGAGTAGGGACAACATCGAGGGAGGGTTGGTGCGGACCGAGTAGGGACGACAGCGGCGGCGCCATCAACGAGAGGAGCAGCAGCAGCACCAGCACCATGGCAACGGCCCGCGGCCCGGCCTGGCTCGGCGCCGCCGTGTCCGCTCTGCTCTGCCTGAGCCTGAGGCTGGCACCGGCCCGCGGACAGAACGGTGAGTGCCCGAGGCCCCGGGCCCCAGGCCGGGGAGAGGGAAGCGGGCCACAAGCTCCCCTGGGGGTGAAGGAACTGGGACAGATTCTCCTCTGGGGGTGAAGGAACTGGGTCACACACTCCCCTGGGGGTGAAGGAATTGGGACAGACTTTCCCCTGGGGGTGAAGGAACTGGGACAGACTCTCCTCTGGGGGTGAAGGAACTGGGTCACACACTCCCCTGGGGGTGAAGGAATTGGGACAGACTTTCTCCTGGGGGTGAAGGAACTGGGACAGACACTCCTCTGGGGTGAAGGAACTGGGACACACACTCCCCTGGGGGGTGAAGGAACTGGGACAGACTCTCCTCTGGGGGTAAAGGAATTGGGACAGACTCTCCTCTGGGGGTAAAGGAATTGGGACAGACTCTCCCCTGGGGGTGAAGGAACTGGGACAGACTCTCCTCTGGGGTGAAGGAACTGGGACACACACTCCCCTGGGGGTGAAGGAACTGGGACAGACTCTCCCCTGGGGGTGAAGGAAGTGGGACAGACTCTCCCCTGGGGGTGAAGGAACTGGGACAGACTCTCCTCTGGGGGTGAAGGAACTGGGACACACACTCCCCTGGGGGTAAAGGAACTGGGACAGACTCTCCTCTGGGGGTAAAGGAACTGGGACACACACTCCCCTGGGGGTGAAGGAACTGGGACAGACTCTCCCCTGGGGGTGAAGGAACTGGGACAGACTCTCCCCTGGGGGTGAAGGAACTGGGACAGACTCTCCCCTGGGGGTGAAGGAACTGGGACAGACTCTCCCCTGGGGGTGAAGGAACTGGGACAGACTCTCCCCTGGGGGTGAAGGAACTGGGACAGACTCTCCCCTGGGGGGTAAAGGATTTGGGGCACACTCTCCCCTGGGAGGCGTGAAGGAATTGGGACAGTCTCTCCCCTGGGGGGAGGCGGGTAAAGGAATTGGGACAGACTCTCCCCTGGGGTGGGAGGGGTAAAAGAACTAGGACAGACCCTCCCTTAAGTGGGAGCTAGGGCCAGAGCCAGAACCTCTCTTGAGATGGGATGAGGAACAGGTTGATCCTCCCCTGAGGGGGTTTAGAATCACAGAATCCCGACAGTACCGAAGGACGCCATTCGGCCCATCGAGTCAGAACTGACCACAATCCCACTCGGGCCTTATCTCTGTAATCCCACACATTTACCCTGCTAAGCCCCCTGACATTAGGGTCAATTTAGCATCGCCAATCAACCTAACTCGCACATCTTTGGAGTGTGGGAGGAAACCGGAGCACCCGGAGGAAACCCACGCAGACACGGGGAGAACGTGCAAATTTCACACACACACACACACACACACACACACAGTGACCTGAGGGTGGAATTGAACCTGGGACCCTGGCGCTGTGAGGCAGCAGTGCTCAAACCATTGTGCCACCGTGCCGCCCTTAAACTTAGGACCTGGGCCAGATTGTCCCCTGAGGGGGAACTTAGGGGGACCGTCTCCTAAGGTGGGACGTGGTGGTTAGGAACTGGGCCAGATCCCCTTCTGGCCGGGGGGGGGGGGGGGGGGGCGGGGCGGGGGGGGGGGCGGGGCGGGGGGGGTGGTGGTGGTGGTGGGAGCGGGACGAATGTGAGGTGGTGTCGGGGCCTGGGAGAGAATTATGACGTGCCCATACTCTGCTAAATATGTTCAATTTAAATTGACTTTCTAACTGCTTTTTTAAAAACTTGCTATGCACAATTTAATTGCATTTGCATTCCATATAACTTTTAAATAATTTTATTTTTTCATTCCCTACCTATAAAACATCAATGTGTACTTGATGTGTTACTGGCTCAAACAGATGCAAGCTCAATGCTGTATTGTCACCCATATCCTTTCCCTTTCTCCCTCCACCCCACCTTTAAGGGCCAATTTGCTTTATTTTTTTGTTAACATCTGCCTTCGATATCAGCCCAATGCGTGTTTTGGTTTAGATTTTGTTTCACTGGGGCTGCTTTTTTTGCATTCTGAGCTGGTGCTTTGCGGATTGCAGTGTCTGAGTTGCAAGTGATGAATGCAATGTGGTACTGCAACACCGAGGCGCACTCAAAATTTCCCATTTGACATTCTGTAATTGAGGACAGGGAAAAGGAGAGGACAGTCTGTTTTAAAAACGTTTCATCAAGATCTAAGATAATTAAAATATGCCAAGACATCAGTTGACTGCGTTTGCAGGGAAAGGTAGCTAATGCATTGGAAGTAATTGCATGTAAAACTGGAAGTAATGAATGGAAACTAACTGTAAAGGATTGCTCAGTCATCTGTCCTATATATATATAAAATATATACATTATCCTTTACAACACCAGTTTTGCCCACCTCAAATGTAATATCTCGATTCTACAGCCTGATGCTGGTGACAGTGATGATTTAGTATGCTTCATTCCATTTCCACTGCTTTTTCTTCATCCTGTCAGTATTGTTGTCTCCCGGGCTTGAAGGAGATGTTAATTAATGTAATTCAGCATCTTCTGCAGGAAAGTAATGGAGGCATTACAAGGTCAGAGTGATCCTGAAAATTAGCACGGCTGCTTTGATTGGGGATGTTGAGCCAGTATCTTTTTAGATACTGCCACCAAGGCTATTTAAGTGCAGTCATTATGGAGAAAAATTAATGGACTAAATCCCTCTAACACAGTGAAAATCCTTTAATCTCGCGTAGCAAAAACAAAATTTGATAGATTCAGCCCCCATAAATAGTATGCATAATTTTGAATGGATAGCAATCTCGGTTTTGTGCTGTGGGAGTTACTGAGAAATATAGAGTCGTAGAACCCTACAGTGCAGAAGGAGGCCATTTGGCCCATCGAGTCTACACCGACCACAATCCCACCCAGGGTCTATCCCCCACAACCCCATGCATTTATCCTAGCTAGTCCCCCTGACACTAAGAGGCAATTTAGTATGGCCAATCCACCTAACCCGTACGTCTTTGAAATGTGGGAGGAAACCACTCTGCTACCCAAGCATCTCCTGGTGAAGTTGTAATATAAATCTTAATTTTTAAAAAAATCATTCTCGGAGTGTGATGATTGTTGGCTGGACCAGAATTTGTTACTAGTAGCCCTTGAGAAAATGGTGGTGAGCTGCCTCTTTAAACCACTGTAATCCATGTGGGGTAAGAATTCCCATTAGCTACTTTGTCTTAGCCTCTTGTCATAATGAGAGGTGATTGCATTGAAATGAGTGGATCAACAGGTTTTTAAAATTTATTCATGGGATGAGGGGAGTCACTGACTGAGACAGCATTTATTGCCCATCCCTAATTGCCCTTGCTAGGCCACTCCAGAGGGCATTTAATGGGCAACCTGTGGCTCTGGAGTCACATGTAGGTCAGACCAGTTAAGGATGACAGATTTTCTTCCCTAAAGGACATTAGTGAACGAGATGGGTTTTTACGACAATCGGCAATGGTTTCATGGTCATCAGTAGACTTTTAATTCCAGATTTGTATTGAATTCAAATATCATCATATGCCACAGTGATGATCCCCAGATCATTGCCCATGATCCTTGGAGCGCAAGTTTACTAGTCCAGTGACAATACCACTATGCCACCATTGATGCTGAGAGGCTGCTTCTGCGAACTGGAGTTTAGAAGCAAGGGCCATAACCTCAGAATAAAGGGTTGACCATTTAGGACTGAGATGAGGAGACGTTTATTCACTGAATATTGTGAATAAGAAGAGTTTTCTACGCTCTTCCCTCCCCCGGAGGACTGTGGATGCTCAGTCTCTGAGTGTATTCAAGGCTGAGATCGATAAATCTTTGGGCAGTAATGAATATGGGGAGTGGCTGGGAACTGGACCTGCTGTGACGACCTTGAGTAGCAGTGCAGACTCGGGGGACCCTATGATTTTCTTGCTCTGATTCTGTACTTATGATAAATGGTTTCTCATACCAGAAAAGAAGAAAGCCTAGTTAGCGTGGCAGAAGCATTATCTGGCAATAAAAGCCACTTTATTCAGCAAACAGAATTGCGATTGAAACACGAGATTTCTTTTAATTTATCCCTGCAATGTCACTGCCAATTGATTTTCAACGTTGTGTCCAGAGCTTTCATAGCATTCTGAAATTTTCAACTTTATACCTACAAGCTTCAAAGATCTCCGAGTCAGAGATCTTTACTGGAAGTAACAAAAAAAAATCATGTCAGATGAAAAGTCAAATCTTTAATGTTTTGCCAAATGAATTATTTATTTCCCATGTAAACCTATTTTGAAGAAAACCTGAAAATGGTTGAAACGAAAACAGAAAATGCTGGAAAAACACAGCAGGTCTGACAGCATCTGTGGAGAGAGAATAGAGCCAATGTTCCATGTCTGGATGACCCTTCGTCAGAGTCCTGCTGACAGTTCTGATAAAGGATCAGCCAAACTCGAAACGTTGGCTCTATTCTCTCTCCACAGATGCTGTCAGACCTGCTGAGTTTTTCCAGCATTTTTCTGTTTTTGTTTCAGATTCCAGATCCGCAGTATTCTGCCTTTATCTGAGAATGATTGAGTTCCGCTACCATTAACTAACTGCTCATTAGTGGCATAGACGGTGGGATTTTACTGCTTCGCTTGTCCCGAGACCGTAAATTCCTGCCTGAGGTCAGCGGACCTTTCCATGGGCTACCCGTCGCCTGCTCCAATTCCCTGGCAGGCGGGATGGTCAAATTCCGGCCATTGTTTCTTAAAATAGAATCAATTTATCTGTCTTTTTCTGGTAGGATTCAGGGAAGAATCTCAATTTTATGAAAAATTTAATTGGCAGAAGTTTAGGTTCGATATCGAGTTGAATATATATTGCAGTGATTATTTTTGATCAAAAAATATAAATGTGATCCAGATGGTCTCAACCCAAGTCCTGAAAAATAGCTTGAACCAAGCTAGACAAAAAGAACTTTTTAAAAAAGTTAGCTGACCGATAACTAAAAACGTAGACGCTCAGATCGACCAAGAAATGATCATTGTCCTTTGAACATATTTGTTTAAAAAATGGTTCAGTCCCTTTTCTTGACAACGATACATTTGGGCAAGCCACTCTAATGTTCAGGAGTTCAGAGTATTTGAGCTAATTACATGGAAGAGCCCTGTCATTGTTTAGTTTCCTTAAATGCTGACAGTCAAATTGTCTGGGTACTTACAGCTGTTCGTGCCTCGTTCTTCTATGGGAATAGTTTACTTTCTGAGCCCACGTGTTTCGTTTGCTTTTACGTGGCAGCTCGAGAATCTCATCCCTCCAATGGTCTATTAAAGGGAAAGAAATGTATGGAATTTGAAAAATATCCAGTTAATGTTTAAAGATTTAATTGGATTGGAGGCTGGTATACAACGAACTGAAGAGGCCCATTCTGTTAGCTCTTAAGGGATTTGGGGAAACTTAGTGTTGTACTTGCTTTTCGACAAATGCAACACTGATTGCATCTGTCACGTAGCCGGCAGACTGGGTTTTCTGCTTCCAATCCTCCTTGGCCTAGCTGATTGGTATGTGCCAGCGGCCTGGTAGCAATTGATTATTCTGGTGATGCTTTCGATCTGTAGCCATGAAATTGAAACCATGGGTCATGGGGAATCTGTGTTCTGCCACAAGTTCTCCAAGGTGCAATGTCACCAGCACCTAATTTATTGATATGGTTATAGTACACATATAATTTAGTCACTGGGGACAAACATTAACCTTTCATGTGGCCTCCTGCATAAAGTAATTCAATCTTTTTAACTGCATACTTACAGTTCAAAAAAACATGCACAAATGCATTTGCTACCATTCCTGTTCAAAGTAGGATGATGAACGATAAGATTTAATTCTCTCGTTACTGTTGCCTTTTCCCCCTTTCTGTCCTGCACAGATTGACTTTTATGCTTAAGCAGCCCTGGATAAGTAACGAAGCTCGCCACCTTGCAATTAATGCTTGAGGTTGGATGGTAAATGTTTGCAAGGTTCTTGCGAAAGACTTTGCAAACAAGTCTAGTCTGCCGTTAGATATGCTGCAGTAAAGTGGGCCCTGGCTAATAGTTCCATCTACACAGGAACAGCAGATGTCGGTTCTAACCCTTGACCACCACCCTCTCTGAGACTGACTATCTCAGCATAGGCTAGGGAAAAGACTGGATTCTTCCTGGTTGCTCCTTTGCATGTATGATTCAGGACTGCAGCACCTACTGTATTGTCCCAGTATTGTTTTCTGACAATGTTTTATTTGTCGTCACATTACAACAATGATACTTGCATTTGATGTTTGCATTTTTGAGACCAGTCTGCAGGCTGAATGTCTTCTGCTTTGTTCACATGGTACCTGCTCTCAGAAACACTAGTTTGGCCTTCAAGCACTGGCTGTCAGAGTTGGCACAAGTAATATCAAAACACCAATGGTATGCAAGAGGGGCAATTTAAACAGCAAGCTTTCTGCGCTCCTCCCCATGTTGGAAGGAATACTGGGAAACAATAGTAGGTGCTTGTGGCTGGGTAAGGAGGCAATTCTTTTGGATTAGTTGGGGGAGGGGGGGGGTTGAGAACAAACATGTATCTAACAAACATAGTGAGCGATCCTGACCAGGAAAGTTCACGGCTGAATCCTGGGTCTGTACTGAGGCACTAGATCTTACCAGGGGCAGCAGTTAGGTTGCAGCAATTGGCTCTGAATCTCCCACGCCAAGAAGGAGTGAAATATCGCTCCGAGATCCTGCTTATGATTGATATGCTACTTTGTTTTGGAAGCATTTATCTATAGGGCTGAAGACTGTGGTCTTCACAACTGAGTGGCACACTGACCCTTACTGGGCTGGCTGGTGTGAGAGAAATGACCCCTTGGATCCTACAGAATAATTGGTGCCCATGCACCTAACTATGCCAGCAAGAGCCAATGGTTTTCGACGGCTAGGGAGGTGTGAAAGTAAACTTTCACCAATAGTTCAGCGTTTTTCTCTAACACTGATCCACTTTCATGTAGATCTTTTGCCTTCCCTCCCTGTCACCCGAATCGCTGCTGTTTTAATTCACTGTTTGTGCCATCTAAATTATGGTGCTTTTTAGCATCCGAAATTTTTAGAAAAAGACCCCCTAATTTAATAGCAACTGATAATTAAAAATAATTGCTGCCTCTGCTGTTGGTATTACAGACTCGTTTCAAGTCTAGCTTCCCTGCCTCCGATGGGGAGTAATACAATGGTTTGGAGGTTTTTTCTGTTGTTGTTGTTTTGATCACACCCCATTTAGTCGCAGTAACAAGAGCCAAAGGTGCGTGGTGCTGGTGGCAAAGCAGCAAAATTAGATTTTGTGCGTGTGTCTGTGTGTGTGTGTGTGTGTGTGTGTGTGTTGGACAGACCAAAATAGTGTAAATGTGGGAGCTGGGTGATGACAGCGAGAGTGAAAAACAGCAAGGGTTTGAATCTGGCATGCTTGGAGCGTGCCAATTTGTGGAATCACTAATTCATAGTTGCAATCTGACTGGGTGGATTTTCATCGTGTTTAGTGGAAAAACTGAATTGGGTACCATGTGAACTGCAGCAAGCAGCACAGCTGCAGAATATTTTGAAAGGGGACAGTGAAATGTTTGCATTTGTACAATGCCAGCATTCTATCTGCCCGATAATGTTGTGAATTGTTACACTAATGCTGTGTTATATTGTAGAATCGATCCATTAAGAATGCAATGTTTCAGAATTACTGTGATAGTCAACGTTTTTAATTAAGTTGTTTCATAAAAATATGGTTTAACTGTTTTGATCTGTATATGCAAACCTTTACGTTGTTGTGGTAAAACTATTCTTTGAGGACAAACAAACAGGTACAGTATTGACCAATGCACAACTTGATTCATTTTAAATTTAATGCAGTATATTGGCTTATTCCCTGATAGCTATGGCTTTCACATACTGTAGTTATGTTCAGTTTATTTTTGTTACTTTATAGCTGCCTATAGTAAATGTCACATTTTAATTTTACAAAATGCAGCATTAAATAGGGCAGGTGGGTGATGTCTAATCAGACGATGGATGTCATGCGTCTACTGCACTTTACTGTGGCAAAAGCCAATCTCTTGCTCAGAGACTGTGAAACTAACTAATCAAACATGTGTGCGCGTGCGTGGCCAAAGTAAGATTTTTTTTAAGAGTACTGTATCAGTGTTTCATCCAGTTGTCCTCAAATCTTGCAGAGGTCTGTTAAAAACAAGAATTCCCTAATATTGGAACAGCAATTCCGGTATAGGACCCAAAGTTGGTGCTTGAGTAGTATATTTTGAATGGTTCTGCCACATAGTTCATTATCAAGGGCCAGATTTTGCTACAGCAAGTGTTTCCCACTTGTTAGCCTGACAATAGCAAGTTTAGATTTGAGAAATGTTTGCTGAAGAGGTTTCTGGAAGTGTGTGCTGATAATACAGCAGGACATCTGGGACCTTGATAAATGATGGGGCAGGCAGTGTATCTCAACCAGCGATTAAAGAACTGAGATGTAAAGAGGAGGGTGAACTTGCCCACTCTAGTTTAATGTTATGTTCAGAATAGTGGGAAGATTGGATTAAGAGAGAGAAAGGAAAGCAACAACTTGAAAAAAAATAAGTTTAAAAAAAATCTCAATTCACAATCTGAAGATGTGAGACTGCACACTTATTGTTCACTTCCTGGGCAAGAGAGATTGATTGGCAGTCATTATCAATTGTCAATGGTTATGCACACTATTTGACATCTGGGCAGGTTAAGGGTGAGATGCTGTCTTTGCGAGGCTGGCAGCAGAGCAGCTCAAATCAGCCAGCATCTTGTGGTAATTCAGAATTCAGTGTAGCGCTTCCTCTTCAAATTTCTGGCTATATTTGCACAATAATGGTGGTGTGTGTACACCATTGTTGTGGAGATGCTGGCGTTGGACTGGGGTAAGTGCACAAAAAAGTGTCTCGACACCAGGTTAAAGTCCAACAGGTTTATCTGGCAGCACTAGCTTTCAGAGTCTCAGGCTCCTTCATCAGGTGAGTGAGGACTTGTGTTCACAAACAGGTCATATACAGACACAAACTCACGTTAAGTGCCTCCGACAAATAGTGGCAATTGAGTTTGTGTCTGTATATGACCTTGTGTTTGTGAACACAAGTCCTCACTCACCCTCATGAAGGAGCCTGAGACTCCGATGGGTAGGGCTGCCAAATAAACCTGTTGGACTTTAACCTTAGAATGCTGGCACTTACTGTGCTTACACCACTGTTCTCAGCACAACCAGGTCCTTTTTCTGTGTATTGGCCTTGATAACTTCCACTGAAGTTAATATTCAATAGAACAAATAGCTCTCTCAGAAAGACTTTTTAAATTCTTCTCCTGAGATGTAGAAGGTAATGAAAGATTACTTTGAATTTCAGAGCTGTCGATTTTCTGATCAGTCTGCATTAGACATTTAGAAATAAACACGTGAGCTTGAGTTTAAGTTTTAGTTCCCACTCTTTAGCTTGCAGAGTGAGCGAGAAATGAAGGTGATTCGAGCAACCGTGATTATTCCGACAAATTGCTCAGCAACAATAATCAAATATCCTGTATATTAAGGCAGTATTTCAAATATGTTTCGAATCTACTTTAAGATCTTGCAAGTGTTTGATCTCTACTTTTGATATTTTAAAAATATGTTTAAAGTCCGAGACGATGTTTGTAATTTGTGCCCAGATGATCTGCAGGGCTGGCATTTGCTTTGTTCGAAAACTTGGCATTTGCAATATCCTAGTTTTATTTAAGTTTAAATTGAATAATCGTTTAACTTTTTAATTGACTGCATTTAGTATAGATTCCCATTCAGTGCTGTAAATGGCAGAAACTGCGCTCCAGGCCTCGGGTCATTGCGGACAGAAATTTGCTCATGTACCCTGCTTTTGTCTTTCTTAATTAATTCCATACGTTTCACACAAAGTGCCTCCGACAAATGGTGGCAATTTCATTTTCTGCTTACCCCTGTAAACATTGTTCACAAGTGAAACAAAGTACCTTCTTTAGAAAGGGAGCAGTTTAATGCGGGTTGTGGAATAAATTGGAATTGTTAAATTACATTTTAAAGATAATTTCAGTGATTCTCTTTATTCATGGTGCTTTGAATTTGATTTTTTTTCTGAAAAGGCTTGAAGTTTTAGTGTACATATTCTTTATTCATTCACGGGATGTGGCCATCGCTGGCTGGGCCAGCATTTATTGCCCATCCCCAATTGCCCAGGAACCGAGTAGCTTGTTAGGTTATTTCAGACGGACAGCCAAGAGTCGGCCACATTGCTGTCACATGTAGGCTGGTTAGGGACCGCAGATTTTTGTAGTGAAACCGGGTGGGTTTTTACAACAATCGACAATGGTTTCATGGTCATCATTAGAATTTCAATTCCAGATTTTATTGAGTTCAAATTTCACCACCTGCTGTGCTGGGACTCGAACCTGGGTTCCCAGAGCATTAGCCTGGGTCTCTGGATTACTAGCCCAATCACAATGCCACTACCTCACTGTCCTTCCCTTCTTATCTTAACAGATGCTGTAGCATCTTATTTATATAGTCTGTGTGATTAACATAAAACATGCAAAGATGCTTCACGTAAGCATAGTTAAAGCTCAGTGAAGGACGTAGGTTTAAGGAGTATGTTTGAGGAGAGCAAGGGAGACAAAATGATGTAGGAAGAGTATTCCAGAGCTTGGAGCCCAGGCACCTCAAGGCATAGCCGCCAATGATGGAGCAATTAAAATTGGGGGTGCACAAGAGGCCAGAATTAGATGAGTGCAAATTTTGGAGGGTTGTGGAGCTGGAGAAGACTACAAAGATAGGGAGAGGTTTTTAAGCAAAGTGGAGTGTTTTAAATCAAGATGCTTCTTGCCTGGGTTTTATGTCAAAGAGCACAGGGATGCTGGAGGAATGGGACTCACGGTGAATTAAAACATGGGCAGCAGAGTTTTGGATGACCACACGGTTATGGAGAGTGAAATGTGAGACACCAGCCTGGAGTGCAGTTGAATAGTCAAGTCTAAAGGTAATGAAGATATATACGAGGGAGTCAGCAGCAAATGAGCTGTGACAGAAGAAGTTGGGCCATGCCATGTGAAGGTGAAAATAGGCGGTCTTAAAAGCACAAAGAAGTGATTGGAAGCTTATCTTGGCGTCAAATATGGTACCAATGTTATGAACAGACTAGTTTAGTCTTGGACTGCAGGAAGTGAGTGGAATGGTGTCAGTAGGGATGGGAATAGTGTGTGGACTTAAAACAATGGCTTCAATCTTGATGTTTAATTGGAGGAAGTTTCTGCAAATCCAGTGCCAGACGTTGGGTAAACAGTTTAGTTTAGCAACAGTGGAGGAGTTCAAAGAGTTGGTTAGGTAGCCATTAGCATGCATGTGAAAACTAATGTTGTGTCTTTGGATACTGTCGATGAGGAAAACTCGCAGGGGGTTAAGAATAGATTTTCAGGTATGTCACAATGCGAGAGCAGGAAGAGAAGCCATTGCAAGTGATTCCCTTGCCATGTTTAGACAGGTGAGAATAATGCCACCAGCTGGTCGACAATGAAGGGGTATTAGAGAAGGATGGCATTGTCAACCATGTCAAAAGCTGCATATACATCACACAGCACGAGGGGGGATAGTTCACCAATGGAGGATGTGTAAATCTTATTTGTCAAACTCTAATGACTGGAGATGTGTCACTTTTACATCCTAATTTCCTTTTATGGACCTAACGATTTAGTTTACTTTCCTCCTCCTCCAAGTACTATCTACAGTTGTGCTTCAATTCAAACGTTCAGAGCAGTTTGGAAAGGGAAGAATTTGCATACATTGCATATTGTATTACTTTCAATATTTAATAACTTGATCCCACTTCAGTTTCAAGAAATGGCTTTGGAGTTGACCTTGTATCAAATTTTGTGTCCCTTTTACATTGAGGGCAAAAAATTTGTCTGAGGTGCTGGTTGAATGTGACACCAGGCCATGGCATTTGAGATTGGATTGGAGCATCTGGGAGAACAGCTTGAGTGAAATTCTAAAAATACACATTGATACTCAAAATGATTCAACTCCGAATGATTAAAAATTTTGTGTTCCAAAATGAGGTTGCCCTTCTGAAATCCGTGCGGAAAATTAAATTCCTCCACAGAAATCCCTATAAGTGCCCATATGCCTGTCTTTCCTCAGTTTGTAATTTTAACAAATTGAATTCTGCTGACAGAATTCCAAGAGCCCATAAGGAATAGCGCCAGAAAAATAAAATGATTCAGAGGAGAGAAGTGTGTGGGGAGCCTCTGCTGAGCTCCGATATCACATGAAATATTTACTCAATTTCTCTATTTCCCTCCTGTGCTAACAAAGCAATTATTGACTGATTAGAAAGTGTCTTCTCGGTAACGTGAAACTGCAGGGTTCTGAGCAAGCAAGCGACGTATAACCAGCCAAATAGCAAATCAATTATATAACAACATTGAGCCTGAATCTATTTATAAGTGTAGCTTTATTGCGCCTTCTAGTCTTGTGGTTAATCCTTTGCAGGTTTTTAAACATGCGCAGCTGTTTATATTTATAACGTTTTTTGTTTGAAAGTCATCTTTACCACCCCCACGCTTCATTATTTCAAGTGATACAGGGTTGAGTGTTGTTGATTTGTAATAACCATTGACAAGGATTTCTTCCACTGTAGTATTAGAGTTCTGTCAGCCTTTCACCCTTTTTGTTACTGGCCTTAAAAAGGAGTACTGCGCAACACTTCAGGATTATCTAGCAGTTCAGTTAATAATTGAGAAACCAACAACCCCATTAAGATTTGTCTTTCCATTACCAACATAAACAAACCATCCTCCGGCTGGCTTTTCCCACATTTTAACCGTTGCAAATCCATGACTTTTAACTTCAATAATTATAAAGGGTTATGGACTCTGATTTATTGAGGAAATTACTTAAGAGACTGGGGGAATGGATCAGTCCTTTTCTCATCATCATCATGACCCTAAAATTCTCATCCAATGGTCAAACCATTGTAAATGATTTTGAGACAGCTTCCCACTAAAATAATGGGGTGTTAGGTCTTTTAAACACTTGGGCTAGCCAACGGGCATCAAAATGGTCCCTTCCAGACCTGATTTAGCAAGCAATAAGCTAAACAGTATGTACAACACAGAAACAGGGCATCCCGATTGGCCTCTGCTGGTAAGAAAACCACAAAATGGCCTACAAAAGCAATTTGTATTTTATAGCCTTGTCAGTGAAGTTAACTGAATCTCTAAGGGATGTGGTCAACTCGACTTGCCTTCAGGATATTCCCCGATTATAGCCCTGATAAGTTTTATTGCCAACCACAATGAAACACGTGTATATGTTGCTTATCAATTCAATGACTGAACTTTTTATCACTACCTACAATTTTGAGGGGTGTCATCACGTTACCACTAATCCTTGTCAGTTCCCACTAAGTCCCCTACCATAATTCTTTCATTAGCTGTGACATTGTCTTTCTGACTGTCTTGATTAGAAACTGTGAAGGCAGCCTCGTTAAAACTCACGCTTGTATTAGTTGTTTCTGATAAGGCAATTAAGTGTCCTTTATGGCCTTGTGATTCCAACAGTTGGGTGCTTCAAAAGGACTGTATCTAACGTATATGTTTAGCATCAAAGGACACTCTGTAACTGTGCATCAAAATTTCTTTTTAGCTTTTAAAAATGTATAGAAGATATATTTATATGTATAGACTAATGTACCTTTAAAACTACAAAGTATTTAAAACACCTAACTACAATTACTAACAAACTTGCTCCCCATTGATAAAGTAAATTCTACATCTAAGTTGATTAAATATAAACCCCAGCAGAGTCTAGCAATCTTATAGTAGCCCTTTCCTTTTCTATCTTTCTACAATGTCCTCAGCTGCAGTGTTCTGCAATGGGCGTTTGGAAATGAAAATGGGAGTGGGTTGGGGAGTATGAAAATTGATTTAAGAGGATCTGAACAGTTAGGACTTATTATAAAGTAACTTACTTTGCAACCAACTTGAGCCTGTTTGAAAACAAAATGGAAGCATTTTTATGATGAACATCAAAAGTAAATTGCGGCCCCTTGCATCACGCTAGAAATTATGCAGCAGTGTTTGATTTGTAAAATGTGCAACAGTATGTTCTGAGTCACCTTATTGTATAAGTTTACTGGAGGCTAACTCTTATGATTAATCAAGGAGTAGGCAATGAGACATTAGTGTTTCTAGATGTAATGCTTTTGTTTTTAATTTATGGGATGTGGGCATCACACTCTAGGCTAGCATTTATTGCCCATCCCTAGTTGCCCTCGAGAAGGTGGTGATGAGCTGCTTTCTTGAACCGCTGCAGTCCCTCGGGTATACATACACCCACAGTGCTGTTGGGGAGGGAATGTCAGTATTCTGATCCAGCGACGGTGAAGGAACGGTGATATATTTCCAAGTCAGGATGGTGAGTGACTTGGTGGTTAAAGCTCCAGATGATGATTTTCCCAGGTGTCTCTGCTGCCCCTGTCCTTCTAGATGGCAGTGATCTTGGGTTTGGAAGCTGCTGCTTGAGGAACCTTGGTGAGTTCCTGCATCTTGTAGATGGTGCACACTGCTGCCTCTGTTCATCAGTGTTGGAGAGACTGAATGTTTGTGGAAAGTGTAGCAATCGAGCATTGTGCTTTGCCCTGGATGGTGTTGCAGCTGCACCCATCCAGGCAAAGACTCCGTTTCAGATAGGATTTGTTAGGGTAGATACTGAAAAACTATTATCCCTGCTGGGGATAGATAGAAACCCTACAGTGCAGAAAGAGGCCATCTGGCCCATCGAGTCTGCACCGACCACAATGCCACCCAGGCCCCACCCCCATACCCCTTCACATTTACCCGCTAATCCCTCTAACTTACGCATCTCAGGACACTAAGGGGCAATTTTAGCATGGCCAATCAACCTAACCCGCACATGTTTGGACTGTGGGAGGAAATCGGAGCACCCGGAGGAAACCCACGTAGACACGAGGAGAATGTGCAAACTCCACACAGACAGTGACCCAAGCCGGGAATCGAACCCAGGTCCCTTGGAGCTATGAAGCAGCAGTGCTAACCACTGTGCTACAGTGCCGCCAAGTACACGGATATCCAGTACAAGGAGGTATAATCTTTAAATTAGACCTAGACCATTCAGGAGTGAAATCAAGTAGCAGTTTTTGGACATTGGGTCACTTGAAAACATCAAGACTGAGAATGCTAGATGCTTGAACAATGGGAGCAAATGGAGTTGCTGGACAGGTCAGCTGTGATCTAACTAAATGACGGAATGGGCTGGAGGGGCTGAATGAGCTGCTTTTTTCCTGATCATCTTGAGCGGCACGGTGACACACTGGTTAGCACTGCTGCCTCTCAGCGCCTGGCACCCAGGTTCAATTCCGGCCTCAGGTCACTCTCTGTGTGGAGTTTGCATGTTCTACCCGTGTCTGGGTGGGTTTCCTCCGGGTGCTCTGGTTTCCTCCCACACTCCAAAGATGTGCGAGTTAGGTTGATTGGCCATGCTAGATTAGCAGGGTAAATGTGGGGTTCCAGGGATAGGGCCTGGGTGGGATTGTTGTTGGTGCAGGCTCGATGGGCCGAATGGCAGCCTCCTGCACTGTAGGGATTCTATAATTCTATGACCTTAACCGCCCTAAAATTCTCCTGGTGGTTAAGCTGGGTGGCACGGTGGTACAGTAATTACTACTGCTGCCTCACCGCACCAGGGACCCAGGTTTTATTCCCGGATTGGGTCACTGTCTGTGCGGAGTCCGTACGTTCTTCCTCGTCTCTGCGTGGGTTTCCTCCGGGTGCTCCAGTTTCCTCCCACAGTCTGATAGATGTGCTGATTAGGTGCATTGGCCGTGCTAAATTCTCCCTCAGTGTACCTGAACAGGCGCTGTAGTGTGATGAGCATTTTCACAGTAACTTCATCGCAGTGTGATTGTAAGACTACCTGTAACACTAATAAATAAAAACTTTTAAAAGACTGATTTCTAACCTCGTACAAAGCAGTTGGACATTCTTTAAATATTCACACAACCCAACTCCTACATTGATACAACACGAGTCGCACAAAATAGTATTTCTGTATTGATTTCCTTTGAGGAAATTAGGCATTTAGGATTTTTTAAATCCCAGGATCATTTTCATGCTCAAATTTAGCAATCAAGTCACAATCTCAGACATGTAATGGGACACTCGACTCCAAGCTGGGCATCAGTCTGCAGATATCAAACTTGTCGCTGTTGACAAAGGTTTCTGCTCAACTTTTAATGGAAAACTGTCTCCAAATCTTTTGATGTGGAGATGCTGGCGTTGGACTGAGGTAAACACAGTAAGAAGTCTCACAACATCAGGTTAAAGTCCAACAGGTTTATTTGGTAGCACGAGCCACTAGCTTTCGGAGGTTTCGGAGACTCGCATTCCAACCATTACTTTGTAAATTGAGTTTGTGTCTTTATGTGCCCTGTTTGTGAACAGAACTCCCACTCACCTGATGAAGGGGCAGCGCTCCGAAAGCTTGTGGCTTGTGCTACCAAATAAACCCTGTTGGACTTTAACCTGGTGTTGTGAGACTTCTTACTGTCCAAATCTTTTACCATGGCTTAAAACTTTCAGCGACTGAAGCACGAGGACATTTATGTTTAACAATGCTTTGCTTATCCACAAAACATGCAACTTTTTATTTAGAAAATGGCAGAAGCAGCTCATGGTGCCATAACTCAGTGGGTAGCACTGAGCCAGTATGGTTGTAGTTTCAAGCCCCACTGCAGGGTTTTGAACGCAGTCTGGATTGATACCACCACTGCAGTACTGAGAGAATGTCACATCGTTGCTGCTGCTGTTTTTCTTGTGATGATGCATCACCCCCACCTTCTTTCCCAGATCGGCATTAAAGATTCTAAGGCACTGTTGTAATTTTGGCCTGGCCGATGTTTTCTCTCTACCCCAGAAACCGATTTTCTGACAATTGCCACATTGCTGTTTGCTTCCATGTTTTCTGCACTACAACAGTGACTAGATTTTTAAAAAGTACCTCATTGGCTGTAAAGGACTTTGCTGTGCTCTGAGGGCATGAAAGATGTTATGTAAATACATATCTCTCATAAGTAAGACAATGCTAGAGGTTAGTTGGCCACTTCCCTGCTCAAAATGATTCAGGTCAAGAGTTGTGGGGAGTGGGATTCAAAGCTGCCTTTCTCCCCTGCTCTGTGACGATTTTTTGGTAGAAATGTAAAGTAAAGTTTATCTATTAGTGTCACAAGTAGGTTTATATTCGCACTGCAATGAAGTTACTGTGAAAATCCCCTAGTCGCCACACTCCGGCACCTGTTCGGGTACACGGAGGGAGAATTTAACATGCACCTAACCAGCACATCTTTCAGACTGTGGGAGGAAACTGGAGCACCCGGAGGAAACCCACGGAGGAGAACGTGCAGACTCTGCACAGACAGTGACCCGAACCGTGATTCGAACCCAGGTAGCAAAATGGGATATAACTTTGTAATGAAAGTATTCCCTGTCCGCACCCAGAAAGCTGTAGGTTAAAATAGGCAACCTTTGCAAAATTATTTTGACCCTGGTTCTAGGGGAGAGACACCTGTCTTCCAAACCCAATTATGTTCTATGTTGAAAGTGCACCTTTGGCAGGATCAGTAGTGACCTCTTGAACTGCCCTGCTGACACTCGCTCTCCACACTCGCCCGTCAATCATAACCTTTTGGTAGAGCTTTTAGAAATAGAGCAGTCCACAAGTGATGAATTAGAGTTTTCTGGAAAGAAATGGAGGAGAGAAATTGTGACAAGAAAAATACATTGTGGGATTTATTTTCTCTCAATTTTAGTTCTGCCAATTTTAAGCTATAAATCCAGGTCACTGATGACCTAATTTAGACAAGTCTGCACAGATAGGCCAAGATTTTAGTCTGTGGAATTTTTAAAAATTCATTCATGGGACATGGGTGTCGCTGGCTCGGCCAGCATTTATTGCCCATCCCTAGTTGCCCTTGAGAAGGTGGCGGTGAGCCGCTGCCTTGAATCACTGCAATCCATGTTCTGTGGGTTGACCCACAATTCCGTTAGGGAGGGAATTCCAGGATTTCGACCCAGCGACTGTGAAGGAACTGCCGATATATTTCTCAGTCAGGATGGTGAGAGACTTGGAGGGGAACTTGTCGGTGGTGGTGTTCCCAGGTATTTGCTACCCTTGTCCTTCTAGATGGAAGTGGTTGTGGGTTTGGAAGTTTTTTTTTTGTACAATTTCGTAACCTCTGTGGGTTGTTTTTTCACTTGCCTCTGAGTCAGATGAAGTACCACTGCACCATGAGGAATCTCTTGGTAGAAAGGACCAGAATATAAATACAAGTTCACCACTTTTGAATACAATCTACCTTTGCTAACATCCTTTTGGTAGGCTTTGCAAAAGGTTATCTTATCTCTCTGTATAACATGATCAAATTCTTTATCACAATGTAAATGTGCTTTCTGATTAGAAAATCAGTCCACACTCTGGTAGTGACTTTGTCTTGCTGTCATTAACAAGGTTTATTTGTACAAAATATTGTCATGCCCTTAAGACGTGAAAGAGATCCTTAACTGTTTAAATCAAACCTTACTTTTAGCTTATTCATAAAAGTGGACTTTATTGAACCAAATGGTGGCTGCTGTAGGTCATGTCATTCACAAGTTGCTGAACACTTGCAGCAACAGTTACAGGACAAAATGTCAACCCTCATCCTTGTGGAATCTCATGCCCTTCATCATCGGGACACATTACAATCCACAAAACAATAGACCATCGGATGATCAGTTCCCCAGCCAGGTTCTATGACAAAGGGAGAGTCATCAAACCTTGTTTTACTTGCAAAGATGCTAATAACCACCATGTAAAAGTTTAAAGCTGATTTATTAGTGTCAGAAGTAGGCTTACATTAACACTGCAATGAAGTTACTATGAAAATCCCAGTCGCCTCACTCCAGCACCTGTTGAGGTACACTCGGGGAGAATTTAGCAGAGCCTATTCATCTCACCAGCCCATCTTTGGACTGCGGGAGGAAACTGGAGCACCCAGAGGAAACGGGAGACCATGCAGACTCCGCACAGACAGTGACCCAAGCTGGGAATCGAACCTGGGTCCCTGGCGCTGTGAGGCACCAGTGCTAACCACTGTGCCACCGTGTCGTCCATCTCTTAAAGTGGACAGTGGATTTTGACCAGAGGCATATTAACTGCATTTTGGCCTCCAACCGATTCATTAGTAGGCAACATTACATAACCTAAGCCTCTGACCGTGGGAAAGTTTTAATACTATATTTCTAAACTCTCAACTCTGTCCACTATGTACACTCCAACTTTTCTTCTATTTGTGGGACATGGGCATCGCTCGCTGGCTGGCTGGCTAGGATTTATTGCCCATCCCTAGTTGCCCAAGGGCAGTTGAGTCAACCACATTGCTGTGGCTCTGGAGTCACATGTAGGCCAGACTAGGTAAGGATGGCAGATTTCCTTCCCTAAAGGACATTAGTGAACCAGATGGGTTTTTTCGGCAATCGACAATGGTTTCATGGTCATCAGGAGATACTTAATTCCAGATATTTTTTATTGAATTCAATTTGCATCATCTGCCGTGGTGGGATTTGAACCCAGGTGTCCAGAAAATTAGCTGACTTTCTGGATTAATAGTCTAGCGATAATACCACTAGGCCATCGCCTCTTGCAAACATCAAAGCAGGACTCCAGGCTGATCATAGCCTGTATCGAGTATAAACCTCCGTGAAGCCTGTTTTCTCTGGAAGATTCCTGCCAAGCAGACCAAGTCTCTATATAGCAACCTCATCTTGCTGCGTGATCATCAACAGAATTCTACAATTGCAGCTTCAGCTTGCTAAACCTGCCTGAACCGGAGCTTCTCCGTGGAGGAACCCTCACTGGACTCTAGCAAGCATGTAAACTGATGTCCATATATGTGATTCTTTTTCTCTTTAAATTATTCATAGTTGTCAAAACTCCCCTTTCCCATCTTGTTATTGTGGGCTGCATATGGGTATGAAGTTGCGACCATATCCCAGGTTTCAATGTATGAAACTACTTCTGATTTATCACTAAAGAGAGTCGGCTGAGAGTCATTTTAAAAATTGACCTCTCAAACGGAGGGATTGGGGAAACATGCCACGGTCGATTTCAAAAATGAAGGCACCTGTGCTTGGGGACAAATGGCGAGAAAATAAAGTAGTTAGTTTTGCTCCCTCTCCTGTCCGTAACACTATTGCGGCAATTACAGTAGCTTAAGGGTGCAAAATTTGATGCATTACACTCATAAATTTTCTATTAGCATTGCTGCCTCACAGCCTCAGGGACCTGGGTTCGATTCTGGCCTCGCGTCACTGTCTGTCTGTTTGCATGTTCTCCCTGTATCTGCGTGGGTTTCCTCCAGGTGTTCCAGTTTCCTCCCACACTCCAAAGATGTGCAGCTTAGGTTGATTGGCTATGCCAAATTTCCCCTCCGTGTCAGGGGAACTAGCAGTGTAAATAGCTGGGGTTATGGGGATGGGACCTGGGTGGGATTGTTGTTGGTGCAGGCCCGACGGGCCAAATGGCCTCCTCCTGCAGGGGGATTGTAGGGATTCTATGATTTCACATGCTTGTTAATTCTGTTGGTGAGGTTTTGCAAATTTCACATTGTTTAAAAACAGCCCCTGAATTCTCTCCCTAAAAGCATTGTGGATTTACCTATATCACACGGAGCAGTTCAAAAAGGTTGTTCACCACCATCACTTCAAAGGAAATTGGGAATGGGCAACAAGTGCTGACATTGTAAGCGACACCCAGATCCAGTAAAATGCTCCTGACAAGCTGAGGAATGGAACATCCTGTCACGTATGGCAGCTAGTGCCAGCTCTACATACAGACAAATTAGGTATAACACTGGATAGATGTTGTTATTCATCCATGTGTTGTGGGTGTCAGAGATTGAAATGGTACGGTCTTCTGTTGCGCAGAGACTGAGGAAATATGGTAAGGAGAATGATGGGGGAAATGGGACTGTTTAAGAAGAGGAGGAGGAAGACCTTAAAACCAGGTGGAAAGATGCGGTGCCAAGACACTTAACCACAGCAGGATTGGAACGTGATTGACAGGAGCAGATGGAGAGGGATGGTTGACCAGTGTTATGACCCCAAGTAAAATGGGAGAAGCTAAAAGAAGAAATCTAGGCATTGCTGACAAAGCTAGTTTTTATTGGCAATCTCTAATTACACTTGAGACGGTGGTGGTGAGCCACTAGTTGAATTACTACAACCCATGTGTGTAAGAAAGAGAGTTGCAGAATTTTGACCTAGCGAAATATGAATGGCAATATATTTTCAAGTTAGGATGATCTACAAACCTGCTGCCCTTGTTCATCCTGGTGATATTCGTCACTGGTGTCGAAGGTGCTGTCAAATAATCCTTGGTGAGTTACTGCAGTGTATCTTGCGGATCGTACACGCTATAGCCACAATGTGCTGGTGGTGAATGTATAAGACTTTGGAAGACTTTGCTGATCAAGTGGGCTGCTTCTGGAGTTATGTTGGAGCTGCACCCATCCAGGCAAACGGAGAATATTCCATCACACTCCTAACTTGTGCCTTGTAGATAGGCTTTAGGAGTCAGGAGAATTTAATTTGTTTTGGTTAAGTTACCAGTAGTAAACACCCCAGGATATTAATAGCGGAGAATTCAGTGATGGTAATACTGTCAATCTCATGAGGTGATTAGACTCTCTCTAGTTAGAGATGGTCATTGCTTGGCACTTGCAGAGCATGAGTGTTACTTGCCACATAGCAGTCCAAGCCGGAATGTTGTCCCCACAGGCAGCAAGATGTGAATGAATTATTCATTATTCTGAGGGGTTGTGATTAGTACTGAACACTGCAATTATCAGCACTCATCCCCATTTCTGACAGGATGAAGGAAAGGCCTTGATAAGCAACTGAAGATGGTTGATCTGAGGACACTGCCCAGAGGAACTCCTGCAATGATGTGATGGGGCTGCGATGATTAGCCTGCAACATCCACTACCACCTTCCTTGTTTAAGTATAACTCCAGCCAATGAAATTATTTAATTGACTTGAATTTTGTGGGAGTTCTTGATGTCACTCTCATAATCTGAGATTCTGCTCTCGTGTCAATGTTTGGACCAAGACTGTAATGAAGTTGATCCAGATTGAGGTGAATAAATTATTGGTGATAAAATTTCACTTGATAGCATTGTTGATTGCACCTTGCATTAGTTCGAGTGTAGCTTAATGGGTAATTGCCAGGATTGTATTTTCATGCTTTTTGTGGGTAGAGCATACTTGAGCAATTTGCTACCTTGTCGGCCAGATGCCAATGTTGTAGCTGTACAGGAAGAGCTTGGCTAGTCATGGAGCCCAATTTTTCTTCACCGCCACAATGTTGTTGGAGCCCTTACCCTTTGTAGTATCCAGTGTACTCAGCTGTTTTCTTTGATATCACATCAGAGTGAATTGAATTGGCAAATGCAAAATGATTTATGTACACTGCACCAGAAATCTGCTTTAATTCCATCCTTTGGGGATCAGGCCTATGGCATGGGTGTGACTTGTTAATCCCTGACCAGCTGTTCTTCTGGCCCATTCCACTTCTCCCTCCACTACCTTCTTTCTGAAAATGGTGGGTTTTGATTATTGATAGCATTCTATCTTGCATTGATATCCTGCTTTTCAACCATGCATTAACCTGATGAGTGTTGGGAGAATAAGGGGCAATGCCAGACTTTGCTTAATGTACCTGCAGGAGTCACTAGACAGCAATCAGGGTAGGTGACCCTTGCTACATGCTTTTCCCCCTTCTCCATTTCATCCCCCTTGCTTTCTCCTATCAATTGAGATCGTTTCTTACCCTATTGCTGCTTCAGCAATGGTTAAGGGAAGCAAGATTAGACAACTTGATATGGACCAGGCATTTGAATTTGGCATCCCATTGACCTGCGTAGCTATATAGGTGCTTCTGGGTCAGACTTTTTTACATTGAGCTGGATAGGTAGCCAAAGAAAAAGCCTTAAATTGCCTCAAACCTATTTCGCTATTGTGTGCTTTTGAAAACAGTATAATGGGTAAGTGGTTGGTTTTTAATTCACTTTTGAATTCTGATACTCACTGCACTCCATGCTGGTGAAGTGTTAGATGTTAAATTCCTATTGTAAAGCTATGTTTGAAATATGGAAAAATCATTTTTAATCACATTGCATGCACATTGTGCATTTGATGCACATTCAAATTGTCTAAAACAGAGCTATGGTTTGGCACAGTTTAGCAGCCTGAAGGATGTTGTGTGTTTTGTAGACCTGGTTTATTTGATTGTCTTTAAAATGGAGAATATCTTTCCTCTGCACTAATATTTGGAGTTTACAGAAAAATATATTGAGACAAGACCACTGTTTTACTTTATAGTGGTTAAATCTGAAGGCTGCTGTCTGCCCTGGGCTAACTGTTGTGATGTTGTGGTTAATGGGTTAAGTAGGAAACTGAGTTTTTTGTACTTGAAATGGTATATGAACAGGGATATGGGGATATAGGGATATGGTCCAAGTGCAGGTCAGTGGGACTAGGCAAAAAATGGTTCGGCACAGACAAGAAGGGCCAAAAGGCCTGTTTCTGAGCTTTAATTTTCTATGGTTCTATGGTAGAATAGTCAGTATTTTTCTATCTTATTAAAACACTAGCCAAGAAATAGACATTAAAGCAGGATTATAATAGGTAGGAAAAATATGCGAGGAAGACCAGTGTAAAGGGATATACTCAGCTTTGTGTCATATTTCCATCTAGTAAATAAAAGGTCGTTTTCACAGTTAATTCTCTGCTAATAAACCATTGCTTCGCGGCCTGTTCAGCATTATAAAAAGTCAGTTGTCCAAAGCGCGCACAGCCATAGGGAGAATGCACATTTGTTTGGGAGAAGAGTCATGTTTGATTCAGAACATTAACTCTGTTTCTCTTCACAGATGCCAGAATGGCTGAGTTTTGCCAACGCTTTCTGTATTTATTTCTGTTTTAATTGATCTGTGAGATCAGGATCATACAGTGCCTCCAGTTGTTTAAAGAGCCATTGCTAGTACTGTATCCTCTGGATAAGCAGCAGGACATTGTCTCTTGGGCGGACTCCTTATCTTGAAGGAACCTGTTTGTGTTCTTTCTGTCCTTTTAGCTTCAAATGCAAGTGGAACATATTCCTATCCATACTCCTTCCATTGTAAGTAGCTGTGTGACTGAGCTGATGAATGCCAAGCAGCTAAGGAAGTCCAATCCATGTGTTCAACTTTTTTACTCAAACCTGTCATTTGCAATATTGTTATAACAAGAATCCAGTTTCTTACTGCCTAGAGTTGAGATATAAACCTAACCAGATGCAGAGCAAAATCCTCTCTTCTACTCAGCAACATGGTTTAGACCCCTCAGATGAGCAACCCTTGTATTGCACCAAAATGTTGCACCCTCTTTCTCTCTGGTGCTCGCTCTCTCTCTCTTCCTCTCCTCCCCTTCCCTTCCTCCTCCTCCCTCCCCTTCCTCCTCCTCCCTCCCCTTCCTCCTCCTCCCTCCCACCCCTCCCCCCAACCATTTGTGCAACAAATTTACTTTATTGTACTCTATATCAAGTTACCACAAAAGTATCAAACTCTACTACAAAGCTTTAGTGCACTAGGCATCAAACTTTGTTATACACAAAGTATTTAATCTCTGATTTACTTCGTTTTAACAAGTAACTGTTCTCTGACCCACTTTAAGTATGATGTGGAGATGCCGGTGTTGGACTGGGGTAAACACAGTAAGAAGTCTCACAACACCAGGTTAAAGTCCAACAGGTTTATTTGATAGCAAATGCCATTAGCTTTCGGAGCCCTGCTCCTTCGTCCTTCAACAAAGGAGCAGGGCTCCAAAAGCTAATGCCATTTGCTACCAAATAAACCTGTTGGACTTTAACCTGGTGTTGTTAAAACTCCCACTTTAAGTATCCAAGGGGTATCAAAACTTCCCAAATATCCAAACTCATGACTTGGATTTGGGGATACTACCTGAGGCGAGGCAAGCTGATCAGATTCCCTCTTGATGGGCTTTGCTCTGATGTCTCCAAGTCCCAGACGTGGAGTCTTGCTGCTGCTTCTGCAGTAGTTGATCCTGGATTACTGCTGCCAATGTTTCCCTGTTTTTTCTCATACAGATCTTACTGGCAGTGATCATGCTTCCAGTCACATACTCCTAGGACAGGCATGAATTGGTCACTAATACTGAAATGTCATGCCTCTGTCAGATTCTCTCAGGAACACAACACACCGGGACCTATGTTCAATCACTGCCTGTTCAAGGCATGGCAACAGCCACAGTCCAATCAACTCCCGTGCTTGTTCCATAACTGCACATCCTGTTCTTTGCTGCTCCAACAGTCCCTAGCCTGAGACAGATTGTTTTAACCATCAGGCTTTGCTGGTCCCTTATTAATATCCATCAGGCTACACAATAATTGGCCTGGAATGTGTTTGCTGATTCATGCTTCACTGGGGACAATATTGTACTGTACCTCCATACCAACAAGAAACAGGATTTAGACCCGAGACCCTTTCATCCCATTGTTTTGGATTTGAAAGCACTGCAGGGGACTAGTATTAAATCCACCTGTTATAATAGGATTTTAAAAACATTCCCTGGAGTCTTTTTTGTTATTGTAACTTTTTTTGGCTTTTTTCTGTATAAACAGCAGAAATCAACAGGAACAAATTGAATACTGAGTCTACGGTATCATCGGGCTACTTATACCTGAGCCTTGGAATAGTTTTTATTCATTCGTGGGACATGGGCATTGCTGGCTGGCCAGCATTTATTGCCCATCCCAAATTGCCCAGGGGCAGTTGGGTCAACTATTTGCTGTGTGGCTCAAGTCACATGTAGGCCAGACCAGGTAAGGATGGCAGATAGCAAATAGGACATGAAAAGCAAAAGCAGATTAATGATACTTGTTACTTCCCGCCCAATAATTTAGTTAATTGAAATGCCTTCAAATCTATTTCATAGACTCATAGAATCCCTACAGTGCAGAAGAAGGTCATTCAGCCCATCAAACCTGCACCGACAACAATCCCACCCAGGCCCTGTCTCCATAACCCCACATTTTCCCTGTCGCCCTGACAGTAAGGGGCAATTTAGCACGGCCAATCCACCTAATCCGCCCATCTTTTGGAGTGTGGGAGGAAACCGGAGCACTCGGAGGAAACCCTCGCAGACATGGGAAGAACATGCAAACTCCACGCAGTCACCCGGAATTGAGACCTTGACTAAACATTCTCTCCTTTTCAGATTTTTGGCTTTCCAGTTATGTCTAAGAGCAAATCTCTCTCTGCTGCATCGGATATTTAAGCAGAAATTGAAAATACGGTTTTACGCTGGTAGCCTGCCAAGTTTCAGTACCTATAAATTCTGTTTGAATTCACTAGAATCATGTGTCGCCCAGCATGCTCGGTACCACTAGACTTTTATTTCCCCTTTAGGTGGCTGAGGAGTGATATGATCAAATTTTTCAGGGTATCAAGGTGAACTAATAGGAATCCTTGTTTTTTTGCTGGTTGCGGGGGGGGGGGGGGGGGGGGGGTGGTTTAAGGCTAGGGAACATTAGTCAGTTGTTAGAACCAGGCTTTTTAGTTGTTAATTAAGGAAATACTTGTACAAGTAATGGGTGATAGAAGCTTGGAACTCTCTCCAGCAAACTGGTTGTTTCTAGGTCAGTTAATTTTAAATCTGGGTTTGACAGATTTTTTTGTGAAGCAAAAACATGAGAGATGCAGATCAAAGGTGGGTATGTAGATTTACTTTGTAGGTCAGCCATGGTTTGATTGAATAGGGCATGCCCAGGGCTGAATGGCCTACTCTTGTTCCTATGTTCGCTGCTCATATGCAGAATCTAGTACAACCTCTTATGGTAGACAGACCCATTTGAATATATAAGCAATGTTCAAATGTACATTTTGTCATTGGGATTGCAAAATGTCTATTTATATCTTTGCCTTTATACCTGTGCATAGCCCACTCTATTCCGCTCCAATATGCCTCAGTTCCCAGCCTCTAAACATCACTTATAGCACTTCCTATTCCATTTCCCCCACTAGCTATTCTGTAGCCTGAGGAATAGAATAGAATAGAATAGAAACCCTACAGTGCAGAAAGAGGCCGTTTGGCCCATCGAGTCTGCACTGACCACAATCCCACCCAGGCCCTACCCCCATATCCCTACATATTTACCCACTAATCCATCTAACCTACGCATCTCAGGACACTAAGGGGAAATTTTAGCATGGCCAATCAACCTAACCCGCACATCTTTGGACTGTGGGAGGAAACCAGAGCACCCGGAGGAAACCCATGCAGACACGAGGAGAATGTGCAAACTCCACACAGACAGTGACCCAAGCCGGGAATCGAAGCGCTGTGAAGCAGCAGTGCTAACCACTGTGCCACCGTGCTGCCCATTGACGTTATATTGACGTTTACAGCAACTTGTATTCATATAGTGCCTTTAACATGGCAAAACATCCAAAGGTATATCACAGCATTACCAAACCAAATTTGGCACACGGGCATAAGGAACAAAAACTTGATCAAAGAGGTACATTCTAAGGAGCTTCCTAAAGGTGGAGAGAGAGAGAGAGAAGCTTATGAAAGGAATTCCAGACTTCGAGTCAAGGCAACTGAAGGCACAGCCACCAGTGGGGTAATTGGGGGTGCAAAAGTGGCCAGAATTGGAGGAGTGCTGAGATCTCCAAAGGTATGGGGCTAGGAGAGGTTAAAGATGGGAGCGGCAGGGGACTAGGCCATGAAGGAAGTTGTACACAAAGGAAAATTTTAAATTTTTTGAGGTGTTGCTGATGCGGGCTCCAATCTAGTGTTTGCTTCATTTGAACTATTGGGCCCACAGCATTTTATATTTTTTAAATCCTGCGTAAAAGCCAGCTATTCACTCTAGTTCTTAAATGCTATCTTCCGCATGTTGTAAAAATGACCATGAACCTGACTTATTGTGCGTGGATGCAGCATTTTGGTAATGTATGTATCTGGAAGGTCAGAGTCCTACCCTGAAGCCAAATCCTGATCTTAACTTTGTGAAAAAAGCTTTTATTTTGATAGCATATTAATTAATCTCAGTCAATTAATGAGCATCGTGTTTTTTAATGTACAGTAAGTAACAAAGCAAGCAGAGTTTAGAAACTCACTGCACTGCACCACTTATTAGCCAGAGTCTGCACTTTGTTACTCAACTGTTTACATCTAGGATTGCCATTCTAAATGTTTGCGTTAGGGGATTTAAAGCTTTCATAAAAATGTAATCAAAACTTGCGAACAGGCAGAGTGCCCGTACATAAGATATTGGTAAAGCTCTTTGCAATCTGTAATTTTTAATGTTTTAAGCTTTTTTTGGTTTCTCTATTTCTGTGTAATTAGTTGTGGCTGTGCTTTGCACATTCCAGTGGGGTGAATGTTGCAAGCGCTACAGTATGTGTAGGAACTTGTTCAGTAAGGTTAACAATTGTACAGTATAGTGAATTGGTTCCTTGAGAAGTTTCCATTGCCTCCTGTTTTAAATTCTTTGATGCTTAATAAGGAGAGGGGGTACTTTTAGTTAGCTTTTCCCTGTGCAATAAAATGAATCAAGTGGTTTATTTGTGTGTGTTCTTGATGTTGAGGTATAATGGAGTTGGGTATATTTCGTGGAGTTAAAAAGAACATTACTGGGGAAGTTGCTGAATTTTTCTGCTCGGGATGCATTTCCAGTGCAATGAAGGTACTTCAACATCCTCAAAAGCCACCGGTTGTGTATAGTGATCAGTAAAGAGCCACATCAAGCCATGCCATCAGTTAACTACAAATCCAAAATATCTTCATGTGGCCGGTTATAAAGAGCACAACAATTTATTTTTCTTTATATTCTTAACCTGTGCGCACATCACAGATTTCTAAAACACTAGACTATTCCTATTCATTTCTGTGTAGTAATGTTCTGACCTATTCACTAAATAGCCACCTTTTTTTCTAATGAATCTCTGCAAATTATTCTTTCACCAAGGAAGCCTTGATTATATAACTAATTAATAATTCCATACTCCACATTTCTTATGTACCTTTTTCCATTTCAGTACCTAACATTGTGTCTTGTTCTCGTTAAATTATATGTACTGTTACTTTCTGTTGTTGTATTCTAAGCTAACTTACAAATAAACAATTTCTGTTATAACCTGTCTAGAGTTAAGAATATTCTCAGAGTTTAGGGCTTCTTTGACTGCTCTATCACTACATTTCTACTGCCCTCCCTCCAGCTGGGTTTGTCAAGTCACCCTTGTCAGAAACTAAACTGACAGGCGACACCTTTGAGCTGTACTGTGATGTGGTAGGGAACCCCACACCAGAGATCCAGTGGTGGTATGCTGAGGTCAACAGGGGCGACTCGTTCATACAACTGTGGGATGGTGCTCGGAAGCGGCGGGTTTCAATAAACACAGCTTACGGCAGCAATGGAGTGAGTGTGCTGCGTGTCACTAGGTTGGGCCTGGAAGATACGGGGACTTACGAGTGCAGGGCCAGCAACGACCCCAGGCGGAACGACCTGCGACAAAATCCAGCCATTACCTGGATACGAGCCCAGGCCACTGTTGTCATCCTACCAAGTGAGTACTACTTATAGTGGTACCATAGTAGTTCCTGCTGGTCAGCAAGACCTTGCTCCTTTCCTGTTGTCTTTTTATTTAGATTACCCCGCCACCCTTCTCCATTTATGATGTTGTAGAACCGCACTCCCCTTCAGTAGTCTAGAAATGCCTCGAAAATTGCACTTTGTCTTTCCTAACCTCATCATGGTGCCTCTAGTTTGTGCAACTGAACTCTGTTAGAAAAATCCCAGTATTGAAGTCACTTTACTCTGCCTACATTAACCATTGTAATGTGTCTGACCCGTCAATTCCTTACCTGCTAAGTAACCATTCCCCTTCCCCTTTGCCCATGAGCAGTCGCTTGAGAAGTTTTGCTTTTGTTGGTCTTTTTGTGTTTGAGATTCAAACCTAATCAGATTTGGTTTTCCTTTGTAGCAGCCATGGCCAGCCACTAGTGCTGATAAATATCTTATGTGGGTGTATGTGTGAGAGGTTTATTCTTGCGTATTGTATGCTGGATGTGGGACAGACAGCATAGCGAACTGCAAAGGGAGGTGCTCAGAATACTAATGGGCTTCTGAGGCTGCAGGGTAGAAAAAAAAATCCAGTGACACAGTTCTAAAAATGATGGCTGAGGACTCGCACTAATAGACCTAGAATACTCACTATCCAAGTAATAGAATATTAAATGTTTCACTGTGCATCTAGTTTAATACCCTAGCAGATACTGTCAATGGAAGTGGCTTAATGGAGTGTTTAAATTTTATCTGCTCTTTTTTCCCCTACCACTTGAGAACAGAATGCACACAACACTAGTCAGAAATGTTTGAGGTTGGGCTAGTTTTGAAGTAATTTTTGAATGCCTGACTGATCTAACCAACAAACATCTCGTGCTTTCAGAACCAAAATTTGTACTCAAAAGTTGTGTTGTACCTTACTGAAAGAAGTGCCTTCCATGCATTGTAGCAAACCAAATCTCTTGCTGATGTGCTAATAATCATTTTATATGTTAAAAGTTTACAATCTGCCATATGCTCTGTCTCTCCAGTTAAGCAACTGCTTTGAGATTGCTCTGGAGTAAAGTTTGTTAGGGAAGAAAAGTAAAATTGTGTTTTTGTTGGTGTGGCAGACAGGTTTCAAACTGCATGGATCTAGAACTATTGGCCTACTTTCTAGCATGCATATCCCTTTCTTTCAAACGCTTACGTATTTTTAAAAAAGAACCATGAACTCAAACTTTTTAAGATATACAGGGGAATTCATCCCGGATACTGGGTGGAAGGAGTGGTTTCTGAAGTAGAACCACCAGATCTAACTACTGATTTAATAATGATCCCTTTTAACTAGTGACCACAGTAGCTCATCATTATACTATCTTCATGTTGGTAGTAACCAAGCATAAAGTAGGGACCACTCATTGATTGTGGAACTTAAATGCTATTCATATTTCATTGTCTGTTGTGCACATTATTGAGCTGGGGTTCAGCATTCAAGAGTCTAAATCATTCCATGCAAGTGATAGGTGTTGCATCGAAGATGCCCTTTTTTCCAGAATTTTATTTATTGACTTGGTGGGCTGAATGGCCTCTGACTGCAGTGTAGGGATTCTATGATGAGACAAAATTAAGGCTGCAGCCAGACTGCTATATTGGTGTCAATGTACAGCACTTTGGAATGAACATGAACGCAAAAGTTCAAGATAAACCCAAGTGATTGATACTGTCAAGTGTCGAAGTGCCACTAAAGTTTTCATGTGGCTTATGTACACTTCAAGTGCAGTTATAACGACAGCCTGAGTTTAAAAGTTCACCTCCTGGCATAAAGGAGTGCCTGCTGGAGGCAAAATGGGCAAACCCACTTGAGAAATCTGTTGATGCTGTAATGCTGCAGACTTAAATGAAGTTTATGCTGCAATGTGAAACTTCAGTGCTGCAAACCAGCGAGCTCTTTGCTTTTTAAAGCACTGTGCAGCGGGCTATAATTATGTTCTTATTTTAGCAGATGATGCTGCTACACGCTAGGCTTTGTACTGTTCAGAACTGAAAATTTGAGGGTTAGTGTCTGCCTGTAAAATGGTGACGGAGGAATCGGATACAAATCCACAAAATCTTTGTCCACTAACAGTGATTTCAGTTTGTGTGCGCGTTTTTTTTTTGAAGGAAGGTTAGACTGTTGAAATTGATTGCATTTTGCACTAGCTTGCTTTAATCCTTCTTTTTCAGTAGTATTGGTAAGTTGGTCAATGGTATTAAAAATAGAGGAGTACACAGCCTTTTGGAATGGTGAGTAGGCATTGAAGATAGTGATCCTGTTGTGGAGAATTCTCTTTCCTACCCCCACCCTGACCACTTGTTTTTCCATGTCACAGATTAGAACACACAGTGACTAAATGCATCTCTGTTCTTTATCTTTTCTGTCTTCCGAGTCACCAGCTCTTTAGATGTGTTCCCTGCGCTAGTATCTCCCTTGTAGTGGCAGTCTATCTCTCCTGAATTTTAATGGGATCACTTCTCTTGCAATGCCCATAATATATGTTTTTAATCGTTGAATGTGGATCTTGAGACAAATACAGAATCCCTTTTTCTTAGTCAATTGAGATTCAGAAATCTGGAAAAGGGCAATTGAGGCTGAATTGCCAGGAATTAGTGTTTTCCCTCACAAATTGTGTCCAGTATGATATGTGGACTTTCTTGATAAGGAAATCCACTGCACATATTTACACATTACTGATGAGACCCTGTGTTGAAAAATAATAATATACAACCATTTTCTTGGTAGGTGAATAATGGGAAAAGCATTGGCTTCAGAACTATGGAGACACTGCTTAAGAGACATGATATGGGCATGAGTGGGAATCTGATCTTGTGCTCTGCATTCCTCTTAGTTTAATTGAATTGGGAGCCTCAATTGATGAGAGGAAGGGAAAATATTTTGAACATTGTATTTGCAGGGTTAAATTCACTTCTTTTGAAGCTACCATAGAGGAGGTCAAAAAAATAAAATGAAGTTTAACTTGCATGTGTTCAAAGCTCAGCCTGTTGTGATCTAAGAGTTACTGTTTGTCTAAAAGATGAATGATAAGAATTGGGATATGTGATTTCCTCTACTTTGCAGTCCGTTATGATGCCTGCCGTGCAGTCCAGTAATAATATCAAATGTAGTAATGAATTGGCCTGTAAAGCTGCCATGAATTATATTTAACACCATTTGACTTTGCAAATGTTTATGCGTGTGTTTAATTTTGATAATTTCAAATAGATTTACGGGAAGGAAATAACATAAATAGCTTAACTTTGAGTGATAACTTTCAGTGCAGCTTTGGACTGTTGCAGACTTTGACCCTGGCCTGTTTCTTAGTACTATCTGGATACAGCACGTTCAATATTCAATTTGCCAATTATAAAAGCATTTTTTTCTGGACCACAGTTTTTTTTAATATTCATAGAAATGTCGGAAGAAGACGGGAGGAACTTTCTGCAGATTAAAGAGTTATGCAAACCTTTTTTCAGGCATAGGCTGATTAGAATATAAAATGCATTACTGCAGGCAGCTATTGATATTTAACAATCTATTTCAAGACCTTATAAATTTAGATGGGTATGAGGAGAGAGTTGGAGGTGGGGAGGGGAGGGAGAAATTGGATTAGAGTAATTGGATCAAATATAGTACAAACAGGTGGGGATATACTGAATAACCTCAGCTACTGTAATTGTAAATCAGTGTGGTTCTGCCTCTGTCAGTCAGAATCAATGATGAGCCATATCTCTTAATTGCTACTTCTGAAAATGAAACTATATTGGGAAATCAAGTAAAATTAGCATACATACAGCTAGCGTGAGAAGCGGGCTTGAGTTGACAAGCTCAAGATGATTCAGTGATCATAATTTCAAACGTTTGTGATAGGTTGGCTATCTCCCACAATTTGAATTCCATAATTCGTGTCAGAAGCCAAAACACAAATTGGCTTTAGAAAGAAGAATTGATGATGATAAACTGAGATTTGTATTGGTATAATCAATCTGGAGATTGCCAAAGCATGGATAAAATTGGGGAAATAGGCGTGCTGAGGTGGGGTAGAGGCAGATTCTGGAAGTGGAACTAGCTGGTCATCTTGATGGAGCGAATATAAGATCATAAGCTCCTCCTCTACCCTACTGACCCCAAGCAGAATTTCCAATTTCGTCCATGATGAAGAACTTTCTTTTGTGGCATTAGGGACAAAGCCCCCACCTGAGAAGAATAATCCATAATGCATTGGCTGGTATATGGATCTTGCCTTTGAGCATTTGATTTGCAATGGGAGGTTCACCTAGCAAATGTACAAATATCTGGGGCTTAGCTCATGTCCATCACAAGTCTAGATTGGCCTGGATCTTCAAATTGACTAACCTGTAACTGTGGAAGTACATTAATTTTTTAATTTACAGCTAGTTGGGTTCAGAAAGAGTACCTGAGCATTGATATTAAAAGGGAGGTATAGTTTAACAGCTAAACTTGTGTTACCATTAGCAACCAAGCCATATTGCAGACCCCAGATCACCCGTGGACAGCCCTGAATGGCCAGTCTTTTGAAAACATTTTTTTACTTGTTAAACCTTTTTGAATCTGGTTACAAACCCATCCTCATTCCACTGCAGATATGGCCGAGAAAAATGTTTGTGGATTGATAACAGGAAATTTATGCTCAGTTGCCAAGATTTTGATGCTATTTAACTGCTTGTTGAGTACAAATTTGTGGCGAGTTCTTAGTGCCGCAAGCCTCCTTCCTATCTAATATCCCTTTCATTAAAGTTGTTGGCATCTTGATTTTTATTACTTCACGTTTCTATTAATCGTAAGTAATATCTTCGGTCAACTTTGTTTTATAAAGCAGTTCCTCTATCATTATTTGATAAAATCTACTTCAAATCCCCAACCAATACTGGACAAATTCTATTATATTTCACTTAACTCTTTTGCGAACCAAGGGATTTTTGCAAACAACTAGGAGTGAATTAAAAATATTTTGTGAAATATATCTTTCTCATTATTTATATTAACCGCAGAGCCAGAAAATCTCCTGAATTGAATTTTACTTTATGCAATTATCATTCGCTGTTCGTGGGGGATTAATTTATATTCACTGCCCTGAGTGCTATTAAGATCCATCAATAATCTGTTCCCATCTGGATGTTGTTTTATAATCATGTTTCAACATTAGTAAGTGGAGACTTGGCTATCAGTGAAGCCATTGTGGTGTGATGTGACGACGCTGGTTTTCACCACTGGAACCGTTCTGGTCACTGTTTTTACAGAATTTTTCCTAGATTTGTGGATAGATAAATTACTGAAGCGTCAGCTTTCCTTAGTGTTCAACAGCTCTGAACGTCTAAACTATTTCTAAACTCCTAGTTGGCAAAACATCATAGTGAGGGGACATTAGTAGCAAAATAAAGTCTTGCTAGCATTTAGTAATGGATATTTATCAGCTGTTGATTGACGAGAAATTAATATAACAGTACAGCAGTCTGTTTGATGAATGTTGTGTTTTCAAGTGGCTGGAATTGCCTTGCATTTGTTGTGTGTCCAGCACCAATTTTATGGTCACTAACAACCTTTATTCTGCTCTGTATTACAGAGCCAAGGATCACTTCATCTGAAGACATTGTTTTAAAACATCCAAATCCACCCATCTTCCTATTCTGTAACCTGACCTTGGCACCAACTCCCAGCAATGGCAGTTATTGGATGAAAGATGGCGAAGAGATTACTGGGACCAGGAGTTCTATTGCTGCCAACAGCACAGAGTACAAGTGAGAACTAAGACTTTGGAATTGTGTAACCAATCGGGGTGGAATTTTGGAAATGAGGTGGGGTGGGGGGGGGCAATAAATAACCACACTTTCTCAAATGCCTCTGGATATCGAAGCAAAGTTATGGAGAATTATGGGTGAATTAACTGAAATATTGCAGATTGTATTGCAGGCCTTGAATCCAAACATTTCTTTTCATTCCTGCGCTGTGGGCACCTCTGGCAAAGTCAGCATTTGTTGCCCATGCCTAATTTCCCTTTGAGAAGGTAATAGTTTGTATTTACAGTGCTGTTTGGGGGGGGGGTTCCAGAATTTTGAACCCAGCAACAGTGAAGTAACGCCGAGTTGATTCCAAGTCAGAATGTTGTGTGGCTTGGAGGGAGAACTTGGAGGGGGTGATGGTGTTCCTTTGCACCTACAGCAATCAAGATTTGGAAAGCTGCTACTACTTATTGATACTGCAAAGAAAAGAAAACTGTACTCCTATAGCGAAAAAGTTTAATTCTAGCTTTATAAGACAATACCCTATAATTAATCAATTTAGTAAAGACACATTTACGTCAAAATGTAGCACCGAAGAATAATACCTGAAGGTGTCAAAACATTTTACATTTGCCTGTCAGAACGTTCCACCCCGTGCCCCTAAAAATTAAAACTCTTGTTTACTTGGAATGCAGCACATCTACTTCAGAGTGGTGTATAAACAGGCAATGTGGCCTGGAAAATGTTAACCATGAGTTTTGATTTGAAAATGGCAACAGAACATTATTTTTAAAAAAATAACCCACAATCTGATGTGGCTTCAAATTTTGCACATTTCTTAACTCTGTGTTTCTAATGAAGTAGCGTTCTCGTATCCACGATGTGCATTTATTTACAGGCATTAAATATATCCTTTCGTAGAAATATTGC